>NC_135200.1:12002878-12305909 GCF_050948175.1 Xylocopa sonorina
TAGAAATATTTCTAATCAGCTAATTACACTTACCGAAAGTACAAAACAAATGCTTTCCCTGTAGTCGACGAAAGTTGGATTACCATAAACTATAGCGTCCTGTAGGAAGTACTATAAGAGCCATATAAGGACAGGAAGAGAACTTCTAATGCCTATTTATTTAAAGTTTAAATAAACAATTTGAATACCAAGCAAATTTAATAAACATCTAGTTAAATTTTACACGATATTTTATTGTCTACGCGTAAAGAAATTAATTTCTGCGACAAACTGTCAGTGAATACAATTGAATATAATCAGTCAGCTGATCAACGTCACGCAGTCGCAACTGTGTTACTGATCTCAGATCAGTGGTAATACTGCATAGGCGTAAAAGAACAAGTTTGCAGTTCTAAATGAAGCATGGGTTTACAGCTGTATGTGCATCGTTGAAAAAAAGGTAGGTTAAAAGTGAAGCGACAAACCTGGAGTGAGGCTAACTATCGCTCGCCGCGTGAAAACGTTCATCAAGGAAACCGGTGGAGAATTTTGGTTGTTTTACGCCATGTTCGCTTATGGGAGAAAAGTGCACCAGAGGCGTGACAGATCTTGCAAGATTTTCCCGGATCTGTACGCGTTCAAACCATTTGTGTTCATAAAACATGAGGCACAGAGTGTGAAACGTCCAAAGGCCAGAAGCGGGCATAGAATAGTCTGCGATCATAAAAATTTATATTCGTATGGTGGCTTCAATCCATGCGTCTCTGACACTGATCCTGATATGCAAAACGATCAGATATGGATATCTAGTAAGCCACTTTTTAAGGAAGTGTGGAAGTTCAATCTTGTTACGCAGCAATGGAAACGCTTACCAAGTCGAGACATGATGCCAAACGAATTGGCATCGAACGCTGTGATTTTAAGGGGCAACGTTCTAATGGTCTATGGTGGCACTGGCGTACCATTTGGAGATAGCTGTAGCAATTTCCTTTATGTGTGCAACGTCGATGATGGTAAAATGCACATAGTTCCAGCAAGTGGTGATCTACCTGAACCCCAATATGGGCAAGCTTTAATATGCCATGGATCATATTTATATACGGTTGGTGGTACTACAGGATACGAATATACTTGTGATATTCATAGATTTGATCTTAGAACTGGCATTTGGGAAACCGTTTACATATGTTCCGGAAGAGATCAATGCGAACCACATGGACGATATAGACACGAATTAGCATTTGATGGAAAGCTTATATATGTCTTAGGAGGAGGAACAGCGGAGGAAGCATTTGGGTTTTCAGTATGCAATACGTGATACAACTGTAGGATTAATTTCTTAATACCTGACTTGTAAATTTCTAAAATAAAAAGATGAAAATATCATATACTTCATCTGAAATTCTTTTTTATATTTAGTATGTATCTTGTATATTATGGCAGGTATTAAGAGATTACAAAAATTAGAATTCTCTAATTTAATATAAATTTTTTGTTAATCATTATACTAATTTAACATTTAGGAAATCCCTGCTTTCGACTTAGAAAGAAACAGATGGATGGTATTAAACACATACGGTGATAATGATGATAATACGGTACCACAACCTAGACGTTGCCATGGTTCTGTGCAATATACAGATGAGAGAACAGGTAACACATCTGTAGTAATCTCTGGAGGATATAACGGGGATCATGTCTTCTGTGATGTTTGGAGATTAGATTTGAAACTTCTACAATGGACATGTCTACGAAGATGTATATTTCCAAAACCTGTATACTTTCATTCTGCAGCTCTTACTCCAAAAGGACAAATGTATACATTCGGTGGTATTGTTAAAGAAAACAATAAGGTGTGTTACTGCTGCTCTTAATTTTCTATTTCATTACCTTCCATTACAAAGTTGTTTTGAAAGCATTTTGAACCATTCTGTTACAGGTTGTAAGAACAGATGCAGTTTATTCTGTCTGGTTAACAATCCCTAAATTATCAGAAATATGTTGGCAAGCATTAATTTATTATAGATATTTAACACATAAGTCACAAAATGAATTACTTCACATGGGTATACCTCTAAAATTTGTGCAAAGAATCGATTGGTATGATGTATAATGTCCAAACAATGCCTTTGACATTTGCTAATATATTCAAAGCGTTACCACTCCGACCATTATTATCAGTTATTTATCACATGATAATTGTTGAACACCATGTCATAATTTGTTTATGATATTTTTATAACAAAATACGTAATGCGTTGGGCAATTAGTATGACAAATATTCTAAATGGATCACTTTTCCAGACTTATATTGTGCAATCCACACTACATAATAATTCTTAAAATTTTTTTGTTTCTCTCAAGTTCGATTATAATTTGTTTGCATTTATAAGCCATCTAAAATTGTAGATGCTGGAATTGCATGTAACACTTTATATAGAAAAGTTTATTTGTGGAAAGAATTTTTAACTCCTTATTAACACTATATGTAATGGATAGCATACAGATCCTTCTGCCAATCCACTTTTTATAGTAAATGTTTTATGCACTACATATGAATTTATATCTGAATTTTTGTTCTGTGCTTACCAATATATTTGTTTTTTTTCATTATCTTTTTTTATTTATTTATTCACATTTTCTACTTGGACGCTTTCAAAATAAAGTAGGTTCTCATAGTTAATAAATAAATTGTACTGCATGCTACATAAGGTTACTGGCTACACATGCTCATTTGCGTTACGCGTAATACAGTGCTCGAAAACAGAAATGGTTATACATAATAACATACATAAATTTCTTCTAATATAAAGAAAAAGTGCATATACCTTGTTAAAAACTATACTATTTTTTTCTCTATTTGCACTGCAAAATAACCACTGAAGTTTATTATATCTTTGTATATATATATAGATGTAAATATGCAATAATGAGTGGATCTTAATTTAGATAAAATTGATTGTGCATTACAATATAGCACACATGTATATCTTGAACCAAAAAATGAAAAACACGTTCATGTAAAAAAAAACATCGAAGAACATTGTTTTATTTTGGCTACAATAGTGTTCAGTTCAATATAATGAGTAATAAATTTGTATAGTATTATGGGAATGATAATGTACTATATAACTTGTTTTCTACACATTGCATATTGGGTAAAATTTGTTTTTGTTTATATTAAACAAGTATCATTTTGCAAAAATAAATCACATTATTATATGAATTAATGTTAGAAACAAATTGTATACTTTCAGATACAGATCAACAGTACAAATTATACACAAATTTCTAGACGAAATAATAATTTATACATTCAGATAATAATCATTTATTAAGTTTTGAAGAAATAAGTCTTAAATCTAATTTTTATACAGAATAAAATAAATAATTTTATCTTTACTTTTATTCAAAGGAAAGGAATAGAAGAAAATTTATTTAAATTAAGTAAATTATAATCATAGAAGACTAGAAAATCTTCGTAAAAAAAGTATTCATTTCTTTTTGTTTTAGAAGCAACATTAGAAATTGAATAGTATTATTGAATATTTAAAGTTGGAAAAAAGCAGACAAAATTTCTTTATGAAATTGTACCATCTTGAATGGGAGATTCTTCACTTTAAATAAGAAATACGAAAAGCTCGAAAATTTTGCTTCTTCACAGCACAAAACAATGCGATATAGAAATTTTTTCTATATTTGCAGATTCTTTGTCACAGAATTTCATATCAAACGAACGATGTATTCGCGTACCAATTTCGGAGTACAAAATAGCTTCAAAGTTATTTTATTAAGTACGTGTAATGCAGAATATATCTAATTATTTCTAATAGGCACGTAGGTATTGAAAAAGTACTTGGGGAACAAATGGTAGTAAACGGAATGATGAATTATGTGCGACTTTGTGTAAAACGCGAAGAAACTCTTGCCTTAAAATTAGATAAATTAAATGCATTCATTTTTGTATGCGATACATTAATAATTAACTGTAAAGAATTCTTACTGACGATTCTACTCGGACAAATTGCATCGATATACAAAAATCACGCGGATTATACTTAAATGAATACAAGATTATTTCACTTATCATTGTTCCATTCTCGGTGCTATTTATCTAAATTTAAGGTGACGCATCATAGGCATGAGTATTCGTAAAGATAAATTGTAAATAGGAAATTGAATACAGTTAAGCTGATGCTCTTAATCCTGTTTGTTTCTCTTTAATACCCTTTATTATATTCGATGCAACACCTATAATTCAAATACTAAAAAAGCATGTTTTAATCCTGAAATTGTATATGCTATGATTACACGTGATACTAGTGGTTGACAATGACAGAAATGTATTTGGAAAGCGTTGTAACGAAGTAATATGTATTTCATAAGAATAATGTGAAGTATAACTATACTTGAAATATCGTATGCTATTTCAGATTACACCAAGTTATCAAATGTAGGGGTTTTCACACAGCTGTGCAAAGACTGCATTGAAATCTAAATTGGTACATTAACGAAGCAATTAAGATCTCATTTGACGGTCTGGATGTTAATTCCACTTGTTGCCTTTATCTTATTAATAATAACGGTGAAAGTATTTTATAGTACGCGCGTTGCGATTGTTTGCGTGCCTTTAGGTGCGTATGCATGCGTTCACGATGATCGCTAAACGTCAACAATAAGATACTTAGGTATTATCACGTCTGCTCACTGAATATTCGTACGCTGACAACATTTTTCAATGTTTTGCTCGAATTTATCGATGCGAACAGATGTAAAAATGTACGAGAATGGTATGGAAATGACTCGGAATTATGTTATCGATGAAATCGAATACATAAGACTAAATATATGAAAATGTAAATTAATACTTGTAATTCCTGATTGTATTCGGTCAAACAAAAATACACGATACCTTTCTGCGAAAATAAATATATTTTACAGACGTATGTTGTCTCGCCGATTTCTTAAGATGAGGGTTGAAAAGAAAAACATTGTAAATTAATTACGCTGTGAAAACAAGTGGAAAAATTGAACTGTACGCCTTAAGAAAAGGTCGTTGTAATTTATAGCTATTGTATAAATGGCGACTGATGGAAAGATAAAGGAATGCTATATAAATTGTCCTTACATTTCTTTCTATTACATTAGTAGAATCGAACGCAACGCGTGCAAAATCTTTAACAAAAACCTACATACATGTATACATATTTTATATTACACGAACGTGTGAAAGATTGCATCGTGTTAACCAACGCCAATACTCTAACGCCACGTAAACTGTTCAATTTTGAAATTTTATATCGTATCCGATTGTTACTAATGCGAGGAAAAGGAAGAATATAGTTTCGACGAGCAATCTTCTAAAAATTCAAAGCTTTTGTTTAATTACAACCGCTAGGGATCGAATAAAAGGAGAATAATGTTAAGTATTGTTTGAGCAATTTCGTAAATGGCGCTCATGGATTCGTACAAATAAGAGGATTGATTCTGCCTCACTAACATAAACGCATGGCGGCGACCGTCCAGTGAGAAATGACAGCACTAGCTAGAATCACTTTCTATTGGACGGCCACGCCACTCGTTTATTTAGTGAGGCAGAATCAATGCTCCCGCTTGTACATTACCGTATCGCGCATGATCACAACACAGAGGGAGTAGCATAACCCGATTAACCAAACCCGCGGATCGTTTCATTTCGAGGCAGACGTCTGCTCCCTCGAGTCGCAGTTTACTGTCTTTCTGCGTCGAGATATCATCGCTTTATTCCCATGTCTCCTACGTATTTGACTCCGCGGCATATCGAAATGTACGGTGAGGTGTTCATGTAGTATTAGTTGCAAACCGTAGACACCATTCACGTGCCAGACGAAGACCTATCTCCATCCATCCATCCGACATTGATTCGAAACACCTCGTGGACTTAATCAGCGAAAAAAAGGCTCTAAAAAGACGTTCATTCAACATGGAGCAGAAGCGGCTGTACAAAGTGGTGCTCACTGGAGGTAAGTTATTTTTCTCTTCGACCGAATGGTACATTGTCATTCGATTCTGTGCTTTGCAATTCCACATGATTTTCCAAAAACATTTGTTCGATTAAATGGATGCTTCTGTGCATTCTCGGTTAAACGTTATACTATTGCCCGTGGAAAGTGGACTTCGTAAAAGGCGTTCCGTACATGACCGCAGGAACCACGTGTTCTAACAACTTTGCAATACTCCTGCTGAATCTACACTGTTTGTTTATCAAGTCCCGTTTCTCTATTCTGTCGCACACAAAGAAAAGGAAACGTAACTCACTTCCGTTTTTTCATTGCCGTGACAATCATACCATTACACGCAGAATGTTTTGCGAGTTTATCGCTGATGTGAATATATCGATTACATTTCGAGAATTTATAACGCACAATAGATATGCCACTTTTTATGTCGAATTTTTTATTATAATTGTCATCAAATCGTGTGGTCTTGAATTTTCTTCTCGTGAACATCCTGTAAATATGTTTCAGAAACATTTGTCCAATAACGTGCGATTGATTTTAAGATGGGGAGGATAATGTAAATGAAATCGAAGTAATTAATTACGTCATTTCTCTCGAATCAAATATAGTATAACTATTTTGAAAATATTGACAGCTCGAAGTGTCTAAATTTAATTCGCCAAAAACATATATCTCGAATTATTACATGCTAGTATCGCGACATATACGATAGATAAAAATTTGTTTTTCTGCTACGTATATTCTATTTTTCATTTGAAAGATAAACACATATGAAAGCAGGGAGACGATATGTTTAATCTTTGTAAAGGTCTTTTCTATGAAACCACTCGTGTGCTGTACGATAAACGTAAGAAAGCAAGAAAAGACAATCCTTTATATTGTTTTTATTCAATTGTTTGTATACCCCGAAAAAACAAGGATTCAATATGTCTATTTGAACGTAGCGAAATCGATGTCAGAAATAGAATGACTGTTCTAGAGTTATTAGCCTCCACAAATAAAAGATTGCAACGATCAACGATCCATCCTGTAATTCGACTGTATCATCTCGAGTCGAACATTCGCGTTGGTATTTGAACACGATTAACCTTTCAAATTGATCGTAACGACACTTGCTTCTTGTATCTTGATCAATCGTTAATTGCCTTTCCATCGTAAAAGTATTATTTCATCAATTATGTGTATGTTTTACAGCGATGTCAAATATCCGTCGCAGTAGTTTGAGAGCATCAGTAAGATAATGTCGCAGTCTAACCGTTAATAAGTTCTGATCAAACTCTGCGTAAGGATGACACCTTACGCGCTGACTAATAACATTCGACGGTCGTTCTAAAAAAAGAAAAATATTATAGAATAGACATAGACGCATTTTCGTCTTGAAAGACGACTATCACGTCTCAACTGGTTTTTACGATCAAGTATCTCGAGACTGCGGAAAAAATAGTTGGATCCAAGACCCCTCACAACGGATGCTTTGCGTCTCGTGATCTGTATCGATGCGCGCTCGTGTCAACGTGCAACAATTCAAACCAGTTTACGAGTCAATGAGCGTACAGCTGGCTGGCGGCGTGCTGATGGTCGATCGCGTGTACTTGAAGCATATTAGTGCATCTCAAATGTATCTCATCTTGGGCAATGCCATTTAATCCCCGCGAGCCGTTTTCGACCGTCAGCATTTGTCAGAGCAAGAACAACACGACCATGAAAAGAAACCAGTCGCAATAAAATGCTTGAGTATTATGTTCCGCTTATCTGCATATTTACAATCGTTGAATATTTTTAGCTCGGTTTTACACGTAACCACTAAACGACAAAACGTTCTACACTCATTTCTTGAATATTAAATATCGCCACATTTTTTAATCTTTTAAGGACTATTGTTTCTGGAAGATCTGGCCACGAAATGGGGATGGTGGCACTCCGTGGCACGCATCCCAGAAATTTCGTCGCAAAAAAGTCTGGCAGTATCGTTATTTATAACCTAGTGTACAATTAAGGGGGAAGGGAACTTAATTAAAACTTTGTCAAAATCTTCCTTCTTTTTTTTTAGCAGGAAACTTGTAATAGTTTAGTTTAAGGAGATAGAAACGTTGCGCAGGTCAGGTCGCAACCTGATTTCGTTACCTCAGATTGCTTAGACCGATCGCGTCGACGTCATTTCTATTTGCGCTGGCCGAGTTCAATAGCCACGTGGTATCGCGGAAGTCAAGGTTAGCGACGTCGTAACCTTCCCGTCTTGCTGCCGTTCGGCAAAGGTACACGGATTTACCTTTGCCGTGAACCTGTTTCGTCGCGATTCGCGTTTGTCCCACTTGATCGAACCCCGAATGATACAGAAATTAGCCCAATCGGTGCCAGAAACAATGGAACTTGGTCGACCTCAAATAGACGGTTTTTGCGTACGGACGGAGTAATTATATCGCTGGGTCGTGAAAAATAAAGACTGCAGATAGCCGGGACCGGAATTCCTGGGTGAGAGATAAAGAAAGGGACGCGACGGTTAAAGAATTTTCGCGCTTTTGTGTTTCAGGACCTTGCGGCGGCAAAACAACCGGACAGATGCGGCTATGCACATTCTTCGAAAACATGGGCTGGAAGGTAGGCATGCTTCGCTCTTTTTTTCATTCCGCTTTCCGTGTAACAAAGAGGCGAGACGCCCCTGCGAGAAAGGGCCTCGTGAGTTTTCTTCCTACGTGAGCCCATCTTTCTGAACGATGATTCAGTCTGAATAAGAACCACCCCAAACAGTTCAGTAGCCTCTGATTAATTAGAAAAAGAAAGCACGTCGAGTAATTAACCGGATCAGTAGACCAACATTACTTATCCCGTTCTGTAGAGTTTTGCATCGCTAGTAGACTTACTCTGTTTACTCTCGACTTTATCTTTGCAAAGATTCGTGCACAATTTTGATGGGTTTATTCGATCACGACGATTATCATTACGTAAGAACGCATGAAGGGATCAACGTGTACGAAACTTTTTTTTCTAATTCCTACCACCCTCCAAAGTTTACTGATAAAGATTT
This sequence comes from Xylocopa sonorina, assembly GCF_050948175.1. Lineage (NCBI taxonomy): Eukaryota > Metazoa > Arthropoda > Insecta > Hymenoptera > Apidae > Xylocopa > Xylocopa sonorina. Next base: position 12,011,882 of record NC_135200.1, read on the forward strand.
TCTTTTGCACCGCAAGATCGTTTGCCCACGTAGCAACGGCTGCAAGTAATAATAAAGCTTTGTTCGCGACCCGTCGAACTGAAAAATATCAATGAGAGAAAAGAGAATTCCAATTGGATATGCGAACTGATTTTGGGGTTATCACCCTTCGATGTGGATTCGATAGAGCGCTGGTTGTCTTCTTTTTCAGGTGTTCCGTGTTCCCGAGACAGCGACCGTGCTGCTCAGGTATGCAATTACACGATAACAAATTTATAGAGATGGAGAAAGGAACGGGAATAGCGGAAGAACGAAAGTTTCTGGTTACGAATTCGAAAGTTGTTTCGATCAGCTTCGAGAAGCCATCCCCTATCCTTCCCCGTTTCCTTCGATCTCGAAAGAACAATCAAAAGGGCAACTGTTGCTTTCTTTTGTCGTTCCCGAGAGCATCGACGGAAACGGTGGGTTGGATTTTCGTTGCGCGTAGAATCACTTCGATTCGTAAGCTCAAGCTTTCGCTCGGAGCTTTCCTTCGATACCTTTCACTGTCCGATCATACAATTATTGATCGATACCTAGAGAACCGTAACTAATAATGATAACAACGACGACGACGTAGGACGATTCGCGATTCTATTTAAGCGACGAGACGAAAACACTGGAGTACGGTGTTGCATCAACATCCTTTGTCGACGATCGAAACTCGAGTCGATGGAAAGCTTTATAAACTATTTATTCCGATCGTGGCAAACGATGATTCATCGATTGTAAAATTAACCGTCTGGAAAAGAGTATGTGTCACGGGAACAGCTATTCGACGAATATATGCACCGCGTGCGATTCTATTCTAATCCGTATCGAGAGACACTGGAATGCCAATAAACAACTCTTACCGAGAGAAACAAGACTCCCCTATATTTTTTCCGTAAAGAAAGATACATACGACTCTGTGTCCTTTCTAACGTTTTTTTTTTTTGTTCACCACGAAATGAAATATCGTGTCTGCGGAGAGAATAAGTGGATAACTGTCTCTCGACTAAATTGTATTTCGTTCTTAGAAAACGAGATAAACCAAGATACACGCTCCATTAGTCGATACAACTCCGAATATTCTCCACCTCTTGCACTTTAATTTACCAACTATTTCATCGCTCGTCTGCTTTTTCCATTTCAGCGGCGGCATAAAGTTTTCAGACCTGAACGCTGAAGAGGGTAAGTCCACTTCAACTTTTCATTTTCTACCCGCTATCTCTTTCTCTCTCTTTCTCTCCCTCTCTCTCTTTCTCTCTCTCTCTCTCTTTCTTTCTCTCTTTCTCTCTTTCTCTCTAGCTTTAGCATCTCTCGTCGTTTCTGAATTCGCATGTACGTACACTTTGGTTCAACCTGCTGTGGCGCATGTTAGATTTCGCGTTTCACCGACTGCGCGGCTATCCGTGTGCCTCTCCTCGATGCTACGCGGGAACTTCGTAAATCTTGCTTAAAGTTTATAACCGCGATAAAAATAATGCTTGCAGGCATTGCATTTACGATGTTCCCGCGAGAACGGGGAAACGTTATTTGACTGCGGAATTTACACTTCCTTTACGTCTGCGTGGTTCCTCTTGCGTGAACGTAACAAACGACTGTTCTTGCTAAACCGTAACTCAAGAAAAGGTTGGATCAAACGTCTTTGTTTCCAGCGAAAGTCAAATAACTTCATCCCTCAAATATCGTCCGATCTTTGAGTAAACCTGAAAGCGCTTCGCAAACCTTTCAAACGATTATAATGGCTTAGGACTTTTTGCAACCTCGGGTAAAAGCATGTCTAACGCGTACGGTATTCGTCCGCAAAGTAACCGTGTACATATTTAAGGCACATTAGGGGTAAGTCTGGCATAGCTGGGACCGGAGTAAGCCACGCGTTTTCCAAGCAAAGGCAAACAGGACGCGTTTATCCTGAGATCATGGCAACGGATACACGGGTCTTGCGGAAAGACACGACAATGTCACGGCGGTATCGATCGACGGTTCGCACGAGTACCTCCCGTGCCCTCTCGTTTTATCCCTTGCCCATGGCTCAACTATAGGTATCATTGCGTATGCGTCGACTGTCATGATAATATCGACGAAACTTTCCATTAGTCCGTGGTAACCGCGTTCGGTGACACCCTCCGAATTACCTGGTTCCCTCTCGCGTCGTGTGTCTCTCTCCGACCAATTTCTCGTCGGCGTCGTGTTTTCATCCTGTCAAATTAAACAGAAAAATCCACAGAACGGGATTAAAAGAACGAGATTTATCGCGATGTAAATCGATGATACGAAGTTTCTTGAAACCGACCATGTTTTTACAGATACGAAACCGGATGCAATTAAGAACATGATAACAGGATATGGATTGTATATTTATGCATTAATTGCATAATTTGCTCTGTGCAAAAATCTACCGTTTCTTTTTTACAAGGGAAATCGATATTTCAATTCGATTCTTTTGCACGATCCATTTTGCAACATATTTTTATGGACACTTAAAAGCCGGATAAAAAGAGAATAAAGTCACGTTATTTGGAGGACAAAAATTCACGAGCGATTCTGCGTAGTCGTGTGTCAGAAGTCCACGGCTTCTTTGATATCGGAAAAAAGTTTCGAGGTTCGACAGGAGTGAACGGTAACAATTCTAGCGCATGCGTTCGCGATCGAATATTAGTTTGTTCGAATCGATAGAAAAACAAACACTCTTTTTTTCCACTCCCGCCCGATGCAAATTTGTCCCGAGTTGAATTACGCAACGTTACGTCACCTTGCGACACCGTCGGTGCTCCATCGTCGAGTTCCCGCGTCGAGTACTCGCTCGCAGAGAAAAACGTCGATGCGGATTAAACCGACGAGACGAGGTAAACGATTTAATTATAGAACCGCGAGAGGGAAACGAGCGTAAAAAGAAGGGAAAGGTTTTCGCGCGCATTAAAACGGAACAATTCGTACAGTTGGTTGCGGGTGGGCCAGAAGAAGAATGGCCGATGTACAACGCCGTCGTCCGCTGATTGCGTAAAGCCGAAACCGGCAGCTTGCCAAGATTCCCGCGAAACGGTGGCTGCGATCAAGTCACGAGACGTACCGGTGTTTTGGGATCGACGAGCAACGTGCCGTGCGATGACGACACGCGATGATCCATGCGTTCTGTAGATAGGCACGCCAATCGCGTTGGAAAAATCGGAAAGAAAATGAAGCAGAAAAGGGAGAGAACTAAGTCCTCGTCGAGATTTCGTACGTCAACAGAGGAAGATAAGAAAAAGTTTGAGGTCTTTCGGAAAGCTCGATATATTGGGTCCAAAAATATTTGTCGTCGACCTGTCTATTGTATTTTATCGACAAACTAAATAAAGCAGCATACCATTGACTGACATATCTGAGTTCTGATTACGCGCTAAATGCATCGATAGCTTTGACCGACCGATAAAATATAAATACTCCACTTTTTACCGCGTTCGTATTAATTAAAACGGGCAGATGAAACCTTGACTCGTCACAATTATATCGAACGGCGAAGCGGTATTGTTAAATGCGCATCGACGTGTTATACACTTGAGTCGCAAGCTTTTCTCCGATAGGTCACACCAGTAGTCCCCTTCTCTCGCTCTGGGTGCTCGATGTTCAATTAATCGTTCGTGTATAATTACAATAAAACGTGCGCCGCTAAACGCGTGCTGATAAATTCCAAGAGTTTTGGAACGCAATTCGTTTCGTAACGCGAGCGCGATTGCATTGTCATAATAATTTTGCAAAAAATTCCGATTATCATAACGGAGCATCGTAAAACGGTGCTCCGTAACTTTTACGGCCGGATATCGTACCTGGCAATCTGTGCGAAGTTGAAAGTCGCAATAGCTCCGCGCGTTTGTCCTGAAATAACACGGAAAATATCGCGAAGAGGTCTCTTTTCCTGTTCTCCGTTCGACGTCCCAGTCTATTCGTCCGTGACGGGTCATCCCGTAACGCAATTGACGGTTACTGTTTGCCGTCTCTCAGATAAATCCCGTAATTACCCGGACGAGTTGCGATATTTACTGCCGGCGTAATTGTTTGCGCACCACTCAACGAGGCGAAAGAGTTGGTGCACTAATAAGGCTTATCGATTTGCACATCCTTCGAGGCTGACCACGTGACGATAATATGTGTAACATCCACTGGCTTATGTAACGCGAAATTCGGACCAGAGTTTGACACTCGTAATTTGTCGTTATTGCTATTTATTTAACACGCGAACGGACTTTTATTGTGAAACGTGCCGCTTCGCGGGGTGTCACCCGCGACTCCTTGCCAAATTGAAATACCAGTTTCATCGTTTTCAACAGCTCCCAACAGGTTCTTTGACATTAAAAACCGGCCAGGTGGTACGCCGTTGCGATCCAACGGCCGTCGCCAACTTCTCGATGCAAACTCCAAAGAGTCGACAAAATTCCATTCCGAATTGCTCGAATTTTCTGTGTGTCGCGAAGAACGTGTCTTTCCCTGCTCTTTCTTTTCGTTCGCGTGTTCCCTACAATCTGGCTTGCGGTTACGTAAAAGTTATTTGTCGGCTTTAATCCGTGGCCTTGGTTCACCGGTACGTATCAGGCTTCCTGCGACCAAATCCTTTCGGCTTCTTTTCTGATAGACGCACGCTATCCACCACCGATCGTCAGTGACAAACGTCGAGTTTTAACACAGCGTGTAATATAATTAACTCTCGGTCAGCTTTACGGAAAATAAATCGTACCAACGTCTATATTTAGAGTAATAAGTGAAATTAGTACAATTCACTATTTCCCAACGTGCCATAGACAGACTGTACGATGTTCATTGGTTAATGTAGGTCGATCGTGACGATGTTCTATATTTTCTTCTATGCATCGACAGATATACCGTACTAAGTTCGTTATACTAACCAGTTATTAATAAATTTATATTCAACGCGTCCACCTGATTGTCAGTTCCTACATCGGTTACCATGCGGGCATCATTTTCTGGCTGACCGCCAATCTACATTTATTATGACTTCACGTAATTGTCTCGAGTGTCAGGCTCATCGTCATTTGTTTCGATTCTTCTTTTGAAGAATTTCTTTCCCCCTATCGTTCAATTATAGTCGTTGAAACTCCTCGAAACGAGAAATCGTTAATCAACGATGGCCGTTCGGTTTCCGCGCGGCGAAAAGATAACCTTCGCGGTTCTTTCTACGATTCGAGGTGAAAAACTGAAAGAGATCAAGGGGATCACGGTCTATAAGCATGGAACAGAATCCGTGTACTTTCCTGCTTGTTAACATACGAGGCGACATATTTCACGCGGCAACGAAAGCTAACGCGGAGAACGAAATTATGTTTCAAAGTAGTGGCCGGTGCACCTCGGATGCTGTTGCAAGCGCACCGAGAGGAAAACGATGAAACGAGCGACGGTTTAAAACGGTTCGCCTAAACGCAACCTTTTCTTCTTTTTATAAACCGTGACGCGTGCAACAAGTAATTTACCCATCAAAGAACCTCTGTTCATTCATCGGACAGCCTCCTCCGCAGGTTTGCACCAGTTTTTATGCGAGCTCTCGTCACCGTTCTCCTTTCGCGGAGACAGCGCGTTCGATATACCGAAAGGTAAAGATGATAAAGCAGAACGAACGTTAATTCATTCCGGTTCTCGTTGGAGATCTATGCAGGCGGTTCGAGCCGGTAGAATGCAATTGGGTATGCAAATGAAACCACAAAAAAAAAGAATCAATCGAGTTTATGAAATATTGATAACCGAATGCGACGCGCGAATAATCTGTTTACCATGTAAATACAATACAGTTTTCTGTTTTTCCTCTTTTTTTTCAAGCATTTAGCGATCGATGATTTTTTCAAGGTCGCGCTGCGCCCAAGAATTATTAGCAGCCATCAGCAATTAACAAGTTTTCCAGTTAAGACGAGACGTCGCAAGTTGAAAACGGTCGAATCAATTTACGCTCGTCGATGCGTGTTCTATTACGTAGATTTCTTTATTTGCGTCGCACGCTGCGGAATTACGTAAAAAGTTTTGTCAACTGCCTGGCCTAATCCGTTCTCGAAGAGGTCTCGGTTGACGCACGATCGCGCAGATTATTCTCAATACGCTGCTTCTCCGCGTAAGATAATTGCAACGCGCTGAAACTGTCGTTGCAAACAATTGGATGACGCGAAGGATGCACCGGTTTAGATCGGTTACTTTAGTTAACGTGGACCTTGAGTAACCGTCGACACTTTCGCTGAGCAGTTGGAAAATACGTCGCGTTTCTGCACGGTTCGTAAGAACTCGCAAGAGGAGCTCCGCTTTCTTTGGTCATTGAAAAACGATCCTGAAAGAACGACATGCACGACTGCCTCGTTATTTTGCGCGACACGCGGCAACAGTATCCATCGCGGCGTGTGATAGTTGCATTTTCAGAGCTTTTTGTCGAGACCACATGTCCGACCGTGCAGCAGTGCCTCGTGTTTGTACTTGGCCAACAACTGCAGTCGAACCAACTCTTAGCCTGCTATAGAACGTCCGTGGGACCACTTCAAACTTTCATTCTCGTCTGTATTTCGTTTTTCGTATTACTTATGACTTTCTGACGACCTACACCTTTTAGGTAATTAGAGTCCAATGTTGAACTATAGGAATTATTAACAACGTCCTATCAATCCTTCTTGAACCAGCTGTTACATTTATCTCGAAAGTACGACATTATGGCAAGTTAATCGGGCCAGGGTTGATCACGAGGTAAATAAATACGACTCGTGTCGCTTCGAAAGCTATTACAGTATGTCGCGTGTGCGGCCGGATAGAACCGGTTGAAGCAAAACTAATTGCAAGGGGAATCGATAGGTTTGGTATCGCGCGGTGACAGGACGAGTTCGCGTGCAGAATGCTCAGCAATTTCGATGACAAACGCTAAACACAGCCCCGCGGATGGAAATTTGCTGATAATATCGCGGTGGATCGTTTTGAAACGCTATCAATTAAACCGCGCTCGAACGAGAACCAGAGAAAAGAAAAGCCGCGATCCGTGGATAGGCGAAGGGGGTAGGGCAGGGGTGCGAGAAACACGGGTATAGAGAGGCTTATCGAACTGGAAGTGTCTTCAAGGTCGGTTGGTTCTAGCAAAGGGATCCGGGTCGCGTCCTTCGATTACGAAGTCCTCGCAACGACGTTACAGGAACAGGTTGGATAAAGGCGAAGCGAGGTGGCCGGAGATCTTGGAGGTTGACTCCGGCGAGGGTGAGTTTTAGAAGTCTCTTCTCTTTAAAGGCGACGAAGGGTCCCTGTTTTTGCTTTCGACCGCCGGTACGATGGGAAACCATTGGCGCAGAGATTACACGCGGAGGGAGGCTCGCTTACCAGATCGTCCAAATTTCTCTTCCAAAGGGAAGTTCTCTCCCAGTTTCTCTTTTTTCTCATTTTCTTCTTCACGATTGTAGAAGTGATTATTGATAAACGATAATCATGTTTTCCGGTTAATAGCGATAATCTCTGAGCGTGGTTCAACTATGTCGAATACAAAAAGGGGAACCCATCGACCGGTCGTCTTGTTAGAGCGGTACGAATTGGCGATCCCTGCTGCTAGATACTCACCAATATCGGGCAATCGAGCCATCGTGTCATCGCGCTAGATTCGAGAAAATTAAGTACGAGCATCTTTAAGTCACCCGCTTAGTATACGTTTTCTCGAGCAGTACCCTCGAAAACGTTCACGTTAGCTAGCTTGCGCAGCGTGTACAGCCTTCTTAGATCTACGCATCGTGTATCCGCACGAGTCGAGAAGATTTTCGAAGGAATTCATCGCTCGAACGGGACTAGCTTCGCGCCTCTCGATTCTCCTTGCTCTCGATTCGAATTTAAGCTAACCAGAAATGTAGTAGCAAGCATTTTCACGCTAGACGTACGACGCTCTGTCACGTAGTCGCATATCTGAGTCGCGCACCGCATCATCCGCGAAATCGTAGGAGCGTTCCTGGCGTGCCTTTTACGCCTCCTGCGACGATTTCTGTCGGCGGTACCGCGAGACACGGCGGCGATACGCCAGGGAAACGCGGAATCCGGCACGATAACATCGACGAGAACCAACAACGACTGGGAACGATTATTGAATCTCCCGCCGAAGGCCTCTCTGCCCGAGTGTTCCATTAATTGGATTTTTTCATCGATTCGATAACGGAAACGTACCGTGACGCGAATCGACGCCGCAAATAATAACATAAAACAAGCCAGCGGTTCCCTTGAAGCGATACGCGGTGCCACCGCGAGATGTACAAGCGTGCGAGCGCACACGCGAAACCTTCGGAGGATTCCGATTCGCCGTATTTCCAAAAATATTCGAGGAAATCGTATCAGAAACCGGATGTAGCTGGGGCCAGCTTGACCTCGGGTCGAGGCGAGAAATATGTGGCGGACGCATAAATACGAAGATAAAGCGAGGCTGCGAGATATGCAGCTGAAGAGTCGGAACGGCTCGGCGATCGAATCGGCTTACTAACGAGTAGCGGATTTCAATTTACAAGCTTTATTATCTGGATCATTATATCGATCCTTGATGCATCGATCGTACTTGACTCACCTCTGAACATTTCTGATAACGATCAGTTCGAAAACCGCGACGTTCTACTTAACGCCTCTCGTGTGAACGGACTCTCGAGCAGCTACGATAAGGGCATGATTTATTCACCGGCGACCGGTCAATCGTAATCGCGTAGCTCGTTAACACATTCGTTGTCCCACCTGAATTAGTCAGATTAATTCCACGGCGAATACGAGCCGTTTCAATTATACGTGTTCCACGTTTATTAAATTTCATTCGAACACCGTACGATACGCGAGCCGCTCTCGAGAGATCTCGATCAACCGTCACGCCAAGTAATGCGCGCAACAGCCTTACCTACGCGCTTATCAGCGCCGCGTAAGCTAATCGATGTACCAAATGAATTAATTCGCTTTGCTGTTATGTAAACAACCACGGTAGCGCGGGAAAGTACGTAGTTGCGATCAGCCTTGTAGCGTTTCACGTGCAAACTAGTCGGATACGTAGAATAATAAAGGTTTGCCTAGGTCGAACGATCCGAATTTTTACGTCCCTCTATCGTCGTGGTCTGTTTCAGGATTCAAGTTCCAAGAGAATCTCCTGCGCACGATGATACAGATAGAGAATACGTTCTTCCAGCTGGGCGAGAGCTGCTCGCGAAACTGTCTGATTATCTGCGATCGCGGTGCCATGGACGCCTCTGCTTGTAAGCGAACTTATTTTAAGCTTGTTTCATCGTTTCGTGCGTTATTTCGACTTAAAAGGCATCCGAGGTTAATTCGTTCTGTTCTTTTTTCCTTGTTCAGTCATCTCGAAGGATAAATGGGAACTGATGATGGCTTCGAACGGATGGAACAACGTCGAGCTCCGCGATAACAGGTACAACCAGATAATCCACATGGTCTCGGCGGCGAATGGCGCCGAAGAGTTCTACTCGACGGAGGACCACGCGTGCCGATCAGAAGGCGTCGAGGTGGCCCGCGAACTCGACTACAAAGCGGCTGCCGCCTGGGTCGGGCATCCCTACTTCGACGTGATCGACAACTCGCAGGACTTCGAGTCGAAGATCTGCCGCATGATCGAGTGCGTCTGCCAGAAGCTGGGCATCGACACCGGGGACAGGTTGAGAGCGAGCAGTCGAAAGGTTAAGTTCCTTGTCACAGGTCCGTTACCGGCGGACTCCGAGTTCCCGCCGTTCCAGGACTTTGATGTTGTCCACAACTACCTCCAGAGTAACAATCCGAAGATGCAAGCTCGTCTACGTAAACGTGGCCAAAAAGGTGCGCGGATCAGACGAGTCTATGCCTATTGCATACAGGCTGATTCATGCAACTAGTAGTATATCTTTTGTAATTGTAAAATGCATGTACGTTCTATTTGCCTGAAATAGTACGGCTCTCTCCTCGATTGGTCCATCTTCTTTCCTTCATTGCGATCAGAAAGGAGATGAGACTGTTTGAATTGTATGAATCGCACGGTACGGTTACAGACGCACGACTTGTACCGGTCGTGTAACACCACCGTGTCTATATCGATGAGGTATTAAAATCGTGCGTAAATTTACATTATCAGGTCATTGGTCTTACATTCACACGATTCGGCGTCCAAAAATGTGCGGCCAGGTGATCGAAGTTAAAACACAATTGACTCATCGGGATTACTTGAACATGCTCGCGCAACGCGACGATTCGCATTTCACCATCTTCAAGCGCCGACGTTGTTTCCTCATCAACAATCAGTATTTTCAATTAGATATATACAGGGAGCCAGCGCATCCAAGGTAAGGGTTGGGAAATCGTGACCGTCCCGTACAACGAGACATTTTGAGAGCGTAAAAAAGGAGATAAACGCGTTGAATTTGATCGCAGGTGCCGTGGATTGATGTTGCTTGAAACGTATACAGCGTTATCGGGTGATGAATTGAAAAATATATTACCGCAGTTCCTGACAATCGAGAAAGAGGTCACTGGGAATCCGGACTACAGCATGTTCAATCTCAGTTTACGAGAGGAATGGAACACTACTAATAAATACTGCCACAATTTACAGGGTATGTGTCGTAGACCACGATTTCTTGTCAAATTACAGAGATGTGTCCAACCATTAAATTAGACGATAGATTATTTCAAGGGGAGACGTAAAATAGAACGGACGTCTCCCCGGTGAGGATCGTTTGACGCGCTTTATTTCGTACAGACACTCTTTCGTTTGATCAGCCTCTTTTGAATTGCACAGATTACACTCTTGCAGGCTTAACGGAGTCTGGACCGACAGAAAACAAGAGTATCAATCCCTCGGCAGTGAAAGACGCAACAGCTAAGAAACAAGTAAACGGGGTCGATTGTAGAGTCAACGGTGTAGACGTTGCCATAAATGGTGTAGGTAAAGTTGTAAATGGCGTGCAAAATGGTGTCCACGGTGTTGCGAATGGTAATGGGAAATTTATTGAACAAAATAGTATAAAAAGCAATAGTCAAGAACGTGAGAATTTAACGAATCACCGAGTTATAAATTCATAAACCGCGAAGAGAGATGCAATAACAGCAGATTTCGAAACAATGTGAAAACATGAACGGTAAATACAATGATAAGGAGTAAATTATTTAAAATAATTGGAGAAAGAGGACAAAGTATTTTATTGGCACTGACAAGTTTACTCGATCCAAAGTTTCCTAGGCAATATATGAGAATGACAAATTTACAAACTATACACCTATTTTCTAATTGATCTTGCGTGCACATTTTGGAAGTATCCTATGCGGACATGTACTTGATAATTAACTGATTGTAACTTATTTTTTACCGATCTGTTTTAACAGGTGATGTTGATTAATATACCAAGTATTTTTACATCTGTCAAATCATTTCGCTTCACTTCACTCTTCATCTCTTTACTTCGTTATGTGTCTTGTATACCTAGAGTATTGTCATAACTCTTTATTTAAGAAAAATTATTATAAATGTTTGTGATACAGAATACACCGTAGCGCATAGCATACAAAGTATTTATCGAGCTATGTAATTATCCGAGAACATACGATCAGTGTAAAGTATACTTTCCTCTAGAAATGTTTAACATTGTCTTCGATAGAAGAGTAATATTCTGCACTAATGTAAACAAATTTCAATTTATAAATTGTACCGTAGAAGACGGAGAATTTCGTCCCTACCGTAGACTTGTAATTACGAATTTTCTAAGTAAATTATTTATTAGCGGTCTCCCATAAAATGCCGAGGTAAATCCAACGACATTTTACTTGTCATTTAACGAGAATAATATCGTCGAGTGATTACGAAAAGTATGGTTCAACGATTGTGCTGGTCTATAGTATTGTCAGAATTATGTATTATAGTCATGACAAGATAATTGTCGAACATACTAGTTCTTAACAGGTGTTCCCGTAAAGATTTAAGTCCAAAGTACTTTAGTTCGTTGCGAACGTTGTTGAGCTGAATAAAGATGTCGATGTTTCAGTTTCGTTTCGTTCTAATGAACGTTAATTTGAAGAAAACTTACTAAACGCTTATTACTTAATTTACAAATGAATAAATATTATTTCATCATTGATCATAACTTAATGAACATGAACTGTGATGGTTATATATATGCTTATTTTACATAGAAACTTTTATCACAAATTTTACCGTTACTTAGAGACAAAGTGCCTGTGAGATGTTCAGTCGCGGAAGTGAAAAGAATGGTATATAAATATATATTTTCAACGAAAGATGCAATAATCAGTTATTAATGCACTTGTACCACATATAATTGATCTGAACTCATATTGTACCCATGATTATCTAATAAAATGTCATGTGCCTATCATTTTCCGACCATTTAACTAAGCTTTTCCTCTTATCGTTTTCTTTTCATAAATTATTAATATGTTAATTATAACTGTATTTGTGCGCATTTTAATCGGAGATAAAGTACAACTAGAAGGAAGACACAAGTAGAAACTGATAACTTGTTGGTCATTGTGATTTATTGCTATTTTTTTCAAAAATTCTTTCTCAATAACTTAACATTATATAAAATAAAAAAGTAAGCTTATCAACCTATAATACCCTTCGATGCAGAGATCCTTTTAATAATACGTTCACTTTTTTAATTTAACTGATTTATATGTTCTCATTTAGTATACCGATGAAGTTTAATATACTATTGTAACATAAAGGTAGATAGAAGATGAACATTTTATAATGTACACCGAATAATGAAAATGTTTGCTAGTAAACGTACTGAGTAGATGAAAGACGTGAAAAGGAAGTTACATGGTATTACGTAACTATATTATATTGGAAAAAAAAGTTGACACAGAATACTTCCTTCACGTAGCCCTGCTTTATATCTTGTAACATTATGTAAAAAGTAATGCATAATGGAAGCGTAATTGTTTCTTTTTGGTATACCATTATCATAATTGTATATTATTGTTAATTCTTAAATTAGATACTAGATTAAATAGCTATATCAGGAAAAAATATTAACAATATTGTACACAATTCACATAACTCTTCTTTTACGCACATTTCTTTTACGTAGATGATTATTTTTTACTCTGTACATTAAATGGTGTCTAAAAGCTTTTTATTAAAGCTGTGATGATACTTCGAGTAATATTTAGATAGAGTAATATGTCTGGCTATTTGTAAATACTTGAATACTTTTATACTGGAAAACTTTCAAATAGCTACCACTTTCTAATAAGAAAGAAATATACAAGTAATTAAATTATATAACAAAATGACTGTAGTAAGAAGACATGTTTTAGTTTTCATGGACAAGTTAAGTATACCAAGTATAAATAGAAATATATTTATAAAACTATTTGCATGCAAGACATAATGAATTATGATCCATTTATGCAGGTCCCTGGAAGTATTAATTATACAATTAAACTCTATTTTGTTATATATACATAACAAATATCTTTTTTGTAAATATTGAGTACAGTATTTAAATAATTCCGAAATTTTCGGTTGATTCTGAAATAGACATAATCCGCACCAATTCATACTTGTTACATAATTTTATTGGAAGCATATATCTGTTGCATATTTTTCTTTTTACTTAAATTCCTCCTAGCATATGAGGAATTGATTTTAATCTTTTATGTTTTGTTTTGCACAAAACACTTGATGCTGCTTATGTATCATTTTTTGCGCAATTTATAATCAATTCCACTTATATAAATTCATTTGAATTGCAAAAGCATATAAATCAAATTATTTTCTTTTCAGAGCAGCTAATTGTATGTAAATATTATTTGTATACTTGACACAGTTGCGTTTACCTACTGATAGCTTTAGTTTGTTGTGCTTTGTACATTTTTAAGACTTTCTTACTAGGTATTAAGGACTGACTTAACCCCGGCCTCTTTTTACGCCTATTCATTTGATTATTTTCTTGATCTATTTCGTCGTCATCGTTGTTAACAACATGACCATTATATTTGGTCTGACAAATAACCGTTTCCTGCGGTGTTTGAATTGCTTCTAATTCAGCTGCTGTACGATGTAAATCAGAATCATGCGCAAAGGTACAGTTATGACCAAACCGACATCTACCTTTTCTGTAATTCCAACAAATTTTTCTACCATTTATCATTTTTGTGTCGTCAAGAGTTGGAGTCATTTTTACATGTTTCTCAAGAATCGCGCTCTTTGCTTTTTCTGCTTCGACAAATGGATTCGAGAAGACTGAAGTTTTCATAGTAGGCATGCCATTAAAATCTGGAGTAGGTAATGGAAGTTTTACTTTGGAAGCTGTTTCGTTTACATCTTCGTTGTTTACATTATTCTCATCCTCTTCCTCATCCTGTTCTTCCTCTTCCTTAAAACTAAGGGTTAGGCAATATCAGATTACAAAGAACAAAATCAATCTGATGTGTACATATCAACTGTGATTTAATGTATTTGTTGTAACATAGACATGAAAAGTTGCATTAAAATGTATGCAAATAAATTAAAAGTTTCCTCACAAGTATAATACAAAAAAATTAAAAGGACAAGAGCATAACACATGTAAGACAGAAGAAGATGTAAACCCCAAACTTTCTCGTTTTCATTTTGCGAGTGCAAGTGAAAATGTGCAAAATAATTAATAGCACAGAAAACAAACGTGTATTTGTACGAAATACGATAGTAAAAATCTACTGACATCGTAATAATTCGTTTTGAGAATTAAAGTTGTGATCACGAGGGGTTATGCTATAAACGAAAACAAACAATGGAAAAATATATTATTGTTTGGCGAAAGCTTACGTGTTATCAACACCATCCGAAATATCATCGTTGCTACTCTCCGAACTTGAGGAAGTTCCATAATCCGCAACCAAGGAAGCCATCGTTCTTACCAATTAATTAACAAGATACTCTACCAAACATTAATCCAATATAACCATTATAAATTATTATGATACTGACTACGCTTACAAAACGTGGCAACGCTGTCAAGGAAACGTCACCGGAAGTTATTGACGACATTGCTGTATTTTTGAAACTACCGCTAAAAATAAAGTTTATACTACGTAAGTCTAAAATCTGTCGGATCATCTTTACTATACGAATCAATATTAAAATTGTGATATTTAAATATCAAAATTAAATTAGCTTACCTCATTGTTTTAATATCAATACCATAGATAAAATTATAAGAAGATTTAATTGATATTTATATTACCTAACAAGTTTTTAAAAATACTAAGGTAACAGTAAATGTACAGTTATTTGGTATCATAAACATGATGAATGCAAATATCCGATAACCATGAATATCCGTTCACTATCTAAAGCTATCTAAACAAAGCTTTTATTGACATTGTTTCGATATAACATGGGACGAATTGGTTGTGTTATAAGAGAATTGACTTGCGATTCATTAAAATAATTATAAATTGTCATGCTACTATAACTAAATTCACAAAATTTGGCAACATTGTAAAACAAATTTTACCGGAAGTTATTGATGACGTATTTTTTGAATCAACAACATACTAAGCTTACTGCGCAAAGCGTAGCGTAAAAAAACATATGCACATACTTTTCTTATCTAAAAATGTATTTAACAACATGATGGTATATTTAATGATTACATTATATTTAACGGACGATATATTTAACAACATAAAATACCAGAATCATTTATCCTTAAATTACACGAAAGTTTTTCCTTTAATTGGGAACTATTCCAAATCGAAAGCTTTCTACTTCCAGGTGTTATTTTTTCTAACAATAGTCTTGTATTAGGGACATGCGCCCAATACTTTCCTAAAGTTGGCACTACCTCGCTACAATTCTGAATTGAACTTGTGCTGGGTCCTCCTTCGTTCCACTGAGTAATCAAATTAACACTAATGATCGATAAATTAAATTCTTTTGTGATAAAGTGACATATATTTGCCAGATGATTTAGCGCAGCTGTAGTTGGTTTATAACATCCAGGAAGATGGAAAACTATCGCCGGCAAACAATCGATAATTATAATTCTTGTACGGCATCTTTCACTTTCTTCCCTTAAGTTAATTGTTAACCAATGTAAGACTTTAAACAGCTGATGCAAATTATATACCGAACATACTTTTATACGTTCCATAGTTTCATTTATAATCTAGAATTACAGCAAAAAGTATATGTTTCATTTAATATCTTGTTAAACTATGGCTATACATTTGTATGCTTATATACCTGCTTACTACAATCTTTTTGTACTAAAATTTGTTCTATTCTCGAACCACAAAAATCTCTCTTTGTATCAATATATCGTACAAAATTGTGAGGCTCAAGGGCAACATTAGATGCGATTGCAAAGCACAATTGTGTTTTTCCACTTGCTGATAAACCACATATTTCATATATGTGGCCAGGATATAAACCACCGTTTAATAAATTGTCTAGACTAAATGGTACAGTTAAACATTAACTTCTTGATCATATAATTTCATATTAAATATTACCTGATCGCATGTACCTTGATATTTTGGTAGGAATTATGTTATTTCGTTCTGTTTCAAACAAATGAAAAGCATTTTGTATTGTACCCCCATATTTTTTAGAAATATTTCGCTTAATTTGAAGTATATCCTAAATATAACCTTAAAATTAATGCTTCTGTAAACGTAATTATTTGTATAATATATTTTACTTTGAAATGTCTTTTATGATAAGATTTTTAATTATTAAACTTATACGTATATTATACATATATACCTTAAGCGATAATCCTGTGAAAGTTGCTAATTTTTCAGCATCTTCATCTACAAATTGTATAAGAGTTGAGATATGTTGACGTTGTAATTGTTCTATCATAACATTTGATAACTTCGGATCTACATCCGAACTTAATTTTGTCATATTTAATGTCGCTGATATACTGTAATCACTACTTATTAGTTAATTTGCGTATACTAAGTTCTACTCTTGATATTTTTGTGCTTATTATCATTAAAGTCAATGAAATACGTAGATGATTTTATATTAATTACCTTTAAAATCAATCATAAATAAACTTCCGGAAAATTAAGATAAACAGTTGCGTTAATTTAAGCCAACTTGACATAATGTATATTACATGCAATTAATGGTTATAAAAATGTTATTTAATTTTCAAACATTCGTATAAACATTTACAATTATTCCGATACGAATCAATAAAATATTTGCAGGTGAACGTGCAGTTCAAATAAAAATTTTAAATCATTATAGCGTATACTACGTAGATCAATGTAAACGTATCAGTGGTATCCAAAAGATGATGCGCCGCGTACCGAAATGACCTCAGCGTCATTCCTACGATTGTACGTATCACACGCGGGCACCACGTTAAACACAGTAGAATCAAGTAGAATTAGAAAAACGTGTTATAAACTTAAGTACACTAAATTATACTTATCATTCGACTATGATTCACTTGCAAACCATTATAAATACTATCACGACTTTGTCTGTAAAAATTTATGAAGACTTTGTCACTTGGTTTAAAAATGTGTTTAGCATACGTTGTCTCGAGGAAAGTTGCGCATGTGTTCAATACGTGGATATACATTCTTTTGAATTTGGTTAGAAAATACACATATTCGGCAACATAGAAGATCGCTAAACGAAGGCCAACGAACAAGTAAGTAAAATCTTTTTCTGTTTTAATTCTATTTGCTTTTATACCATGAATCTCAACGTTTTAACGATCGTAAGTAACACGTGGTGTCTTTAAGCATATGTACAGTATAGCGCAGCAACCATGTTGTGCTCGTGAAATTTTACCAAATTTTTTTTAGAAAATATTTTGTTTCTTCTCACAAAATGTAGTCTGTGAATATAATGTTTTTGAAGTTTAATTTGTTTAAAACAAATTTTTTTCGAAGAATAAATTTTGAATCGGACAGCGATACTAAATTTGTAAATTTTTAACAAATATCTCAATCGTTGCATGATTATTTACATAAAATTAGTAATTACAATAATGATGTACTTTATATTTACGATAGAAATGGTAAAAAAAGTAATATTTAACGACGCGAATATTCATCAAAATGTAATGAATCGCGTGGTGCATGGCTGTAAGCAGAAGAGCGAACGTCTAAAAAGATATATTGTTTTATTATATCAAGTTGTTTGCATTATAAATGTAATTGAAATATTTAGATAACGAATACATGCACATCTGATGATAGGAATGTAAAATGATATAGTACCGCGTGTAATGTATGCCCATATTTGCCAGTCACATATACGGTCCTACAATATTGTTATTACAAAATCAGCATAGCCCGCAGTTATCCAAACGTTTCAATTTAGGTGTTTTAAATTTCATACAGTTATATACTTTGTAAGTAAACATTTATGAAGAAATGATTATTAAAAAAATGAACGGATCTAAATAGTTTCTGAATTTTGAGAAAAATTGTATGTGCATTTATATCGCAAAGTAATTAAATTGTATTATCCGTTTAATAATAATTTAAACGTATACAATATAATGTATATAGCAGTAGATTTGTAGAAACGAGTCCTTTTAATATTTTTACCAGTAACCAATCAGGAACGTTTGATACTGCCACGTTGCCAAGTATCCGGTTGCTTTTAACCAATCGTAGATTCAGCGCTCAGTTGGAGCGGCATCTCTCCATAGCTTGTGTAAACGTGAAGTAGCAAGCAGCTTTCGGTCTGGTCGCGGTCGAAATTTGTCGGGAGCCGTCGCCATGTTTAGAAGTGTGTGCGTCCTTGAGCGAGTCGAGCGAAAATGTTCTGTAAAATATTAGATATAGCTCATGCACTGTACATTACGTGAAGTACCTAATTACAATTTAACGCTCGTCGATCACGGGTGTAACAATTATTTTCGTGGATGGCTCACCTACGTTGCAGAATTTTGTGATTACATTATGGTAAGTCCGCCCTCCTATCAGACCAACGCCAACATGGCGGACGAAAAATTTCCTTTGTATCGCCGCGAGGCTCCACTGACGCAATTGTGAAAAATGTGCTCCTTTCGGAAGCGATAGATTTTAAAACATTGGAAATATCATTTTTGCTGTCAAAAAGCTTAGCCGATACATTCCCGTTACCGTTATTATTATTTAATTACGATAAATTGACATTTTTTTAATATGAAAACTTGAACGCCCTGAATGCTTGATATATCGGACGTTTGCGTATTCGTTACAATCTTTTGATATTCTAAATGACATCGGTTATTTCAACATTGAGTAGATTGTGGATATATTTTTGGTACTTATAATGCTATATTTTTTAGAATATATTTTCATCTGTGCAATATGCATATTTTACAAATTCCAATGTGGTGTATCAGTTGGATCAACGGAGAAATTTTGATTTCGGCGCTTTTTTCACAAATCAATTAACATTCTCGTTTTGATTCATTGGAATTACCTTACTTAGAATAAAACTGTAATGTACATATTTGAACTAAAATTAAATGATAAATTGTCCATATACCTTGAATAATTTGAAAATAAAGTATTGTTAGTAATCTATAAATCTTAAAAGAGTTTGTTGTTTTTATACACGTTTTTCTTCAACTAACAATCTCGTATGTTTACTTTTTACAATGGACCAGTCCCGTAATTAACAAAGAATCGCTCCTTCTCTTACAGTCTTGCACAGTTCACTACTCGAAGTTATTATTCAATTTTATCAGTTTTTTATTCTGTGCTTTCTTTTCTCCTTTTTCTTTTCTTTTATTATGTTTATTTTTTTTTTTTTAATAGTCTAATTAGAATGTAAACATGCACTGTAACTTCTAGAAAAACTTAACTCACAAATATAAGCACAAAGACTATATCATTTTAAAGCTGTTATATTGACACGTTATTACTAACTAGATGATTACGAAAATAATAAGCATTTAGCGTAATTAACTTCACTATAAAATGTAAGTATTTATGTTACATGTTTTTTTAAACATAATGATAATTAAATTGATATTGTTACGGGTAAAGTGAAATTATACTTTGATATAAATTTTTCAAGAATTAAAATGTGGATCGAGACATTATATTTGAGGTGTATTGACGATAACATTTGTTGGAGAAACATTTTTATGTGCTATAAGTACAGCGAGCAGTTTTTTAAGTATTATATGTGGATAAATAAAGCTTTTATTATTTTCAAGAGTTATCGATGCATAATGTTAGTAATATTTTTCATTAATTCTGGTTTGTAGTGTAATGTGTAATGAGTGATAAGCAGACTACACCTATTTTACCACCCCTCAATGGGGGTGGAGGTAACAATGGGAGTAGCAATGGAGGTGCACCGCAACAAACTGTTAATTTACAACAAGTTCTTGCTACTGCTCAAGGACTTAACGTTCTCACCACAGGTGCTGGGCAGCAATTTGTTATTACTTCACAGGTTCCTGGTCTTACACAGGTACATATTATTTTCATTTATTCTATCCTTTACTGAACATGTGTTCTTCCATGTGTTAAGCACTGAATAATTTTTATGTTTTGCGTGATAGCAGGTTATACCAAATAATGCAACAACAAATTCAAGCATTCAACAAGTTGGTGTTACAAGAATTGTTAATATTAGTAGTGCACCACAACGTACAAGTATCCTGGGAATCGCAGGTGCAAGTAGTTCGTCTCTTACGTCTCCTGCCCGTCAAGTTTCACCTAAAGTTGTTTTAGCAACATCTCCAAAACTTGTTCGAACTTCTATTGGTAATATGTTTGTTGCACCAACCTCGCAAGCATCTATGCAATCACCGCCTGCGCGAAAAAAGCTAAAGTTAACAGATTCTACTGAGAAACCTACTATGATTGCTGATGATGCGATGAGTTATAGAAGGAGGATTATGGAACACAAAATGAAAAGAATGCGTGCAATACGAGAGAAATACGCTGAGAACGCATCCGAATTATTCTTTCTTCATAATGGAGGCAACATGATGGATTTTCAAAGTTGGAGGAAGAGGCCGTCACCTCAGTATCTGCATTTTTTACGACAACATAGATTAGATCCAGATGATGACAATGAAGATTTAACAGCTCCACTGCCAGCAATATCAGAAATTCCATTAACAGCAACAGCGACAACCGTTTCTACAATAGTTCCTGTAAATCAGTGTACGGAAGTGAAAATTTCTGGTGTGAGCGTTGCTCCAGTTGCAGTCTCTACAACATTGCCTGCAGCTGTAGCGCAACTTAGTCAACAAGGTAAGCATATTGTTACTGTCATTTATTTATTATTGCAAAGACATTTATAATTTTACCATATAGAGTATGTACAATAATAGCTGTACAATTTCCTAATAAAATAATATTTTATTAGTACCATTCATTTTCCTTAAAATCACTAGGGGTGACATCATTTTATATACATTCATTTTTACAGTAATAAGAATCTACAAAAATTATAAAATAAAAAAGTATTTTATACATAATATAACAAGCTATGAAACTATAAATATATTTTGACATGTTATTCATAAATAATTGTAGCATTCTCCTTTTAACGTGCATATGTGACAATGTGAAAAGAAGTAAAGAATGTCGATATATATTTTATAACAACAAAATAATTACTTTGCATAATAGGACATATACCTGGTAGGCCTCAAGGGGGCCGCCATGGCATGGTGTTTGCCTTCAGAGCAGCAATTCAATCTTCATCAGTCACCGTTCACCCTCCACCTACTTCTACTCTAGCACCCACGTTCATTCTAGGTGATTACTGCAGGCTTATCATTTGATGTTTAGATCCATTAATTTTTCTTTTCTGAAATTCATTCTTACTGAATTTTATGAAGTTATTTTATTCAAAACTTGCTTATTACCATGTTTAATGCTTTTTATGTGTTGGATCAAGCAGAGAAATGATCAAGCTTAAACAAGCAAAAGCAGTTGATGCAAAAATTAGGTCTCACTTAACTGAATAACAGCACCAGATATTACTTTGCACTATTAGTAGAAAAGATTGTTTATTATAGGTTTAATTAAACAAACATGATGTGGTGAGAACTTTTAGTGCTCAAATGCATGTTTCTCAAAATGCAAGAAATAATTAATTTTCATTTGAATAAAATATAGTCAGATATACTCCTTATCCCATGTTTTTCATACCCCATTTTTTTTTTTTGTTCTCACAGTCCTGCACTCTCATGATTCATACATTTTCAGTGGTTATTTCCTTTACAAATTGACTGTTGTATATTACACCTATTTTTAAGTTAATCATGTGTATGCATTATGATGATATATTCTTTATTATATATTCGTTTTGTATGTAATCCCACAAACGACGACTGGTTCGAATTTATGCATTTCGGAACTGTCTACTCTATGTGGGTAAATTAATTCACAGCATATGTAAGATTGTTTAGCAAAACGCCATTCGATCTAAGGGTGCTGTTGATACATGCACACTTTTCTATTAGCTTTTTCTGACATATTTATTTGTATAATTAAATCATTTTGTCATTATTATTATTACAGGTAATGCACCACTAGTTCCAAGTTCACCAAAATCTGTAACAACAACTGTTTCAAGTCCAGTAACAGATAAACCTGCAGTAGCTACATCTATCACGACAACTATTACTACAATGACTACTCCTACTCTTACCCTTACGGGAACTAGTACCACTACTGCTACCGTCACTACTGTTACTACCACCACTACAAAAACATCTTCTGCGCCTACTACACCTACTCAGCCTATTAAGCTTGTTAAGTTACCTGCTTCTAATGCAGCTACTACATGTGACACCGCCAATAATCAGGAACAAGTTGTAGAAAAGGCAAAACAGGTACGATGACATTTCGCTCTCACGATTGTGCTTTTTTTTATAGTTATGTAGCATTTAAAAATTTATTACATTACTCTATGTTTCAAATATTTACAGGAAGCGTATGTTATGCAAAGGATCGCAGAATTACAACGCGAAGGATTATGGTCAGAGAGGAGGTTGCCCAAAGTGCAAGAGCCACCTCGTACAAAAGCGCACTGGGATTATTTATTAGAAGAGATGGTCTGGTTGGCTGCTGATTTTGCTCAAGAACGAAAGTGGAAGAAAGCAGCAGCGAAAAAGTGTGCGCGAATGGTTCAAAAGTATTTCCAGGAAAAAGCAATCCAAGCACAAAAAGCTGAAAAATCACAAGAACTTAGGCTAAAGAAAATTGCTAGTTTTATCGCTAAGGAGATCAAAACTTTTTGGGCAAATGTGGAAAAGGTGAAAACCATATATAAATTGTAACGTAATATAATTTACCCCACACTATTAAGCCGACAATTTCAATGTATTCAAATTGAAATTGTGTGCTCGTTGTGGGAACAGTAAAGTCTGCTCATTGTGTATGATTATATTTATTATTGTGGTATAATTGAAGAATTGATGCAGGACATTTTTATTTTTATAATATTTAATGCATTGTTTTGATAGTAATGATTGCGTTGGATGGTAAATTATTTGTGTTCATTTTTTAAGTTGGTGGAATACAAGCAACAAACAAGACTTGAAGAAAAAAGAAAGCAAGCATTAGATCAGCACTTAAATTTTATTGTGGGTCAAACGGAGAAATATTCAACGTGGTTAACCGAAGGACTAAATAAAACTGATGGTCCGCGAAGTATATCAGCTTCTATGAATAGTTCACGAATTTCTTCTCCAGTTCCGCCTGGCAAATCTCATTCCGATGGTATGTTAAATGTATTAAAATGTTACATACAGTTGGTAAAATGACATATATTAGATATATATGTTTTTAATGCAGAGGATTTTCAACCAAACCAAAGTTCAGACGATGATGAAGAGACTATAGCGAAAGCGGAAGAAGAACTGAAGTCTGTAACAAATCATAAGGAAGAGGTTGAGTTGCTGAAGAAAGAATCTGAAATACCCTTAGAAGATCTCTTAAAAGAATTACCGCCAGATTACTTAGAAAATAGAAGTAAGAGTTTGTCGCCTACAGCAAAAGAAGTGGGAGAAGTACGTTTATCACTATTTCATTACATATTTTAGTGAAATGTGAATATCATTAATTGATATTGCTAATGAATTTATTGTGTCCATATTTCAATAGGAAAATGAAAAAGCTGCAGATGGAGATACAGATTTTGTTGCTGCATCGGATGAATCTTCGGACGAGGAAGAAACTATTATGGAACAAGAAAAACTGGAAGAAAATGTGGATTATAAGCAAGAATTGGATGAACTTAAGGTATGTGTAAATATTTTTCTAACCTGTGGTAGAAAAATGATGTGATTTTTCCATATAAAAGTTGAACATTTCTAGGCTGAAAATGAAATGTCTATTGACGAGCTTATGGTGAAATATGGTAACATGCCAGACGTACCAATGGATGTCGAGCAAGAACCCATTCAAGGTAAACAGTATTAAAATTAATTCTTCGTACGATATTTGTACATTAATGATGATATTTTACCAATCCTGACGGTTCGAGTAATGGTTTTCATTCTTGATTCCTATTTTTGATGTAATTCGAGGCATTTGTCTGAAAATGAAAAATTTCTGTATAAGTTGACGATCATTAAACATTCACTACAAAATGTATGCGTTTATTGGTTTGTTTAGAGTCGGATAAAGAGAGTATAAAAGAGGAAGAGGGCCAAGAGAACGATGAAGAATCTACAAGTAACGAAAGTGAAAGCGAAGAAAGTGATAACGAAATTGGACAGATGAAATCCCAAACGCAAACCGATAACGAAGCCGAGGTTGGACTTAAATCTCTGTTGGAAGATATAACCATGGAAAAATCATCGGATGACAAGGTAGAATGATGTTCGTAAATGTATTATGTGTGCAAGTGATTTTTATATATATGTAAAAAAAATAATATATATTATCTATTTCTTTATAGACTATGGAAATGGACCAATCAGATGCCAATGATGAAATGGATAACGTAGCGGCTTTGGCAGAAAGTATTCAACCTAAGGGAAATACCTTACTTACCACTAGTGTAAGTTACCTTTCTTCTTAATATTCCGATTTTTCGTAGTTTGAGATCTTAAAAGAATGAATATTAATTATATTAAGATAGCCTTTCTCATCCAAAATCGTGTGGCTGTAAATTCCACATGATTATTTCTAGAAGGCTAAAGCATAAGTGATACTTTCTTCTAATAAATAAATTAATTCTTTAATTTATTTTCGGAAATTGCCACGACAAATTTTGTAGGATATAGAAATTAAATAAAAAATTTTGTATAATTCTCTGACAAATTGAATACAATTTCAGGTTGTTACAAAAATTCCATTTCTTCTTAAACATGCGCTTCGAGAGTATCAACATATAGGATTGGACTGGCTTGTTACAATGTACGACAGAAAATTAAACGGTATTTTAGCAGATGAAATGGGTTTGGGTAAAACGATACAGACAATTGCTTTACTCGCGCACTTAGCATGTGAAAAGGGTAATTGGGGTCCTCATCTCATAATAGTACCAACGTCTGTGATGCTCAATTGGGAGATGGAATGTAAAAAATGGTGTCCTGGATTTAAGATTTTAACTTACTACGGAACACAGAAAGAAAGGAAGCAAAAAAGAACAGGTATACTAGGTTATCTTCGAAAGAATGTAAATAAAGCTAAATGGTATTTTTAATATTTCCTTCTTATCTTCTTATTTTAGGTTGGACGAAACCTAATGCATTTCATATATGTATAACTTCGTACAAGTTGGTTATACAGGACCATCAAAGCTTTAGAAGAAAAAAGTGGAAATATCTCATATTGGATGAAGCTCAAAACATAAAAAATTTCAAATCACAGAGATGGCAATTATTGCTGAATTTTCAGACCCAGCGGTAATTATTTACAATATATGTATACATGTATGTATTGTAAATTAATAATATAATAATTATAAATTCTTCTTGTTTCAGGCGCTTATTGCTAACTGGTACACCTCTTCAAAATAACTTGATGGAACTGTGGTCGCTAATGCATTTTTTAATGCCAAACGTATTTCAGTCGCATAGAGAATTCAAAGAATGGTTTAGTAATCCTGTCACTGGAATGATAGAGGGGAACAGTGAATACAATGAAAATATTATTCGCCGTCTGCACAAGGTTTGTACGTAGTTTTACTTTTATATGCATTATAATATTTCATGTAATTCGCTACCGACACAGATATGTGATTATGGATCGCGTGTCTGTTTTATGTAAATAGCGAAATATTAAAAAAATTCTCTATTAAAACTCGCGTGTCACAAAATTACATGTATGGCATACGAATCCTGTCTGGAGAAACACTTGTATTTTAAATTTTAATTGTAATTTTTCTGATTTGTACTTCTACAACTTTGTGCTTTATTTACATGTTATTACATAGTAATTATGTTATTTATAGGTTTTACGACCTTTTTTATTGCGGAGACTAAAAACAGAAGTAGAGAAACAATTACCCAAAAAGTACGAGCATGTCGTTATGTGCCGTTTATCGAAACGACAGCGGTATCTGTATGATGATTTCATGTCTAGAGCAAAGTAAGCATTGAATGTTTTATATTTTGTATTTCTTATTACATAAAGATTTGTATGAATACTTATAAGAATGTCTTTTTTAAAGAACAAAAGAGACTTTGGCTAGTGGTAATTTATTAAGCGTTATTAACGTATTAATGCAATTACGGAAAGTATGCAATCACCCAAATTTATTTGAAGTGAGACCTACTGTATCTCCATTTCAAATGGAAGCTATCGAATATGTCACAGCTTCGTTAGTATGGAGTGCTCTTGATTATGATCCATTCAAGGTAGTATTTTCATTTATTTCTCTAACTTTAATTAATTAACATTTTACTGGAAACTTGAAAGAAATATATAACACAATTATTTTATTTTTCAGCATATCGATTTATCTAGTATTAATCTTTTTTTATGCGATTTGGAGTTGACTCTTACCGCATTTGTGGCGCACAGAGTCAGACGATTGCAAACGCCACGGAAACTTATAGAAGAAATAGACAGTCAGCCAGACCCACCACCGAGATGTCCATCTGGAAAAATTAAGATTAACGTTAGATTATCCAATCAGGCTAAACCGTCGCCCGCTCCGCAGCAGACCCAAACGAAATTAAAAAATTTAACTGGAATATTGCCATCTCCGAAAGTTGGAACATCCCCTTTGGTAAAAACAGGAAATAATCAAACTGCTGCAGGACAAGGTAAATGATAACTTCGAAGATGTTTAGTCTTTTCATTGTGATCTGTTACGTTTAATGTTTCTAAAAGTCTTGAAACTAATTCTCTTTGATCTTACAAATGCATAGGTGTCACATTGAAAGTAGCGAGCGGTCAACAGTTGCAAGGATATTCCGTGCAATTAGTTCAACATCAGGGCAGTGTAAAAGGTAAAGTTTTGTCTTTCTTTTGCGTGTTTTTAACGTGTATACGTACACATTTACATCGAAAACCATGGATTCTGTTGCATCATCGATCAGTGGTTGCACTCAAACTTGTCGCTGTGTAATCATATTTGCAGTGGTGCTAGAAAAAATTGGTCTCGGGCCAGCTTGTTTATAGTTCTCCTATGTTATAAGCATTCTAGAACCGAGAGCACATTATATGTAACAAAACTTACATTTAATTATATAAAAGAATTAACATTTGTGAATCATAGTTCTTCGTGTAACAAACGAACATTTGTTGTGTTTGCTTCGAAAATAGCAATCCCTGTTGGAACATTAGCACATAACCCACAAAGTACAACAGTGACACCAACTACAGCAGCAACGAATGCACAGAGGATTACAGTAGGGAATGCAAATATTAGAGATGGACTGCAACGACTAGCAACGCAGACAGTCACAGTTAAACAAGGTGATTCCGTCCAAAGAATAGCAGTGCCTAGTTTTGCACAGGTGGTTCAAACATCTACTGGTAGACATATCATTCTGACTTCGAATCAGCAAAACACTAACACAGGTTTGTCCTAAGAGTGCTCGTATCCCACTGATTTCATTTACGTTTCACGTTAACGCATTACGATCCGTGTGTATACGTTTCATCGAACTTAATGGAAAGTCCGATAGTTTAAATCTTTACACGTTCTCAGAGAAAAGTTTCGATGGAACAGCAACGAATCGTAAGTGTATTGAATCAGTATGAATCATATATATCCTATTTCATATCATTTCTACGGATTTCAATAAATGTTCACGATATAATACAAAGTGCATGACTATGAACAATAACTTCTCTATGTCTGTAAGGACAATTTCGATTACAATATCCTAATTGTAATCCTTAAAGTAAATTGCGCTATATATTTTGTTTCAGTTGGATTATCGATAATTAATATCGTTTTTTGTGTTTATAGTATCATTTCCAGTAATGAGCGGGCAACGTTTAACAGTTTTGTCGAAATCTTTAATGGGCCTATCTACCTCGGCAACCACAGTGAATAAAGTTATAGGAGGAGTGGTGACAACTGCGAGTGGTGCAAGCGCAAGACCCGTAATGAGGGTACCACCGCTTAACGTTACCGCTTCTCAAGTACAATCCCCTGCTGGTAATGGACAATCTCAACAACAATCGATTAGTTATGGAATTGTTACCAGACACGCACAAAAAGAATCAGAAAAGGCACAAACGAAAGAACGTCCAAAATCCGAATTTTATTTGGTAAATATCTTACTCGAATACGATTCGAGATATTTCTCAGAAGTTCAGTAAGTCTAAAACGTAAAATATATTTTGACAGCCACAATTAGAAGAAGAACGAAAACAACGAAGACAAGCGAAACTTCGTCTTCTTGCGAATATCAATGAGAGAAGATGCGCTGCATGCCCTCTTTACGGCGAAGACTTATTCATGGCTTTAAGAATTGGAAAACCAGCTACAGCGTGCCGCTGGCATAACGGCTGGGTTCATTATGCGACCGCTAAAGAAAATACACGTACACGAAGGCAATTTTTTTCTCGTACAGAAGCGCTTGCAGAGGCGATCAAAAGTACGGAACAAATTGTCGAAGAACTTAAAGAAGTATTCGAAAGGTAGATATATCGACGAAGAAAAAGAGGGTTTAACATTCAAGAACTTCAGATAATATTACGTATCTTCTTTATATTAGGTTTGTTGTACACGTTCCTGCCGTGTGCGCTCCTACCCCGCGTTTTCACGTCTCTCATCCCCCTCCGCATAAGTTGTTCAGTCAACGGCGTATCCATATGGAATTACAACGTCAACTATCGCCAAAATTGGCATTGTTCCATCCAGTAGCTAGTGCAATGATGACGCAATTCCCGGATCCTAGATTGATACAGTACGACTGTGGAAAATTACAATCGTTGGATCAACTCCTTAGGAAACTGAAATCGGAGAATCATAGAGTTTTAATTTTTACACAAATGACGAGAATGTTGGACGTATTAGAAGCTTTTCTTAATTTTCACGGTCACATATATTTACGTTTGGATGGTACTACACGGGTGGATCAACGACAGGTAACAATTTTTGTCGTTGTTTAAACGTTTTGTCATTTACTTTTATTGACATTTTCGAAATATTGTTTCATTAAACAAAAAATTATAGGTTTTAATGGAGCGATTTAACGGGGACAAACGAATATTTTGTTTCATTTTGTCAACGAGATCCGGAGGTGTGGGTGTGAATCTTACAGGAGCAGATACCGTTATATTCTATGACAGCGATTGGAATCCCACAATGGATGCTCAAGCGCAGGACAGGTGTCATAGAATAGGTCAGACACGGGATGTACATATCTACAGGTATACATGGAAAAATGTAATGTGCAATACATTCTTTTCATATTCGTACGCTACGTATTTAATCGCCTTTTTTGTATACTTTAGGTTAGTAAGCGAAAAAACTGTAGAAGAAAATATTCTGAAGAAGGCTAATCAAAAGAGACTACTTGGAGATTTAGCTATCGAAGGTGGTAATTTCACGACTGCTTACTTCAAAAGCGTAAGTGTTCTAAAAAAAAAACGAGATGAGAATTTATATGTATGATAATATAGGATATTTTATGATTGCAATTGTTTTTTACAGTCTACGATCCAAGATCTCTTTAATATCGATCAATCGGAGAGCGACGCGACAACTCGAATGGCCGAAGTGTTGGAGCAAAATAAAGATCGTGATAGATTTTTGCAAAAGGACAGTCAAAGTCAGACCGTTGAAGACAAAGTGGCAATGGGTGCACTTGAAAGCGCGCTTGCTGCTGCTGAAGAGGATCTTGACGTTCAAGCTGCAAAGACTGCTAAAGCAGAGGCTGTTGCCGATTTAGCAGAATTCGATGAAAATATACCCTTGGACGACGCGGACAGAGACGATATGCAAGTTAGCAAGGCTGAGCTTGAAGTACAAAACTTAGTGTCTCAGGTAAGCTGTCGTTTGCAGCATTTTTAAAGACATTTTGTGTAAAATTATATATTCTTCAAGTGTACGTGTAGCTACGAATCTTTTTATTAAGGAAAATTATTTCTGTCTGTGTATAGTTGACGCCGATAGAACGTTACGCGATGAAGTTCGTCGAAGAATCGGAAGGTGCATTCTCCGCTGCCCAACTCGCAGCAGCGGAACGCGAACTCGAGCAGCAGAAGAAAGAATGGGAGTTGGATCGGTTGCGAGCGTTACGCGAGGAAGAGGAAAGGCGAATGCGACTGGTTGACGACGACGAGAAGCCATTGACGTTTGGACGCGAGGATGCGCAAAATCAGGTTAATAGTGCTAGTAATTCTAAGAAATTAGTCAATAAGAAACTCCCACCGAACAGGAGGAGGAATTCGCGTAAGAATATTAGTAAAACTGCTCAAGAGTCGGAAAGTGAAACTGAAACCTCTACGGAATCAGAATCAGAGTCGCCAGAAAACGTAGTAGAAGATAGTCTTGACGAGGAGTCGAGTCACACGGAGAGTCAAAGTCAAGGCGACGAGGATGAGGAGGAGGAGACGAACGATCAGAATGATTCGGAGAAAGGTGGTTATCCGAAACGTAAGAACCGTTCTAATAAGTCGTTGAATCAAAATCATTTCGACCTAAACAGTCCGCGAACGAGATCTAGGGGGAACGTTAAAATTAATCTGTGGACGTTGGACGTGAGTCCAATTTTACCTGGTATAAAACCGAGGTGCCGCGGTAGGGCTAGTAATTTACGGAAACAACGGGAGATTGAAATGAGAATGAAAGCGGAGGAGAGTTTCGTTTTGCCTATGCCACCAGTCTCGAGTCCTAAAAAGTTAAATAATACAAATAAATCCGACGACGAAGACGGTACTACCATTCGTAAGGTGGTGATTAAGTCTAATTTAGAACGCGCTGATACCGAACAAAATTCAATGGCAAGCCCGCCTATTAAAGAGCCGTCTGTGTGTATTGAAAACGATAAAGTGATCGCAAATCATTGCATGGGTCTAGCATCCTCGCCAAAATCTAAATACGATAAAACCGTTACGATGGAAGAGCCTAGTAACGATGCATCCTTAGATTTTTTAGAAACGGAAACGTCTTCTAAATTGGATAATTCCTCTACTAGTGCATCGGCACAGTTTAACGTTTCAGAATATGGTATAACTACCGGTGACAAAGTTTGTAACGAACAGCATTTAACAGAGAGCATCTCATCTTCGGTACGTATCACGCGATCTATGCACAAATCGATCGCGCAATATACTAATTCGGAAACCGACGCAAACTGTAATAATGATTCTGAGAATTTTAACGTCGATTTGGTTTCGCAAAGTAGTAGCTCTTGTTCATCTGCAACAGAAACGAATACTTCAAAACATATTTCTACGAAGAGATCAATGTGTCAGAAAATTCGTTGATTGCTCCCTTGAAGAATAAAGCGATCATTTAAAAATCGGACGAAAGCGTCGCTGAATGTGCAACAGAGAAATTAAGCGATTCTGTTTCTAAAAGTGAGACAATTGCCGACGAAATCAAAAGCGCGATCAAAAGAAGCATCAGAATGAACTGAGCTACAGGCTTTGCTGGTGTAATTGCTTCTCGTGTCTAGAATTAGAGTAGCTACAACATTTTAACTGTTTCTCGATGTTAATCCGAAGATTGATTTCATAATATTCTTGTTCCTTCTATTGGACACGTGATAAGGGCTAGATCTTCCTGAATTCGATGTGAAATTCAACTTAGATCGAGTGACTCTGGACAATTGCTCGGGACTAGGAACTGGTGCGTCCTATCGCTGCTTCGATGCGCTCGTACTTGAGCAGCGATAAACTCGCTATTTCTCTAGAATCTGGTCGAAACAGTATTTCCGTTTGTTTTGTTCTCGGAATTATCTATAATTCAAAAATCTATTCGGTTTAAATCTATCCGAATCACTAAAGTCCAAAGCATAGAAGGGAAAGGATTATTGTCATTACCTTGGATTAACAAAATCGACTGAACTTTTGTCTAATTTTCGTTATCTTATTTAGTACAGTTTTTCTCCTTCAGGGTTGATAATATTTCATTCTCTGAAGTTTCTTCTTTGCGCTCTCGCATTGTTCTTTGAGCTAAATTCACCATCAGAAACACTCGCATCTTGAATTTCTAATGCTTTGGAGGTTTCTGATGCCTCTTTTGGTTTGCGCCTCAACTTGGTCAACAATTGTCTCGCCTTTAGCGACGGGACCGCTTAATTTCTCTGTTGCACATTCAGCGACACTTTCGTCCGATTCTTGAACGATCGCTTTATTCTTCAAGGGAGCAATCAACGAATTTTCTGACACATTGATCTCCTCGTCTATGTCTAAAGTCATCGAACTTTCCAAATGCTTCGAATCAGGAATATGTTTTGAAGTATTCGATTCTGTTGCAGATAAACAAGACCTACTACTTTGCGAAATCAAATCGACGTTAAAATTCTCAGAATCATCATTAGGGGCTTAAAGAAGCATTCATAACGTTCGTCGATTTGGATAACGACCCTAATTACGATTCGTCCGACGGATCGGAAAGGTTAAGAAGGAAGATTAAATGGACGCGATTGTCTCGTTGTTTACGAAGCCGCCGATCGGCGGCGAAGCGGACGAATCGCAGATGCTCGATGCGTTCGACTCTGAAAACGCAAAATATCGCCGTTAAAAGAAAGTCGGTTCGTTCTCAGCTTCCTCATCCTCCTTCTTCGCGAACCACCCAATCGGAGAAGATAAATAGCGGTACTATTATCTCGAGTCTCGCTAAAACTTGATCGCTGTAACAATTAGCAGCGTAATTGTATAAATATGTCTTTTATGATTCATACGCGCGTAAATGAAAAAACTGTCTTGGACTATTAACATGGAATGCCATGCGTGTAAGGGAGAAATCCAAGTTATTTTATTTTTTTTTTTTCTTCCTAATTTTCACATAATTCTTGTATATAATCACAAAAGTAATGATAAGCGAGATGATGTCTCTTTTTCGTTTGTACTGGGTACACACGTGTAATATTTTTAGCATTGTAAATTGTACTCCTCCTGTAAAAGTTTCTGAATGTCTCTAAGTGACATTGTAATTTATACTTGGTGATAAAATGAAAAAAATGTGAAAGAAGCCAGACATCTGATTGTATCATAATAGGTTATATATAGAGACGAGAAAAAAAAATTCACTATAGCTTAGTTCGTTAGTAAGCTCCAAAAGTCTGTCGTTTTTCGCGACGATTTTGTAGCGACTGATCGTATAAAAAAAATGAATGAAATAAGTCGATTCAGAGGTTAAAAAAAGGAAAAAAAAACAAAAGTAATACTGTGAATGCGTCGTACTTTGCTCTCGTGTAACACCTTGTATTCTTACATAATTAGCAAGGTGACGACCTGATTACATGCTAGACTTAAGAGGTTCTTCGTTTAATGGTATGCCCCACTGCAATATTTAAGTTGCGTGCCTGTATTTTGTATGATCGAGTGAGTCCGAGGAAGGAAATAAACAAAATATTCCTTGCTACGAAGATGATGTGTTCTCTTATTTCTTGGTACGTTTCCAAGTCTGTTCGATCAAAGGTTCAGTTCCGTTTTGGTGTCAAATTTTGCTCAGTGTGCTTGGTTATATATACCGAGAGATCGTTGGAATCAATGATCTTGTAATCTCGCGATGTTTTGGTGTGGCAAGGCTATCATGACCGCACATTAAAGAGAAAGAAAAGAAAGTTTTTTTTTTTTTATTTGCAAGTTAAATGAAATAGCATGTAGTAGAAAGCTCCAAATAAGTAATTCGAAAGAAAAATGGCACCAAAACACTGCCTTTGCCATTCCAAACTTGGAGTCAGCCAAGGTATAAGCAGGCACATTAATGAGCGTCTTGTACAATATTTCACATCTACACGCGAGATAGAAGCAACGAAAATATTTGAATGGAATGATGAGCCTTTGAACGAGCAAAGCGTATATACACTTCCTATTCACTTCCTTAACATTCCAAGAGATTATTTATTCAAACGAGTTTGTGCATTTTTCAACTTTCTTTATGTTGAACGGAAGAGATACGAAGACGTATATAGAAGCGAAGAGGAAACCATTTCCCTTGAACATCGGGTATCACCGTACACGACGCTCGTTCTTCGTAAAATTTACAATTTAAATCTCCTTGAGAAAAGCAGATCTTTTATTTGTCATGAACAGATTTCACAGTAGTGCTTTAATATCTTACAGATATGGTTATCGGACGACAATATGGAGCAAATGCCGGTTAGTAAGTCAGTTTTATTTAAAAACCTCGATATCCAAGGGTGTTTCTAGTAAAGTTTATTTCGATTATTAGATGTGGTGTCCACCAACGCCTCCTACGACGGATAACGATGTTTACATCGACTATTCTCTGGGATTTCTTTATGAAAATACTCCTATGTCGGAGGCGCAGTTGCCTCCGATATACATTAAAAAGGAACAAAAGAGAAGTAGGATCGATGCTGGACTCGGCGATCGAGACGGTAAGTGTACGTTTAAATTCATTTAACTTGAGAAATTTGGTCCTTCGATTTTTCTTCTCGATTTCGGGAACTGTTTGTTCTTTTATGCAGGCCGGCGTGCGGTTAAAATGCGGCACAAGGAGGAGTCGGTTTATGCGCCAAGATCGTTATTCGATCGGCCTTCGCCAGCGATTATGAAAATACGTCGCGATATGAAATTACATAAATATCGTATAGTTCGACCACCGATCCCATTGCCGGGTATAAAGCCTTCGCACATGTCAAAGTCTTCCGCGGACCAAGAGCATGTCTTAGATTGGATGGTACACGAGGATTGGGCACTTCTTCAGGCGATTCAAGTGTACCAGGGATTGCCGTTGAATTTGATGATCTTATCCCCTGGCCACACGCCCAATTGGGATCTAGTCGCGGATATAGTTAACAATACATCTCGAATATATAGATCTCCTAAGCAATGTAGAAGCAGATACGAATCGGTAATAGTGCCGAGAGAGGAGGGAAAGTTACTTTATGATACTACGCCGAAAAAACAAAAGAAACAAAAAGGCGTTTATAAAATGCCTCAGGTCTCGGAGGTATACCAAGATATATTTTTAATTCTACGTTTGAAGAAAGATGTTTATTGGGAGATATTACTGTTTTTTAATCGTCTTCTTTTAGCAACAAAGTAAAACAAACAGGCCAATGAAAACGTCTCAATTATATAATCAGGATAAAAATCATTCGTTTACGTTAATGTGCTGTCAGAGATTTGATACCATTAAATCGGTTTCGAATAAAAGAACGCCAACCGTTAAACCATTGCTCGTTAATCCGTTAATGAAGAATCCAACCAACGCTGCAGTTCTAGCTGAATGTGGTATACAATATGATAATCCGTTGGCACCTATAGAAGTTGCGACGCGTCGCGCGGACAGGATCGCAAAGGAGAAGCTTAAACATGCTGTTAGTACATTAAATTGTATCTCCGTCGAATATTTTTCAAATTTTTGAATATTTAGTCATTTTATTTAACGGTTCAATAATTTCATTTATTTATTTAGGTTTTAACAACAGAACAACAGCAACAGGTCGCTGCTCGTTTGTTGCAACAGCAGCAGCAACAACAACAACAACAGCAGCAGCAGCAACAAGTTCAACAGCAGCAGCAGCAGCAGCAACAACAGCAAATCAAATTACAACAGCAACAGACTCAACAGACTATATCGAATACCACGAGCCCTCAAGTGCATCAACTAACTCAAGTGGCGACTACAGTTACGACTGGTTTAACCACCATGAAGACTGTCACAACGATGACTAATGTTACCACGGGTGGTACAACGGTTGCCACATCGACGATCAAGGGCCGGGGAACGTTAAGTATGCAGGATGCACGAACGACACCAACCGTTGTTAGCGTTGGAAATCTTCAAGCTGCTCAAAGAATCGCTACGGCGAGTTTAGTGTCCGCTGCGCAAAATTCACCTGCGACTACGCAAAAGGTGATCGCTGGGGTCACAGTGGCCCCTTCTTCCGGTAACAAAACGCCAACTGCTGCGCATATACAATACTACAGACAGCAACAAGTTCTGCTGCGGCAGCAACAATTGAAGGTACTGCAGGCACAGGCTGCAGCGAGTGGCCAGAAGGTTTCGGTCGCGGTTTCAGCTACCGCCGCTCAACAGAGAGCCACGCTGATGAAACAAAGTATAACCGCTGGCGCGATCGCGCAGACAACCGTTGGCAAACAGACCGTCGCGCGTACAGTTTCGGAAACAGAAATGGCGGCTCTGATAAAGAGGCAAGCCTTGCAGCAGCAGGCAAAAGCGGTGGCACAAGTGCAAGTACCCGCGCAAGCTGGACTCACTCCGGCCCAAATATTCGCGCAAGCGGGTTTGCAAGTGCAACAGGCGGCTGGTACGTCCGCCGGTGGAACACCGGTCGCAACTCTGGTTAAAACGGCGAATGTTGCTAGCGTACGCACGGCAACGCCTCAACAAATTCGTCAGCTCGCTCTTCATCCTCAAATCATTACTCAGAGGAAACTCCCGGGGCAGAAAGTTGCGCAACTGACACAGGTTGCTGGGAAAACTGGTGTGCAGACTCAGTTGATCGTGCAACAGAAGTCATTACCCGCGACAATGACTGTGCAGCAGATTCAGCAAGTTATGAAACACGTTCAACCGTCAGCGATGCAACAGTTTACGCATGTAAGTATCTATTACGTGCGAACGTGGGGGAACACTGAACGATTATTTTTTACAAAATATGTAATTTTAGGTTTCTACGGGACAGGCGGTTTCTTCACCCGGTCAAGTAGTATTAGCAAAGTCTCCACTACAGACACGCGTAATTCCAGTTGCATCTGCTTTAAAACAAACGATTCAAGTTGTAACTGCAAGTAGTGCTCAATTACGCCAAGCTGCACCCGCTCAAGGGAAACCTGTCGTTACCACTGCGAGAGGGAGTCCCGGACCTAGTCAAGTTAGATTGCAAACCATTGCACACTCCGTTCATCCTCAGCAAGTGCAGCAGCAACAGCAGCAGCAGCAACAACAGCAGCAGCAGCAGCAACAACAGCAACAACAACCACAAACTCAATCAGATGCTCAATCGAAGTAAATGTGTGTTTTATCACACGCGACGTTTTAATCTATCGAGTGTACGTGTGATTTAGAAAATGGTGTAAGTCGAGAAACAAAAAATTAAGTTTTTCGCTTATTTTATGTTATATCGGTTTATATATTTTAGTATTATAAATCGATTTTGTTTGACTTAACACCAGTTTCATGTTAATATCGACGCAAAATTTACGGACTATTCATTTTAAACTCCCGTTCAACGAACGAAATGCAAATCGATATTGAAATTTAATTTATAGGCTCTTAAAAACAGTGACAACATTCCAAAAAGGGTATTGCAAGTAATTTAACTGCAATCGATTCGATGCTGCGACCGTCTTTCTGTTTAGACAATACATAACGATAAATGCAATATACACGCGAAGAATAATACCTTTGGCGGCCGTACGACGTAAAAGGTGTTCTTCTTTTTCTTTTATATTTCAACTTGTCTACAAGAAATGATATTTCAAACACGGAATATTATTTCAATCCGATCAGTATTGAAACACCCCGGTTTTATCGTAGTATATCGTCTTTCAAAATTTGCTGGCCGAATTTGTACATAATAAATTAAGACACGAATTTTATTACGCGCCTTCAACTTTTTGGGAATCGCAATGTAGTACTATGATATTGCTCGTAAACAATTGACGACGATCGTGCGATTGCAACCAGCAACGCAAACGGTAAAGGTGATGCGAATTAATCATGCGCAGCTTGATGTTCTTGATTTCATTGAAATTAGAGCCTATTCGAGAAGAATGCTTCGCATCCTATTACCCGATTGCAGATTTCGATGAAGTAGATTTCTTAAGCAATCCGACTTTGTTTAAAGGATACGATATTTATATGTCAGAATTAATCTTAATATGTAACCTTTGACGATGTCGTGGTTGCGTGTCGGAGAGATGTATTTTTTTCTTTTTTAATCTGTAAGAACTAATAAGGAAGGATTTAGCCTCGAGAAATACGCTTAACTTGTCGATAACACGAGTGGAGAAGAGCAACTAAAAAAAAAAAGCTGCGACTGTATATGTATCTATAGTTATGTATATGTATCTATAGTTAATCTGTAGGGTTTCAAAATTTCGTTCGGTGATGCGATGTTTATACTAGGATCTTTATCGAATTGTGTAAGATTGTACTAATATATTGTTATGACCTGTACCTTTTTCCATAGTCATTACTTATTTTACGTCTTCAACTATCACACGTCGCGAAGCCTGTGGCCACAACCAGAATCGTTGTATTCTTTCAATCACGCATCCTCATCCTTTCAGTACTGTCGTATTAAACGTCAAGAGGCCACCTGTGATCCAACATTTCTGATGGTCTACTTGTCTCCATATCCTGAGTAGCTCTATGAAACTTCATCCTATTATCAAACAAAAGGTCCTTAGGAAATGGCCCGTGGTATAATTTCAGAGAGCCTTCTGCAATGGGTGGGTCGAATGCAGAGTTCCTCAATAGTCTTTCATCATCAGATTTTGCGCTGTGTTATTGGTATCTACGTGCAACCGATGATGATCGTATGGATTGCGAAATAATCGAAGGTCCATGCTAAGGGGTATGTGAGGATTAAATCAATGTTACCACGATGAAGTTTATAGCGTGATAGGGCATCGTTAATAAGGCGTGCAGTTAATGAATAACGACGTCCTTTTCGATATCGGCCTGAACATTAATCCTATCCTACTTTTCGATTCGTTGTCTCTGCGTTTGAAGTGCGAATGTGGTTCTACATGGACAAGGTCGCTCTTCATTTCTCGTATTCTCTGAGCCTATTTGCTGACTTCTGTTCTTTAGGAGCAATGTGTGGGGTTGATGTAAATGAAGTCGCATCTCTGATCCGTTGATCAACTCCCAAAATACAAGCTTGCTATACTCGCCAAAAGTCGGTAACGTTCTCGACAAGATACTTGATCGTGTCCCGTTCTTTTATAGCATCAGATCACCGTTGAGTTGAGGCCCTATCACGACGATGTCGCACCCGTCCGATCTTAAGGTGACATCGATCAGCTAGTCGGATATAGCGTCTCTTGACCGGTCAATCTTATGTTCGGTACTATACTCTCTTCCTTAGTCATTACTTATTTATTTAAGACCTTACGGGGTGCTATAAGATTGTATTATATACATAACACTTTGTACACTTATTTACAGTAAAACGAGTACGATATCGTGGAGGTATTCGAACATGTTCGAATTCTTCATGATCTTTGAAGACTATCACTGCTGACAGCTTAATAATCCTTCGGTCGATAAAGACTGGTTGTCTTTTTAATATCGGGCCACGTTACGGGTCGACCCTGGGAATATAACTGACGATCGTTTTACGCTCGTAATAATATATAAATATGTATAATTCGTGTATCATAGACGCTAAAATAAATATCTCATAAGCGATTATGTGTATTTTCTGTAAGATGTATGCAGTACCCACGTGCATGATTCTTCATCATAAATAATTTATGTTCATTTTGTATCTATTACAGTATTGTATGCAAAACGTACGATACTTTAATCGATATAAATGAAGTCAAGATGACACATTAAAATTATTTTTACTCAATTAATTATGCAAATCATTGGCAAACTGATAAGTTATATTTAGTGATCCATTAGAATACTTATTCATTCCAAGTATTAGATAGATAAATTCTAGTCTTTACGTAGCTCTTTTTATGTAAAAGAAAAGTGCCTATTTGTTGAATAATTTAACTTTTATTGCGTAAAGCAAGTGATAGCACATTGAAATGGCGATAAACTAATTGCTCCAAGATAATCCACCTGTTACCCATACAATTATGCATGTTCGAATCAGTACCTTAAAAAGCGAGTCAGTACCTTAAAAAAGTTGAAGCAATTGACATATCAACTGCTATACCATGATAGCGTTATATTCATTTTTCATAAATGTTTTTCTTACGATCATCGCCCTGGTCACGATATTGGTTTTATACGTGAAACGTCAACGTACCTACTGGCAAAGACGAGGTGTCCCTACTTTGCCTAATAGTCACTGGTTGTATGGCAATGCCAAGGAACTGTTCAAGTTGGAAAGATCTCCCGGCTTTTTGATTGGCGAGTTACACCTGCAAGGATCTGATAATGACCTTTTGGGAATCTACATATTCCACAAACCTTTCTTGCTACTGAGAAATCCTGAACTGATCAAACAAATTTTGGTCAAAGATTTCAATTATTTTCCAAATCGTTACTTTACGGCTCGATCGCTCCAAGATGAAATTGGTAGCACGAACCTCTTCACAATTGAAAATCCTCCATGGAGATACGTAAGGTATGTGTGAAAGTAATAGTCAAAATGAAATTTCTTAATAGAGCGCACCGAACGATTTTGTTAGGACGAAACTATCGCCGGTGTTCACCAGCGGGAAAATAAAGAAGATTTTCAATTTGCTGGTCGTAACCGCGGAACCGATGTGCAAATATTTGGAGCAACAATGTTCAAACGACACGAGGTCGAAAACTATCATGATGAAAGAAGTTGCTGGGAAGTACATCACTGACATTATATCCTCTGTCGCTTTTGGAATAGAAACGAACTCGTTCGATCCTGCGGGAGAGACATTTTTCAGAAAAGGTACCTCCTTGAAATCTTATAAAATAATCTGATGCGCCTATCTTATTTTTCTTATTTCACTTTTCTGTTTAACAGCCCAAGAGGCACTTAAATTGACGTTTCATCGAGCTCTCCAGTACGCCATTATGTTTTTCTTCCCACAAATTTCACCATATATCGGTACTCGAATATTAGGATCGTCCACCAACTATTTTCGTAAAGTATTTTGGGATTCGCTAGACACCAGAGAGACGTCAAAAACTAAACGAGGGGACTTGGTCGATTTCCTGATAGGTCTGAAGAACCAGAAACAAGAAACTGATTTCCGTTAGTATCTAGATCATTTCGACTATTGTAGATTGTTCGTAAAAAAAAAAAAAAAATGGAATGTTACTTTCTGCATAGAATTCAAGGGTGATGCTTTGTTGAGTCAATCAGTGATTTTTTTCATCGCTGGCCGCGAGTCGAGTGTAACAGCCATATGCTTCACGCTTTACGAGCTCGCTAAAAATCCAGAGATTCAAAAACGAACACGAGATGAAATCCATGAGAAACTGAAAGAGCACGGAATGACTTATGAAGGTATTCAGAGTATGAAGTATCTTCATCAAGTTATGTCGGAAACTTTACGACTATATCCACCAGCTCCGCTTCTCGACCGAGTCGCAGTAGACGATTACAAGGTAATATACGGAAGAAATCACTTATAACTAATGACGTGCACTTGATGCGAATATTGTCATACTGAATACGCATATACGTGTCATAGTCTAGCATACTTTGAACATGTACTAATTGGATAATTCATTTGCTAGTAGTACCTCTATTGAATGATTGTTCATTTACAAAGAGTGTTAATGTTGTTAGTTAGACTTAGTGTGTCAGTACATTAGGATTCAATGTTACGTTCGTGCCATTTGTAATTTCCATTTTTACTTAATTCCATTGAGAATGTAAATTGATAGCAAATAATTTCAAATCTAATAGTTCATTAATATATGTTTTTAATCGATAAATAACAAAATTATATAAGAACGTATTAAAATGTCATTACTTTCTTCTATTATTTCGTATTTCTTAGGTACCAGGGACTGATATAGTTTTAGAAAAAGGAATGCCTGTCTACGTGGCTTTGTGCGGTCTTCATCGTGACCCAAAGTATCATCCAGATCCTTTGCGATTTAATCCCGATAGATTCAGTGACGAAAATAAGGACAATATCACGCAATGTACATATATGCCATTTGGCGAAGGACCAAGAATTTGCATTGGTAAATTCCTTATTTAATACCATATTCTATTGCCATGTATTATTAATGTACGATTGCTAACTAGTTACTTTCGATGAAATATTCATTGCAGGAGTGCGACTCGGTTTTCTTCAATCGGTTATGGCTTTGGTTGCAATACTTAAAGATTACGAATCCTCATTGGATTCGACATGCAAGTGTGACGTTGATAATCGTAATATTTTCATAACACCAGCGAACGATTTTAGTATAAAGTTAACAAAACTGTAATCGTTATATTAGCAATAATAATGCCATTTGGTAAAATATTATTATAAGTACACTTCTGTTTATGTATAAAAGTAATTTTGTTACTATTATCATACAAATAGTCTATTAGAGATGATCTTTATGAACATCTTATAACAAACACAATAGAAAAATAAACAGTTTATGTGTATTTTATTACATTTCGTATCTATTACAACATTATATAAAACATATAGAACGTCTGATATCTTATTTGTTATAAATGATAACAAATGCAGACATGATGGTGATGCAAGAAAATTATTTTTACTGGATTAATTATGTGAATGACTAGCAAACTGATAAGTTGCAGCATGATAGTTGGATGAGTATGTATATTCTATTATATTTACTTAATTAATATATCCGACTTATTCGTTACAAGTGTTATTTAAATAAATCCTCGTTTTTATGTTGCTTTCCTTATGTAAAAAATTTGTAAAAGGTGTCTACTTTTTGAACAAGATGATTTCTACTGCGTAAAAGATGATACCACTGTAAAGTGACGATAAACTTGAAGATAATGCGTCTGTTACTTATATAATTATTCATGTCTACCTCGAGTCAGTATCTTTAAAAAGCTGAAGCGATTGACATATCTGCTAGTACATCATCATGTTAGTGTTCAATTCATTCTTCCTAGATGTCTTCTTTACGATCATCGCCTTGGTCACGATATTAGTTTTGTACGTGAAATATCAACGTACCTATTGGCAAAGACGAGGTGTCCCTACTTTACCTAATAGTCACTGGTTGTTTGGTAACGCCAAGGAATTGGTCCAGTTCAAAAAATCTCCCAGCTTTATGATCGGCGAGTTATATCAGCAAGGGTCCGACCAAGACCTTTTAGGAATCTACATATTCCACAAACCTTTCTTGCTACTGAGAAGTCCCGAACTGATCAAACAAATTTTGGTCAAGGATTTCAACTATTTTCCAAATCGTTACTTCACGGCTCGCTCGTTCAAAGATGAAGTTGGGAGCACAAACCTCTTTACAATTGAAAATCCCCCATGGAGATACGTAAGGTATGTGTGAAAGTAATAGTTGTTAGGACGAGTTAGTAATAATTAATAAAGTAAATAATTATTAAAGTAATAATTGTTAGGACGAAAATATCTCCGCTGTTCACCAGCGGGAAAATAAAGAAAATTTTTGATTTTGTGGTCGTAACCGCGGAATCGATGGGCAAATATTTAGAGCAGCAATTTTCAAACGGCACGAGGTCGAAAACTATCATGATGAAAGAAGTTGCTTTGAAGTACACTACTGACATTATATCCTCTGTCGCTTTTGGAATTGAAGCGAACTCGTTCGATCCTGTGGGAGAGACATTTTTCAAAAAAGGTACCTCCTTGAAATCTTATAAAATAATCTGATGCGCCTATTTCTTTCTTCTCATTTCCTTTTTCTATTTAATAGCCCAAGAGGGAGTTAACTTGACATTTCGGCGAGCTATTCAGTTCACGCTTATGTTTTTCTTTCCGCAATATGCACCATATATCGGCATTCAAATGTTAGGGTCGTCCACGAACTATTTTCGTAAAGTATTTTGGGATTCGCTAGACAACAGAGAGGCATCCAAAACTAAACGAGGGGACTTGATCGATTTCCTGATAGATCTGAAGAACCAGAAACAAGAAACTGATTTCCGTTAGTATCTAGATCATTTCGACTATTATAGATTGTTCGTAAAAAAAAAAAAAATGAAATGTTACTTTCTGCATAGAATTCA
This sequence comes from Xylocopa sonorina, assembly GCF_050948175.1. Lineage (NCBI taxonomy): Eukaryota > Metazoa > Arthropoda > Insecta > Hymenoptera > Apidae > Xylocopa > Xylocopa sonorina. The sequence goes on from NC_135200.1 coordinate 12,056,227, forward strand.
AGGGTGACGCTTTGTTGAGTCAATCAGCGATTTTCTTTATCGCTGGCCGCGAATCGAGTGTAACAACCATATGCTTCACGCTATACGAGCTCGCTAAAAATCCAGAGATTCAAAAACGAACACGGGATGAAATCCATGAGAAACTGAAAGAGCACGGAATGACTTATGAGGGTGTTCAAAGTATGAAGTATCTTTATCAAGTTATGTCGGAAACTTTACGACTATATCCACCAGCTCCGCTTCTCGACCGTGTCGCAGTGGACAATTATAAGGTAAAACAGGCGCGGTGTCCGTTCACGATAGATAAGGTCCTCATTTTGCGTGACTTTTAATACATATTTATGATTCCAATTATCTCGAATACTTTTTTCTGTTGTGTGTTATTATCTCGTTGAATAACAGCGAATATTACCATACTGAATATACACACAAAGTAAATACGCATATCGCATTTTCCTTCAGTACTATCAATAAGTTTTAAAGTCAATCAACGAACATGGATTCTTTTTCTTGTGAAAGGAAGTTAAACATGTACACTCATCTTTAGTTGAATTATATGATGGAAAAACTGTATCTACTTCTAACTTAATTCAATTTTTAATGTTATATAAAATTTCATGATTTAAAGGGAACTGAATATCTTCTAATTGTAATGGTAAACATAGCATACGTCTTTCATGATAAATAACATGTACTACTGATTGTTACGCAATCAAAGTAGCAAATAAGTTTTTGCTTTATAGATGTCATAGTTCCGTGCACTATGATGGTCTAACATACCTTGAACATGTAATAATTGCATGTTTGCTACCACTACTTCTATTAAATGCTTGTTCAGTTACAAAATGTCAATTTAACTGACATCATCGAGATTGATTATTATTTACTTTTTAGATACCAGGGACTGATATAGTTTTAGAAAAAGGAATGCCTGTCTACGTGGCTTTGTGCGGTCTTCATCGTGACCCAAAGTATCATCCAGATCCTTTGCGATTTAATCCCGATAGATTCAGTGACGAAAATAAGGACAATATCACGCAATGTACATATATGCCATTTGGCGAAGGACCAAGAATTTGCATTGGTAAATTCCTTATTTAATACCATATTCTATTGCATGTATTATTAATGTACGATTGCTAACTAGTTATTTTCGACGAAATATTCATTGCAGGAGTGCGACTCGGTTATCTTCAGACGGCTATGGGTTTGATTGCAATACTTAAGGATTACGAATGCTCATTGGATTCGACATGCAAGTGTGACGTTGACCCTCATAACGTTTTCGTTACACCAGTGAATGGTTTTAGTATAAAGTTAACAAAATTATAATCATCATCTTTGTAATGATGATGCTATCTGGTAAAATATTATAAGTATATTTCTTTTTATGTACAGAAATAAATTTGTTGCTATTATACAGGGAGTCTTTTAGTGACGTTCTTCATCAACAGATCTTATTTCGGTAACAACGTTAAATACTTTTTAAATTCAGGGATTACACATTCGCGTGGATTTAATGGAGTTTGCGCAGTAAGATAATCGCTTAAATATTGTGGCATAAAGCATAAAATACCTTTACTAGCCAACATTGCCCAATCGATCGGCTGACTAACTTGCCTGATATTCACGAAACAATGAGTGATCTTTTTACCTGTTGGACTTGTATCATAAGGTGGTCTGTAAAAATAACATTGACATTTATTTTTCGAAAAATTATGAGAACAGCAGAGACATACATAACGTAGTACTTACCTTGCTTGAACGACTTTACCACCTCCAGCTTCAATCAGTCTTTTAAATTGATCGTATTTTTCTGCAGAAGCTAATATTAAGGCAACCATATTATAAAACGGCCCATGTGGCTCTTTCAATAAATTAAGTCTCCACCTGTACACAGCAGCTGCAATTGTTTCCTCGATTTCTCCGGTAGGATCTGGTATAATGCTTTTACTTTTAGGATTTCCCCATTCATACTTTTCTTCCTGTTGGCACGTAATAAAAGTCAAACATAAGCGTAGCTGCAGACGAAGAGACGGGCGTAAAATCATAATAATCCATTTTTAGAATAAATAATTATTATTTCGAAGGTAAAAAGAGATATAGAATGTTACTTTTATAAAGTTAAACTTTCAAGATATGAAATAATGGTAAGATTCTTATTCTTCTTATTTTCCTCCCTTCCTACTCCGCCCCCGTCAATAAAAGAAAAACAATTAATACTAACATCAAGAAAGTACCCTTCTTGTTCAGAGTCTCGTAAGTACATGCAATGTAGAATCCACTTTCCTGACGCTATACTGCTAAGCATTTTCTCGTTTCTCGATGGTCTGATGCATAACAAATGAGTCGCGCTTGCATCAAAATTAGGATCCAACGATACGTCGCCACCGAGATCTTTTATTACTTGTTCGTATGCTGATTTGTCCTATTAAAATTAACGTATTAATTAAACAGTAATATATATATGGTTCAATTTAATATACCTTTATGCCTGATAACATAAATTTTCGTCTTTTTGGTGGCTCAAGTGGTTCTTCGAATGATTCTTTTTGACCTTCATCTATAGTAGAGTCCTCCTCGCGTCCACAAGATTCGTTTTGTTCTTCATACATTGTCAACTATACGTGGACAAATGATTGAAGCCATTGTTAATTGATATAGAACGAAATTAATCTACAAATAATGTGCAATCTACAATATATTTGCAAAAACGGAAAAAACTTACTCGTTTCGAATGACTGGGATCTTCCCATACAATAGCATCGACAGTTTGAGAGTCTTTCACAATAACTGTGACAGAAAATGTACATCAAGGAAATCAGTTTTGGTCTATATTAACTTAAAACTTTTTTCAGTACTACTAAAAAAGTGGTAAAAATGTGAAGATATAGCTAAGCAGGCACTACCGTACTTACATTTTCGTATAGGATCAGAAGGTTCTGCATTATACGACTTTGCACTTTCCCCAGAAAGAGAATACCTATTTTCAGGCGTACTTGACGTTTTCTGTAGTACCTCATCCAGTTGTGCAATTTGCCTGTGAAGTATAAATTATTATGAATAGATCATAAAATAATTTTATATGCAAAGTACTAAAACGGTAATGGATTAACTTACATATTAATTTCATTATTTTGTAATGGACTATTTTCATCCGTGAATTCTAATTTTCGGCTAATTGGGGTGGTAGTAGCAGTTATTTTGGAATTACTTTTTATTACTTCTGGTGTTGTTTCTGGAATTTCACTGCTAACGGTAGGTGATGCTCCATTTGCATTACTCTATTAAAATGAAATATTATAATTATAGAAACGATTTGGGATATTTTTAAATGTATTATAAACAAAGTATATACTACCTCCGAGTCATAGTCTTGTCTTTTTAGTTTCTGCCATAACTGCTTTTTAAGTTCTGAAAGAGGCTGTGAATTGATTTTCGTTAATGTATGATTAACAAATGACAGATGTTAATGTATTCATAGAAAAATTTTTTATTTGTGTTTAAAGAAAATATGAACTCACAGTACTAAGTGCCCTTTTTTTCAGGGGTGGTTCTTCTACTCTTAAATCTGGAAAATTGTCAACCCATTTTATCCAACCTTTCCTTGTATCTGGAGAAGGATTGGGTTTAAATACTTGACCGTACGGTGTTTCTGGTGTTGCCACGTGAAATGGTGATTGAGGAGTTTTGTTCATAAGCAAATTCAGTCTTTTGTTTATTAACGGCGTATCACCAGAGCTTCCATCTTGACTCTACACGATATTTGTTTTAGAATGTAATCATAACATATAACGAAAAACATTTATTATACCTGTACATTAGGTAAGTGACGCCTTGGAGTGATAATGTTCCTTGTTCCTTGTTCAGTTAATAGATCCACTTGGCTCGAATTAGTTTTTGATAAACTTGTGTTCGCATCAAAAGTCTTACTCGGTTTTTCAGGAGCTTAAGGATCAAATAATATTATTCTTACGACTTTACAAATAGGATGTACTCTCACATACAAAGTTTATACATAAAATATTAACATACCTACAGTTTCTCCTACGAGGAACGGTGTTTCATCGACTCGCTTCGATTGAGTTGCACAGGATATTAACCAATCCGCAGTAACGGCCGGTAACTTCCACTTCACCGCTGCTTTATACTTGTTTCCTTCAGGTGTTGGACAAATTAAATGTGTATTCGCGTATGTCTCCTTTTCAGGATTAGTTTTACGAACAAATATATCCTGACACCTAAAATTGATAACGCTTTAATCTGTTCTTGTTATTATAGTTATCTTATGTACGTTTTTTAAGCATATAGTGGAAATATTTACATGGCACCTAATTCCGTAGCTAATGTTGCGAGATACGTTCGCTCTGCTCCCGTGTACATGCTCATCGTGATAACACAATCTGACAATGGATTCGAATGTTTTTTTATCGACAGAGGTCGATGATAATACATAATTTCAACTATTTGTTCTTGATTTATGCAATCATCCTGTAAAAAGCACTAACATTCAAAAACATCCGAAAATATATTTTTATAGAAACGATAAGAAAAAGCCAATACTTACAATAAACAAATCGGTAACAATTTCATTTACCGTATGTTTTAAAGGGGCACCGTGCTTTGGCACTACGCCATAGTCTGGAATGCCAACGAATGTGCTTAAAACTACTTTTCCACTCATTGCTGCTATAGTTTCAACTACAAAGTTATCTTCTTCACTGAAGCCAGTTACAACAAATGTCAGCCCTGTATATTTTAATATGTTACTTTACATATTTGTTCATGTGCAGTTATAATTTTATTGTGGGTACATAATATACATTACCTTCAAATAGTCTATCATTTAAAGTTGAAATTTGACTAATAGGCACTGAGCTATCATCTGCTGGATATTTATTTGGTCCTGCTGCAGGCGTTATTGGTTCCTTTGAATGTTTTGACTGATTCTTTTGACTAGCAGTCGAAGTTTTATCATTTTCTCCCGTAACAGGTGTAACTGGTTTTAAGAACTCTTGCATTGTTTTATCATTTGTTTCAACTGATTTAAATAACAATAATAAAGTTATATGTTCCGAAACTTTTTGATAGAAATAAAGCAATTATTTGAAGGCTTTTACCAACTGTATCTTGAAGATATTGTTGAATGAGGTCGGATGATTCTTTCTTTTTCTCTTTTTCTAACATTGCCAATTTTCGATCCATGTCAAATGATGGTATGGATACTTTCCGCGGCTTTTGTAGCATCTGCAAATTCTGGAAAATTTTAATTAAATTATAGCAAATAAAGTATGATCGTTGTGTTTGTCCACATACTTACCTTTTTACTTAATGGCGAAGGAGGCTCTGTAACATTTTGTGCTACAATGCTTTTTTGTATACATAAGAAATTTTCTTCTGCTGCAGGTCGCTTCAATTTAATACTTTCTTCCAACCACTCCAGTGTCAATATGTATGGGCTAGACAAAATATAAACGATATCATAATACAGAACAGTGATATAACTATTAATTGAAATACTAATTTAATATTATACCATAACCCTTTTGATTTCATTAATTTTAATTCATTAGATGCTTTATTTTCATCCCCGACAATAACATGTGTTAAAGCATCAGATATATCATCGAGTCGTGTTGCACTACCTACATTCAATATCCTGTTAATTTTATCTCTTTGATTAGGTGCAAATCCAGCAAGGTATATCTATATAATATTTAAACGAAGTTAGAGAAATATAATATATCAATACCATAAAACATAAAACTGTATTTAATTTACATACACAGCAACCATCTAAAAACGGACCAGCCATTTTTGCTTCATTAAATGTAAGTCTATCAAAAATTGTAGCTGTAGAAGCTAAAAAATTAAATAAGTTAAACAAATTTATTATCAGGACAAGAACCTCCTTCTGTGTATCCTTTACTACTAACCGGTAGATGTACTGTTAGAAACATTAAAAGATGCACTGCTCATTGTTGTTACTAAGCTTTCATCTACGGAACTTTTTTGTTGTACATCACATGGTATAGAACTTATTGTAGAACAATTAAAAGTATCAAATGGCGCTGTGATTAGGAAAATTATAACGTTAGTTATTCAGTTTTAGATTTATAAAGTAATAAATAGTTTTACCATTTGCTTTGTCTGGAGTTGAACATGCTTTTAGTGACTTAATTATATAGTCCTTAAAAGGTAAAGCATAGCCAACGTTTATGCTCTTGTATACCCAATCTGGTCTCAAACAAGCAATCTGTGCTTGTTTTGCAAATTTCAGTTTCTCACTCACTGGACTATTTTCTGGTGCAAGTACAATTTTAACCTTTTTACCATCCAAGGCACCCATAAATATCTGAAAAAAAAAAAGTAATATATGTAGGCACAACTGCTTAGAAAAATAAGTAAAAGTAGGAGAAAATATACTTTACCCCTCCATTGTCATTGATCAATTGTTTAATTTCTGCTTTCTGATGTCTTGGAAGATTTGTTGATGTTACAACTAAATTGAGAAACACAGAAGCTTTGTATTTGTCAAACATCTTGTCGTCAGCTGCAACAAAACTCTTCAAGTTTGCTTCCCAAATTGCTTTAACCCATTCCTTTGTAACTATTGGTATTTTCATATCTACTGCAGCCTGTTAAAAATGGTTACATATTAAATACTAATCAAGTTAAACTCATTACATAAATTTATTTACCTCATATTTTATAGACATGACAGATGCTGTTACAAGATGTGTTACACGACTGCGTAATTCTTTTGTAAAAATTCCACCCATATATTGTACCAATTTTTCTATGTATTCCTGGAACAATCAGACTTTTAGAAATTTGAAATTTCCTTTGTAAGAAACAATAGTGATTAATTTTTATACTTTTTCGTCCAAAGGTAAACCAGAAGCACATATGCAAAGACCTCTCATAGCTGTTGTATATATTGGATTAGCTGCTTCTGGAATTGGTTCTCCATTAATAAAACAAAGCAATAAACATCTTGGTCCAACTATGCTACAATAATAAAGTATCGTTTTAATGACATGCTATCTCATTTTTTTAAAATAGACATCCAGAATAATCTTTAACATCAAAATATTACTTACGGACATTTATATGTTTTTAATTTACTAAATGTGTCACCTACAAATTCTTCCATTACAAAGACATCGTTTTTAACCGGATTCATTTTACTACATTTTTCTTCTTTAATCCAGATTGAATTCAATTCGTAATCGCAACATTTCTGAAAGGTTATTTCATTATGTAGTTTTAGTTCTAACAAAATACATTCTCATTTAGATAAAAATGTTTGCTAACATTGTATGCTTGCCACATATCTTGACTACAATCATTTTCAGATTCATATTTGTTTGATATAACAAAATAAAGATTTATGTCTGCATCGATTTGGCTCTCTTGATTTGTCATTTTAAAGTATGAAGTTGTTCTTTCTTGGATATAGTATGATTTTAGACAAAGTTATTATTCGATAAACAAATATTCAATTTAAAAAAATCAAATATTTTAGAGCTATGAAGTTATGGTATACATATTACTATAGCTGAAAACTTAAGCAATCAGAAAACTATTATTAATTGATAATACGAAAATTACATTGCATATACTGCGTTAAATGCTATCAATCGTTTGACATGACAAAAAGGATTCTCATCTTTTAAGATGACACTACAGTCACTTTAACCGATACATGGAGATAGGTTAGACTCTCTTCGCAAATACATGTCACAGAAATCATTAATTTTGTAAGAATACTTTCTTATATCTAAAAAATTAGTTCGACAATTGTTTTAACAAAATCTCAACCGATTGTACGAAAACCAGTTAATGTTTTCAAGTCATAGAATACTGTTAAAATACGCTTATTCCATGCACGAAACTCTCTCGCGCCTAAATTTATTGCCTTGGTCAAGTTCAGTGATATCACTGCAATTGTAGCATATAATTGAGAACTCGTGGCGCCATCTCTGTAAAAAGTGCTCAAACTGGTCGCACATCGTTATCGACAGCGAAGTGAACTACTGAAAACCGCTAGCGCCATCTCTTGGAGAAGAGCTGAAACTATTCCAGCATTAGTTTCATTACTTTCCCCAGAGATGGCGCTAGCAGTTTTCAGTAGTTCACTTCGCTGTCGATAACGATGTGCGACCAGTTTGAGCACTTTTTACAGAGATGGCGCCACGGGTTCCAGAGCAGGGCCCGCAGCATCTGTCTCACTCTTTCCTATAGCCTTCTTGTATATCTTTCTCTCTCTTACTTCTAAAGCGGGAAATATAGATGGCTATGGAAGTGATGTCACGCGGCGCAAGTAACATCACAGTGCCCTTACTGTGGCAAAGTTGTGCTGTCGGGGTATACAAAGGAGAAAATATCGATTGGAGGTAGATGCTTTTCCGATACAAGAAATATGATTTATGACTTCAGTTTCATACATCTTTTCGTAGAATTCTAAGTATATCAGACGGCTTGTAGAGTACGAATAAAGATAGGAAAACCTACGCACAAGAGACGTACATCGTTAGGTATTAATTTTCTGATTAACCGCAAATAAAATGAGATAGCTACATTGACAATTATGGAAACAATTTGGCATGTGTACATGATCTTAATGTAAATTTGCGTAACTTTTGTAATGCTGGTAATCATCTAAATTCGAGACCACCTTGTAATATGATCTACTGGAAAGAACTGCGGATGAACGTGTAGGAGGAGCGTTCACGTAAAGAAAGGAGTATGATTACAGGCGAAAATTATGTAGAGACTGTTATCAGACAAGACGTAACCGATGATGCTTCGTGCGAGGGGAACACTTATCCTACTTATTCTTCGTGCAATGTAGCGAACGAGGGAACAAATTATCTGTGGAGGCTATACTAATGTATCACGAATGCCGAAGAGGTCAGCACCATTCCCGACGTACGGTTCGCCACGTTGGAAGAAGCTGACGGGTGACTACTGCCTGTTTGACATTAAGAAATTCATTTCCACGAGAAGACATCTAGTTACTGTTAATTTAATATAATACTAAGGTGAGAAGATGTTATTTAAACAAACGATATATTTGCTGCTTCGACCGAAGCGAATTGTATCGCTATATATGTCGCACGTGTTAAAAATTTGATAGCAGTAGGTCGGTGAACCTTCGTATCGAATGCAATGCATCTGTAATATTGTCGTTTGCTCTTATCGAATTTGTATTCGAACGAAATCATTAATTAAAGAAACCGTATACTCTATCTCGCGCGTATTGTAATGCAATTATCTTCATTGTAAATAAATTTCTAGGGAAGCATATGAGAGTATTTTGAAATATATCTTCAAATATCTCTCAATGTTTCAAGAAGATAGAAACGATTTGAAAAAATGTAATCGAGGCGATTAAGCAAGCGTGTCGTTATAATATGCTGTGTACATTCCTCGTATGTTATTCTCTGGTAACATTGATAGTTTAATGATATAAGAATTCTTATCTAGCAGGCAAGCAAAGATGAAGGTAAAGGAATTACTGAAGACTGTCAATGTGGCATGGTCACCACCAGCTCAGCATCCGATACTATTGGCTGCAGGAACTGCAGCCCAGCAACTCGATGCCAGCTTTAATACATCGGCCAGTTTGGATTTGTACTCGTTAAATTTGCAACAACCTGGACAAGATTTGGAGCTTAAAGCTACTGTTGCAAGTGACCATAGGTTGGGGAAAAAATCAGTTTCACTATGTATATATATTAGCACAGTGTAATTAACAAAGTTTTACAACTGGTTTCTGAACATTTTAGATTCCATAAAATAATATGGGGTTCGTATGGTAATAATCCAGCTGGTATAATTGTTGGAGGCTGTGATTATGGCATGATAAAAATTTATTCTGCTGCCAAGATGTTGGCCAACGATAGTAATTACTTAATAAGTAGTCCGGACAGACATACAGGCCCAGTCAGAGCATTAGATTTTAATCCCTTTCAAGCAAATTTATTGGCGACAGGCGCAACAGAAAGTGAAATATATATATGGGACATTGTAAATACAAATACTCCAATGACTCCTGGATCTAGGAGTCAACCATTGGAAGATGTTCAATACATTGCTTGGAACAAACAAGGTAGTTTTTAGAAATGGACACTCTCAGATCCTGATATCGCACAGTTATTACTGTCGAGATATTTAAATATAAACAGTGTCCGATATTTTTACTGCTAATATATTTTTGCCTGGATATTGTTAATTCTCACTCCCCCTTACAGTGCAACATATTCTTGCCTCCACATTTTCACAACGCTGTGTTATATGGGATCTGAGGAAAAATGAACCTATCATTAAATTAACGGATGCCAATTCAAAGGTAATTTTATTTATACTATAATACCTTATTCACTTGTCAGTTTGTATTAAATAAATTATAATTTATATATTTACACTTAAATTCAGGTAAGGTGGAAAGTGGTGCAATGGCATCCAGACGTTGCTACACAATTATGCTTGGCATCTGAGGATGATCAAACACCTATAATTGAATTGTGGGATTTGAGATTTGCAACATCACCTTTAAAAACGTTCCAAAATCATCAACGTGGAGTTCTATCGATTGCATGGAATCCACATGATCCAGATTTACTCTTAAGTTGTGCCAAGGACAATAGAATACTCTGTTGGAATCCTAATTCAGATGCTCCTGTATGTTTAATATTCATATATTCAATATTCATGATATTGTACTTAATTTATTGCTTAAATTTATTTTGATCGTTTTAATATACAGAATGGCGAAGTGATTTGTGAATTAGCGCAAACAAATCAATGGAACTTCGATGTCTCGTGGTGTCCAAGACATCCAGGATTAGTTGTGGGAACTAGCTTCGATGGACATGCAGCAGTTTATTCTCTATTGGGAGGGCAGCCACAAGTGTCAGCAGAAACGTCTAACAAAATTGTAGACTCGTTCCCTGGAATGGATCCTTTCACACATCCACCACCTCCAGTACAAGCAGAGCCAGCCGTTGCCTTGACAAGAGCTCCGAAATGGTTAAAAAAACCATTTGGAGCATCGTTTGGTGTAAATATCTTCTTTTTGAATACATCGTATTTTCGTGCTACAGTATATTGAAGTTATAATTTCTTCTATAACAACAGTAAATTTTTCTAGTTTGGCGGTAAATTGATAATATTTGAAAATGGTCCTGTAGATCCTAATCTACCTCCAAATTCGAATAGGAAAGTGATTATATCGCAAGTAGTAACAAAGCCAGATTTAATTCAACGTTCGAACGAATTGGAGCAAGTTCTTAAAAGCGAACAGTATAGCGATTACTGTAAAGGAAAAGTCGAGAACACTACCGATATACATAGAAAAAAGATATGGAATTGCGTGGGTGCATATTTTGGTGAAAATGTAACGAAAGAGATATTGGACTTACTGGGCTATGATATAGAAGCTATGAATAATAAATTAAATCAGTTCATTTCACAAGATGACGTTAACAGTATTACAGAAGGAGTTGCTAATTTGAATAACGTAAGTCTTATTTATAATGTTTAAATTGAGGTTAAAATTTTCACTGCATAAATAAAAGATGATTTTCGTAGGCGCTTAATGGAAACGTAATCGATGGTAGCGCAGCGTTTGACGCGATTGCACAAGAATCTAAAAAAGCATCAATGACTCCTTCAAAAAGTAACAACATTCAAATAAACGTATCCGATGGTAAATGTTGTTATTAAAAATTTGGAACATTTAAAATCGCTACTAAATAAAGTAATGTAACTTTATTTCAATGCGTTACAGACGAGGATGGGCTTATAACTCAAGCAATCCTCTTAGGAAATATAGAAGCTGCTGTGTCGTTGTGCTTTGCAAATAAAAGGTACGCAGATGCAGTCATTCTTTCGATGGCTGCTGGACCTGATTTGTTAGCACGTACCCAGTACAGATACTTTTCAGAACATTCGGGTGCTCTCAATTCTCTTATCAGTTCGTTAGTTAGTGAAAATTGGGCTGAAGTTGTTAGAAATGCTGACATTAATAGTTGGAAAGAAGTATTGATTGGAATATTTACGCATTCTAATCCGCAGGAGCGATCTGTCTTGTGCGGTATGTATTATACATATAAAATAATGTGTCGTGATATTTGAAGATATACGGCTATCCATTCACGAAATCTTTATTTCCATTTTTTATTTTATTTTACAGACATGCTTGGTGATCGCTTGGTGTCGTCTAATAATCCAACGTTTAAAGAACAAGCTCAAATCTGCTATATTTGTTCTGGTAATTTGAATAAAATAGTTGAATCTTCTAATGTCGATATTCAAGAAGTGGTAGAGTTAGTAGTCATAATGCAAAAGGCCCTAGAAATACAAGGTATCAGAGACGTGCAAATAGAAGGAAAAATTGCTAATGTATTGTCACAGTACGCTGAAATGTTAGCCGCCGAGGGAGATCTCGATGCTGCGTTAAATTACCTTGGAAACAGTCAAGATGCCAAAATCGTAATGTTAAAGGATCGTCTCTGTAGATCTCTGGGCTATATCGAAGAATCAAAAGTTGTGCCAAAGGCACCGACGATGCAAAATTATTACGATCGAAGAAGATCTGTGCAAAGTGTACAAAATCCATTGCCCGCGGGATCCACGCAAGCGAGACCCTTTTTCGATTCAAACGTTCCTCCCACAAAACAATCCTTTGCGCCACCTCCAAATCAGTTTTCTACCCAACAACAACCATTTGGTATGACACAACAGCAGCCATTTGGCATGTCCCATCAGCAACCGTTTGGTGTAGCTCCACTTCAACCCCACGTACAACCTATGCAACCAGTGCAATCTATGCAGTATGATCAACCATTTCAACCGTATACTCCAACGTCTCTTTCTCAACCACCTCCACCACCACCTCCCTCGAACGTGTCGGGTGGAGTTGGATCTCGACCTTCGAGCGTCGGGCCGCAAGCAAGATCGAAATACATAATAGATCCATCTGTAAAGTCTACGTCGACGTATGGACAAACTGGTTATCCTCAACAAACGTATAACAGTCAACAGATTCCTTCGGTACCAGGCTACTCGACGCCAAATATGTATCAACCACAAGTTCCTGCACCTACAAACACGTATCCCGGACAAAATTTCCCACCTAATCCGAAGGAAGTGGAGCCTTATAAACCGGTTCAACCAAGTGTACTATCACCGTTACAAAATCCACCGCAAACTCAAATCTATGAACCAATTAGAACGCAACCGCTTCCACAGAATCAAATGTACGGAAGCGAGAATCAGCCACCTATGGATCGCACGAACATTTATCAACCACCGCCACAACCAGCCGGATGGAATGATCCACCTGTTGCAAAACCATCCAGGATGCAAGTAAATAATTTTTTACTATTTCTTTTGTACTAATGTACATCGGGTTACGCGTTAAGATAGTGAATTAGTTTATGTGGAATAATGTTATACTCATGATATATTACATATATATATATATGTGTATATTCAAATAATACAGCCAGTACTGGCATTATGCAACAAAAATGAAATGTCTGCGGATCATGCTGGTACCAGGAAATGGAAAGAAAAATATTCGAAGAATACGAAGGTAGACCACCTACAAGAGATTGAGTGTTGTTTCCACTGTTTCATAATTGCTATTTATTTTTGAACGAAACATATTCATTCCCCACGTGTATTTTACAAGTCAATCTATCTGATCGCGAGTAACAATTTCGTGTGATATTAACTAATTACGATAGTGTGAAATACAACGACATTTTCCACTGCTTCACACAACAATTGGACTCGTGCGATATTACATTTTTACAATTCATACGTATCGCTAATTTTGTTGCTACAGTCAGTAAAAAGGTATCAAGTTTGTAAGTGTAACGATTAAAAATTTTGTACAGTCAAAACAGGATTACCAGCCACAAAATCCCATTTTGCATCCACTAAGGGAAACGATGGCACAACCCGAACCAATGGTGAGTCGTATAATTATAATTTTTTTCAAGCGGACACAAAATACTATGGTTTTTTTGTGCTTTTTAGCTCTTGCCACAGGAACAGTTTTATCCGGATACACAGGTACCTTATAACCCACAGCAATACAATCAGAATATTCCAAGTATGGGTGCACAATTCGCCAAACCAATGGAACCTTTGCAACCGGCTGCAGTGGTCAGAGCACCGGAACCGGAGAAGCCAAAACCACCGATACCGGAACAACACGTGCATTTAAAAACAGTATTTGACGAATTAAAGAGCCAATGTTTCGAAAGTGCTAAAAATCCGGTAAGTTGATTCTTCCACTTTTTATAATACGAATTAAATTAACAATTATGTTTTCACCTCCTTAGCAAATTAAACGAAAAATAGAGGATGTGTCCAAAAAACTCGAAGTTTTATACGATTGCCTCAGAGAAAATAAGGCATGTACCTTTTTTTCTTTATTACTACATTATCAATCTTAAAGAAAATAGAAAGGGAATTTCATTTGTTATGTATTTTACAGTTATCACAAAATACTTTACAAGGATTGCATCAAATATCACAGATGATACAAAACGGAAATTATACTGGCGGTTTAGATCTTCATACGCAACTCGTGTCAGGTCCAGATTTTAGTCAGATATCCTCTTTCATGCCAGGTATTAAAGTATTATTGTTAAGTGCCCTTCAATTGAATGTCTACATCAGATAGAGTGCAATATGCAATACTCGAACTGTTTACACTTATTCATTTTTATAATTTGAAATTTTTATAATCATTATAACACCTCTATTAAACGAAGTATTTATGTTCTAATAATTTTCCATACTATTCAACGCAGTACGAATAATCACAAGTATTTTTATATAAACTTTATGCCTTGGAAAAAAATCATGAAGTTTATATACTTACATTTAATGATGGTTTACAAAGATTATATAAGCCTATTTCAATATCTCTGTATAATTAAACAAAATTAATTTATATAAAACGCATGTAAAAAGTAGAAACAAATATTTTGGGCAGATTCGTTTCCATGAGCTATTAATTGATTTTTCTTTTAACTAATACATATGTACATAAAATATTAAAGTTGGCTTAAGAAAATTATGTGTATATTTTTAAATAAAAAAAAAGTATATAATAATATATTATTAAAATGATATAATTATATTAAATTTGTTACCGAAAATATGGTTTCAAGTGATTTATTGAATAATTAAACTGTGTAGTATGGCTGCTTTTTCATTCATAATAAACTTTTGCAATAATTCATCCAATGGATCGATGCCATCGCGAGCTGCTTGCCGGCGCATCGCTTGTTTTACTTCTTCGCGCACTCCTTTATCTGCTCCACGAGTGGTAATACGTCGATCTATAATAAATTCAAACAGATACATTTTAAATGAATACATACGTAAGTATGGTAATGCTTAAGGGAAGAGAAACGCGTGGAACGATGTACTTTGTAGTACTCCTGATCCAGTGGCTACATCTAAAGATACACCGCCACCGTGTTCTGTCCACAAATACGTTAATTCTTCTAAAATATCTACACATATGATGTAAGACTGAAATAACGGATAAGAAAATGATCCACGATTTATAATTCTTTCCGTAATCGCAGATAAGGTACTAGCTTCTTGTGGCCAATCGATTTGCATTAGTACTAATGCGTGTCCTATAGCCAAATCTCCAACACCGCCGGGTAAAGAAAAATTCTCCTGCAATAAAATGTATACTACATATATATATAATATGAAAATAGTAGATATAAAACAGTCTCGACTACACGTAACCATATTTTACTTACCTTTATCGCTAAAAGTAGTAGTCTGCAGCAATACTGTATAACAGGAAAACGCGCAAGAGTTAAATAATGCAAATGCCTTGCACATGGAACGGTTAAATTGTGAGATACTTTACCGCAAACCGTGGGTAATGAACTAACTACTAAAACTATATATTCTAACATTCCCTAAAAAAATATTATGTGCTTAAAAATATTTTTAAGGTGAGTGATACTCGAGTAAAATGTAGGAATACAAATGTGTCTCCTATACACATTTACCATGTACCTTATAATCTTTCAAGGAAAAGCATGTACTCGCTAAACGAAGATGTGCACATAAACTACCCGACTCTTGTGATAATCTCGCTAATACTTCATGATGTAAACCTTTATACATAGCTAAATCCGTTAAAAATGAATTTAACCACGAATCTAATCGAAGTTGTTGATTTAGTTTTCCTATTTCTCTTTGCAAATAATCACTGCTATGCAACAGGTCCCATAACTTCACAGCTAGTGCTAAACCATTACCATTATAATCACCGTCGCTAGTTACCACGATTCCTCCATTATCCTCCCTCTTTCGTTTCTTTAATTTCGGTTCTGGTTAGGATAAAAACGATAAAATTACAAAGTGGAAGAAATTCCAGAAATTATTAAATACATTATATCATACCAGCAGGTGAATGCACACATTCCCCAAATGCTTCTACCAAACAGTATATGGTTTCATCATTATTAATAAGCGCATTATGTTCATTTAATATTCTTAATAATGTCACGATAGTACACATCAGTAGCTGTCTAACTACCAATTCCTCACATAAATTTGCTGCATGTACGACTGCATATTGATGCAATCTTTCGCAATATGTATCTCTGTTCCATGGTATAGAAAATAAATTACTCAGTTCCCACTCTAACTTTTTCCCAATCAACTCAACAACTTGAAATAGTCTATCCCATGGATGTTGAATCTGATTATCTTGCGGCTGTTGTATGTACGCTAAATAAAATTCTACCGCCTTACAAAGTAACCTCAGGCTAAGCCTAGGATTTAGTTCAACCGGTGCAGTACCAAGGAGCGGTAATGCATCACAGGCTAACAATTTCCTGAAACCATTCACTGCACGTCCTGGATGACTGTGTTTCTCTGCGGTAAGTAGAGTTTCCACTAAGCTTGGCTAAAAATATAATGGATTAAAAACCAAGATCGAAAGCCAAGCAATAGCCAGTATATCAATTGAAAATATTTACTCCGTGAGTGGCAATAGTTTGAGGAAATCGGCGCAATAGGAGGAGCAATAGTTTACAATGTTCCATTGTATCTTCGCTATGATCAGCTGTCATAATAAGCAGCCTGTGCTGAAGTTCTTGTGGTATATGTTGGAACATTTGACATAAAAATTCTGCTTCTGGATCGCATTGTTCCAAACGAAGGCAAGCTGTTACCGTTTCTATTTCCTTCCATATATCACGATCATCTGGAAAATTCTGAAATCTATTCTAAGGCTTAAACAGTTGTTTACGTAAATATTACTTTCATCATATAACATCAACACTCACATCTCACTGAAGCATTTCGCTGCCTCCTTCACATTTTTGGAAAGTTTCTCAATGCGGTATGCTTCGAACTATCAAGTAAATGGCATAATTTATTATTGCAACTATAACTTCTTTATTTTCTATATGATACATCTTAAGCAAATAATTTCAATAATAACTGTAAACTAGTAAGTATGAAATGACAGTAACCTGAACTTTAGCACTATGAGGAAATAAAGATCTAGCAGTGATCAACCAAGATTTAGCTGCATAAATATCAACCGGTAGTGCATCTTTTGCACGCATTATTAAATAATCTTCTTTGGATAACTGATTGTTATCCGTACCCGACGTTTTTTCTAACATCTTTATACAGCCTCAGAAGTCCTGAATGTTATATACTTTATTAACGATCTAACTCTTGCCCGTGCTCTTATTACCATTAAGGTACCATTTGCAATATTACCAACAGAATACGGAACAAACTGTATTACTCGCCATGGTGGGAATTCTATATAGATTTCTGCTTTATCTACAAGTACAAATATAAATGTCATGTATATCAAAGTACGGTATATATCAAATTTGAAAAGAACAAATAAATTAATTATTAAAAAGATTTATTTATTCATTCTTTTTAACCAGTATATAATCATTGAGAAGATTTTATACCGGTTAATTTCAGACTACTCGCGAACATTTTCCTGACGATGTACCTTTATTTGTTAGCACTGACAGTAGGAAATTTTAGAAAAAATGTTGTACGTCTAACAGCGAAGGTATGATATCGCAAATCCTGTGAATGATAGAGGCCGTCACTTTTCCATACGCTCTTGAGTAGTTCCATTTATAAAGATATAACAGGGAGCACTTTGAGGTGGGAAAATCCGCTTTACTCCACGACGCAGATTCTGTTGCAACTTTAGCCAAAGCTTCCTTAAGTGGTAATGGCGCTTTCGGCTTTATAGCCAGAACTTTTCTGAATTCCAGCAGAGTGCCGGAAATAAAGCACGATCGGTGCACCATTTTTTTGTTTTACTTAAACAAAACCAGGACCTCTGACGAGACTTCCTTCTTCTGGATATCGTTTAAAACTATCCCTCTTACTTCGCACGATCCACGAACCTTTGTAGAGTTCTTAAGGATGTATCTTATGCAAAAAGTACGGTACGAGCGATTGGTATCTCCCTTGTCCATTGGCTGTGTTCTCTAAATGACAAAGGGACGTCTAAATTACAAGCGTTCGAATGATTTCGAGCGGAGAACCACGCGGGAATGGTAAGGATATCGTATTCGTCTCCAACTAAATTTTGCGTCTACGAGGTGGTTAGGGGATGCACGCTCTGCGGCTGTGTTTGTTACCCTCTGTCTCGTCGCCTCTCTCCACCCCTTCAGCCACAATGGCATTAAAATTACCAAGGAAATTCAATTCCCAGTTGGAAATGTATCGCGCACGTGTAGGTCATACTCGTATAGACGATGTCGGTGGTAACGTAGGTAAAAGACAGGGGCGTCGAATCTCTGGGCTCTTACGAGTACGTTTCTAAAGCCTCCCCCTTTGAACCACTCATCGTCTCCTACGCATTATTTCGTCCACGAACCATACAAACTTGTCTTGCCAATATTTGCTGTGGATTTTCACTGTCAACGATCGAGATATAATTATTACTACATATGCACCGCACATATGTCATGTAACCAATCAAAAGAGAGAGAACATTCGTTTTCGATCATTCTTTAGAGATCCGTGGCAAATCGGAACGCAGTTAGCGAATGGATGAGAAAAGTGAGAAATCGAATATGCGAACCAGATGGTAGACGGCCCTGTCTGAAGCGATACAGAAAGGCGAATAACACACGTGCAGCCCGCGTACACACGCGAGCCCGTTGCGGATAGCTTAGGTTGGTTAGTTAGCGTGCAAGTACACGTATCAAAGGCACTCAGAATCCGAGCTTAACAAAGCCAGCTTTGGGTTTACCAACCGTGTCACGTAGTACGTGTATACCTTACCTGCTCACGCTTCGCAAAACCTAAACCTCTTGTGGCCCGTCTAACTTTGGTCTTAATGCGTCAACAGGGAGGGATAAGTTTCGTTGGGGCAATTAAAACTAATTACTCCCGTCCGTGGTGGCATCGGCTAACCGAGGGACCCTTGTGGCCCGATCGTTCCTAATTATATACCTACCTCGGCATTCGAATCTCGTTAACCGCGGGAATTTATAGAAAACACTTCGACAGGCTAATTGGTTACGATTAAATTAGTAACGTTACCCGATTCTCATCGGTCAAAGGCATCGAACGCAACAATGTCCACATTACGAAACCTAGAATTCTCTTCAAAATTCACCCGTTCCCGTTTAATAGTTATACAGGGAAAAATGAAACACAGGTATCATGGAACGATTAAAGAAAAATGGATTTCCCGAAAGAATAATGGAAAATTTCAAGTTTCAATTTCCAGAACGTTTGACGCGACTTAACGACTAAGCGCGCGCGGAACGCGTTAAAGACCGCGGTGTAATCCTTTTCCATTCTACGACGTAACTCAATCGAAAGGAATCGCGCGATTCATCCGTTCCGTTTGAAGAACGAAGATGCGCGTGGCGATACTTGTACATCCTACTGGCGAGCGCGTGTAACATAATAGCCGCCATAAGGCTGAATGAATTTGAAGCGGATTAGCGTGACGCGTCCAGGTACGGTGGCGCAGCGGTATCGCAAATGCCCAGGCGGAGATAGCATCGCGAATCTAGCACGGTGGCGGCGCGTCGTCGGATGCCGCGCGAGGGGTGTATCGAAAATTTCAAGCCAAATGTGCAACTAAGTAGCTACTTAGGCCCCATTTGACGCAGGGGATTCGGATCGCATTTGAATGGGAGATTTTACCCGCCGGATTTTCGCCCCGAATTGAGCCATTGTGTCATTTAAACCGGACCACCTGACGGGCCTCTTGACACGCTATCGTTTGCCTTTCTGCATTTTAAATACCCTCCTCTCCGCTCGGTGGTCCGTTCTACTTCTCCGTGGAACGTTGCCTCTGCCTTCGATCGGTACCGAACGATACTGGGCGGCAATTACGAGCTGCGATAACGAATACGGACGTTCCGGCAGCTGACTCGATTACTTTTTCCAAGCCACGGCGTCAATCTGCCCTAGAGCATAACAGGACGGATCTAATAGCTGGCTCCACGCCCAAAAAATTAGCTCAAATGAATAAATACGTTCTTGATGGGTGGCGAAAGTATTGACGCTTCTCTCTCGATTCAACGCTTCTCATCGTTGAAATTACAATTACTTTCACCGTTCATACTCAGCGGTTTAAACGAAGAAAATTGCGGCGGTCTTTTGCAGCGCGTAACGTAATTCGAGTAGTACGAGAGCGATCGCGATGAAAAGAAGGTGGGAACGATAGGTTGATCGACAATATTTTATCGAGAAACGGCGGATGTTTTGGCACCCCAGCGTACAGAAACGGTCACCCCTCTTGTAGTACACGGCACCCCATCTATCGAATTATTTTCATTCCGCGATAATTCACCCCGCCTAATACGGCATCCCTACCTCCTCGAATCCGGTTGCGGAGGTGATTCGAGCATTTTGATGGAAATTCGAAAACACGCGAGACGCGCGAGTCTCTCTCAGAATTCATACGAGGAGATTAGTAGGATTTATCGACGTCCGCGAGAGAAGCGCCATTGAAACGCCTCCCCGTACGTCTAACTTTCTATGCTGGCGCAACCGTGTGCTCTAACGGAGTTTCGTATAAATTTAGAAGCAAAGTCACCCCCGCCCCGTTTGATAATCTCGTGAAACGACAATGGCTTAAAATCGAGGATGGTAAAAAATCGGAGGTTCTGGCGTGTGCCCATCGGCTTAACAGCTCGTCACGCGTGCTTTCCGGGCGGAATCAATGCCATTAACGCGGTCCGAGCGATTCGCCGAATCCTCGACCCGTGCCGAATCTACCGGCCGGATTTGTACGGCTGATTTCGATGTAATTTTTGGAAAGTATACGAGCGGAGACACGATAATCCGTCGCGAGCGGTATTGTCGGCGCGAAATTGAATCTCGTCAATTAGATTTTCGGCGTTTACGGTTGGTTAGGCGTACGTACTAGGCGGGCACAATGGGACCGGAGTACGTTTCCTGGACAGCTGTGTCGAGTGTCCGCCTCGATACGTACACTTTCGCCCGGACGCCACCCTCGTCGCACTTTCGCATTATTATAATGCGGCCTCGGGCAGCCTGATTTTACCGGATCACGAGCCCGTGTCTAATTCATTGTCCGTCTTTGCTCCAGCCGCGAACGATTCCGACTAATTGGCGGCGAATTTTTCGAGTCAAGGATTTCGGGGTTTCACGGCTAGAATCTGCACGATTCACGTTGGTCGAGGCTTCCGGACGCGTGTCGTTCCACCAATCGAAATTGTACTCCAACTTCTTCTTCAGCGTTGCAGCTGGCGGAGTAACGATGGTGATTATTTAAAAGTGTGTCAGTTTTTCTGCCATAACGTGTGCTAGCTACACGATGCTGGAGATGCGCAGCGATCGCAAGAAATATTTGGAGGATGTTAGATTCATCATAGTATATATTTAAATGTCGATCATATGGAAACGAAGAAATTCTAAAAAGCTAACTGCGGCAATGACAGCGGTGGCATATTAAATTCCCCGTCGTTTCATCATATCTTCGCGTGGCTGGAAAAATTTTAATATCGAGCAAATGGAATCTAGAAACCAATCAGATATGTATTACAAATACTTTTTGCAGTTCCTGTAATTTCAAGTGAACACGAATTACATCGCGCTGTCTCGGGTATAAGATTTTCGATCATTAATCATATACACGAGGAACGTGACTACAGTCGAGGCTCTGAATAGGTACGAACGTCCGTCGATATCCTCGCGTGAACTTTCGAGAAAAACAATCGTCTCGCCTGCTCGTGGAATTGATTGAAATGCCTCGAAGAGATCCCCGACCGAGCGAACTCTCTCTCTCTCTCTCCCTCTTGAGATTTGAATATTCCGCCGGACTAATTCGTCTCCGACAAAAGATGCCACTCGGTTGCCCTCTCCGTCTCGACCGTGCGCGATTCCCAAAGGGGAGAGAGGAGGCGAAGTTCCGACCCGCGACGGGCGTCTTGGTTAATCACTACAATTGATATTCCGCTGATATCACCGCCACCGAGTGACGGAGTAACGCGGTAACGAAGTAACCCGATTAAAGGGAGCCTCTTATTGGCCCGCTCTCGCTCGTTCTCTTCAATCGAGTTACATGATTAGCTGCGGGGTGCGAACGGGGCGCGAGGAAGAGGGTAGATTCTTCTCGCGGCGAGCCCTCACCATCGGCGCAAACATCAGAGGGACGGGCCGTTATTAGCATTCTCGTTATCGATACCGATCTGATCGAGCTGCCCGCGATATTTTATCATTATTATCTCGCGATCGATCGATAACAAGCTCTGCTACAAGAAATAAGGACACGAGGAGCGAAGGGACCGCACGCTTAATGACTGCAAATTTCGAGGAGAAATAGTAGGCTCGAGTGTGGCAAGTTTTCCGTAACGATCGGCATAAAATTTCCCTCGTTTATAAACAGAATGATTATCGAACAAATTGGTAACGTATAACGCGTACTTAAAGATTTCAATTTTCTACCAAACGTACAAGTATTACAGGTAAGAAGAAACGGAAGTGAAACCAAAGAGGGAACTTTGTACCTTAGAACAAAGTTAGAGCCTCGAGAGAGTGTTCGTTCCCTCTCTGTCAGGGTTTCGTTTAGCTGGGATGTATCGGCGACTTCCGGCGAACGAAGGCAACCAGTCGGAGAACCTGCGCTCGCGTACGCGCACCGTGGCTCGTCAAAGCGAAATCTGGAGAACCGCATCACGCAAGGGCGGTCGCAATACGGGCCGTTGATTTCCGACGTTAATGACATATTTGCGACAATAATGTTCTGTGTAAACGAGTATATTATATAATGACGAAACGGGCGGCTCGCGAGGGGAAGAGACGCGGGTCCCGGCAGCGTCGCTCGCGTTCAGGCAACGTCCACGAGTTCCACGGATCCGTACGCGCACGGATCGGTCGTTACGTGCAGGTCGTCGCTGTGCTTCCCGGTGTGCAACCGATGTCCGTGCGAGCGCTCGCCCATACGGAGGAGCGCGGACGATCCAGCCAGGCAGTTTCTTGTCGACGTGTGGGTGGAAGATACTCACGGTCGCAGGAAACAGCGCATCATGGTAATAACCGTCATCAAACGACGACCACTTAGAATCAGGCCGGGATCCTCGTGGAAAATTCGTCCTTTTACCACTGCTCGCGGAAACTATGGCTCTTTCGACGATAACGACGAGTCGACGGTTTATTTTTCGCTCAGTTCTCTGTAACTGTACGCGCTCTTTCCTCTAAGAATATCTGTGGATACTTATCTTCCGAAGGATTTCTTGGAACAACACGTTGATTGGAATTTTTCAATGATTCGATTGTTTCTCTTCTCCTTAATTCGAGTTAGACTTTTAATCTTCGCGATGTTTTTACGTGAAATTTGTAAAGAATCGCGTGGCAGTTTGAAGAAGGAAGCGTTCGTGACTTAATCGATGAGATGGCTCGTTAATTTCATAGCGGCGGTACTTTGTTATTCACGGCCGCAGGAAACAGCGTGTCATGGTAACAACCGTCATCAGAACCGACCAGTTTGTACCTACGAAGTCGGATTTGTCGTGCAAAATTAATGCGCTGTTCATATCGTTCGCGAAAAAAAAAGAAGAAGAAACGTCCGAGTTTTATAAATCCCAAGATTCCCGTTCAACGAAGACATTCGTGTTTCGTTGTACGAGACGATTGATACTAAAAATTTCATGTTCGCATCGAGTCGGTATCGCGTAACATTGTGCTTCTGGGCTATTTTCTATCGGATTAAAGTATCGTTCGCTAACAAGCATTCGTGACGGCGACACGGTATTAAACTGTCCGCGATATCCGCCATTTGAAAACGAGCGACGATGGAAATAGGCAACGAAAAATGGACGTCAGAGAGGGAGAGAGGGAGAGAGAGAGAGAGACGGATGGACAGACAGAGAAATTACAGCCGCATGCTGCGTTCAGGAAACGGCGCATTCTATTGTGCTTTTGTCATAGTTAAACTGTCAGGCCAATTTTGCGTCGGGCCAATTTATGCTCACGTGTCCCGATGTACTCGCGGATCCCACCCCCTTCACCCTACCCCGCGACGGCTTCGAAGTGGCACGTTATGCTGGACTGCATAATTTTGCAAAATTTTCTGCGCTCGTACAACCGCGAACGAGAAACGGGAAGGTGAACCGGACTGCATCCGCGTCGTTTCCAGGCGCGTAGAAAGCGCGGTCCCGCGTCGAATTTGATTGGTATCGGGCCCCACAGGCAGAGGACTCGTCGTCGCCCTCAGCCTGTTACGTCCGTCGTTTCATCGATGTTATGCTAATCGTACCCGGCGAAACGATCCTCCATTCCGACGTCAACTTGTCTTAGCGTCGAGCCGCGTCGAACGAGGACAATGAGAGGTGAGCGGCAATGATCATTACGATAATTTGCAGTTTAGCCTGAACGGCGATCGCGATTTCGTTCACGTACGAAACGGAACGATTCGTTAAAATTCCACAGCGGAGTTTACATCGACTTAACGATCGGAAGGCTGTTCTCGAGCGGCTGGGAAATCGCGAGTGGACGGGACCAGCGGGGCAATTAGCGTAATTAAATAATAATTGAAAGGAGAGAACGGTTGGTCGAGAGAGCTAGTAACCGAACCACGCCCCGTGGCATTCGTGATATGCCAGCCAATCGGCCGAGACCGTGATTTCCTCCCGACTCGTCTTAATCATACGACCCTATAACTATCCTTTAATCGAAAGACCCGCCTCACAAAGGGCCGCTCCGAGCCATGCACCGTCGCAGAAGTATCGCTCCAATCGCGGCCGTTCCAATGAATCGACCGATCACCGTCTTTCCGACTCCGTTTCCAAGTACCAGTCTCTCTCTACATCGGTAGTCAAACACGGCCCCACTTCGATCGGTAAATTCATCTGTATCATCGACAAAGATTAGCGTGTACCATCGAGAGCAACGATTTTGTTGCGACGCCGGCAGAATTTAAACTCCTCTCATGCATTATGCATGGTACGAAAGTGAAACAAACTACGAGCGAAAAACTGGTCCGACGTTCGCAGCGGCGCTTCCAAAAATCGATCGCGCACGGTAACGTTACGTGAAAATCGATCGCGTAAGAACTTCGTCTCACGTGGATCGGCAATTCCTCGATTCGCTCTAGAAAACGAAGACGAGAGAGGTGGAGAGGGTGGATCAGGACTGAAATAGCAGAACGATACGCGATCCAGGATGTTGGGTGATGTTTTAATTCGCGACACGTATCCGGACAATTAGCCGGAGCGTTAAAGTATTCGACGGTTTCAAGGAAAGGCGGTCTTGCGCGCTTAAACGCAGTCAACTTCGGCTCGACCCGGCTCGACCGGCAACACTTTCGATGCCCGATGTGCATGAATAAAACATTCGCTCGTAGAGGCAGCCGATGCACGAGTTGCGTGTACGCTCGGCGAGAAGAAAAAGAAAACGAGCCGCATAATGTCTAAGAAACGATATTTTGTTCGCGTTCCCGTGGAATCGTAATTGCTCGCGCGAGGCCGGCGGGACCGGAAGGGGCTAAATTATACGGTAAATGCGATCAGTTCCGATGACGGGGAATATTAGAGGACCGATGAAAATTTTAAACGCGCGGCAAAATGAATTTTCGAGAACCGTTACGGAGGGGTGGTCCCGACACCTAGACCCCTGTGTTTCAACGTAATTGCGTTAGGGCACCGCCGCGCTTTTCATTGTACCCGATGACGTCAGCGGATTCGTTCTCCGCTAATGAAACACTCGTCCGTCGTTGCCTTCGGAGCTATACTTAAGCGTCAACCATTAACACGCTATCAAAGCTGTACAAGTACAGCGGCAGACAAGTTTCGGTCGAGGTATGTAGTTGGATTCAAAGCTTGTCGCATTCCTCTTTCTTATGTCCCGTGGCAAATAGCTCCCTCCGTAGTTGGTATGTTAACCCGAGCTTCCATTCAACGGTCGACGTTCACCGAACGCAAACTGGTGAGCGCGATGGAAAAAAGTAACGCGACGCGATCATTTTCGGGATGGGGAGAAGGTTGGAAAGTATACGCGCGTTTCTCGCGTCCCGATGACTGCCTGGAAGCTCGGCTTCGCGAAGAGAGGACGCGTGCGAGGACAGAAGTGGATGGCTGGTGGCGCGAATGTGTGCGGGCTGCTCGTGTCTTCGAGTGCCGGCGCGATCTTCCAATGAAATTGCAGTGCATATATATACACCGGGTGGTACAAGCCGGCGCAGACGCGCCACGGAAACAAGCAGGAGGGTGCGTATTTCCACCCTCGACTTGGGCTGGTAATGCCGTGACCGGGGTGTGAAAATCAGGAGCGAGCCGCGGCGGAGGCGGAGGAGTCGGAACAGAAAGAAGAAGGGTGAGCAGCGCGACGGGATGCGGGAGGGGGAGGTGGTTGAGGGTGAAAAGTGGAGAAAGAGGAGCAGAGAAGCGGGAGTAGGAGTAGAAGGGTGAGGTGTGGAGGCGGAGGGAGGACGCGGTTGGGGAAGAGGGTGAGAAGCTGAAACACCCCTGGGTCCAGCGAGCTAGGGAGGATCAGAAGAGGCAGAACGGAGTCGAGCGGAGAGAGGGAGAAAGAGAGAGATAGAGAGGGGGTTGGATAGTCGAGTGAGAGGGAGAGATTGCCGCCATTTTACAGTGGCGCGGATCTGCATAACGATCAGAGACTGTCGTGTTTATCAAAGCTTTTCTCCGCCATCTGCATAATTTTCTGCCGCGTCAGGGATAGAGAGTACGGGCGGCGAGCGGGAGGCGCGACGGGGGTACGGCTAGATACCCTTGCTCTCCACTCTCGAGTGCATTTTATGTGCACGACTTATGAAACTTTAACGCCCTTACGAATAAATTACTCGAGTAAGCGCCGGTCGCTCTAGCCTTCCGGACGCGTGATTGGGCCATTTGCATTTCAAGTGAGACGAATTAATAAAAAAATATTTGCCTCAGTTCTGGCGGAGGTACCCGGGGAGCTATTAAAATAGACGTTTCAATGTTAAAACTGTCTTGTCGCGCGGACGTAATCGCGTATTTATTCTCCATCAATTACCCGATTCCGAGGCGGCGGAAAAGTTTCGCCCGAGGAAATCAACGAAATGAAATTTGCAAGAAGGCGGATCGATGCACCCCGAAAGTGTATCCACGTCGACGTACGTGTCCGCGTACCGGGGCATCGACACGACCGAATTCCCAAAGCAACCGTTGAGGAAGAAAAATATTTAGTGACAGCCCCTTGCCTATCGATGGGGTGGTACCCGTTATTAGGACTCTTATTAACCCAGCATATGGACTAGAAGGGCGATTTCAGATTACGATCTCGTGTCTTTCTCTCCGTGTCGGTGATCGTGCGCACAGATACCGCAGTTTGCAGTAACAGGTCCTATTTCAAGGGATTACAGATAGGGCTAATCTTTATCGGCGATCTTCCGTTTTCAGATCTCTCATCTGAAATGCAAATGTTCCTATCTTTTAAACCATACGAGAAATGTTGAAAAAAAGAAAACCGTTGCGCTCGTTGTGCAACGTTACGCTTTAATCGTACGGTGTACAATTACGTATAATCCCCTCGTCCAACATTTTTTGTCCTCGCGCGTATTAGTCGTGAAAAGCGTGCTAATAAGAGTATCGTTGGAACAAAACCTTCTACTCTACAGGTATAATGGAACAAGCTTTTTGCGAGATCCTCGAGAGATCGATCACCACCTTCGTCGGGGTGAAAAAAAATTCATTAATCCATTTACTAAAGAATTCAAGGGTGGAACGGTTAACGCGTTAGTTCACCTGATTTGGAGGCTTAATGAGCCCGTTGACACTTTGATGCAGGGTGTCCCGCGTGTCGCCGGGGAATTGCCAGTTCAATAATTCAGAGGCTGGCCGTAATGGAACTTGTCCGCGGGACTCGATCTATCATAGGAAATTGCACGGAGCCCTTTTACCGACGCTCATAAGAAACATACATATTAGAAGAATAACAGTGGGCTGGCTCGTAACCCCGTGTGTCTCTCGTTCCGTTTCCCGAGAATTGATTAGAGCCCGGAAATAAACCGTGCACGAGTGTGGGTGCATTCGTCCGGCGTACGCGCGCGCTCGAAAACGATCACCGACGTTCCCTGAAAGACCGAATGGACTTGATAAAAAGCGAGAACGTCGTCGAGTTATGCAGAACCACTGGGTGTTCTCGGATACGTACGTCGAGGCGTGTAACGATGTCGGGGACCAAGGTGATTTCTCGAAACTCATCGTATCATTATACGTTCGATACAGTTCCCCGGCCTAGGTGGCTGACGGTTAATTAGTCATCGATCATTTTCACGCGTTCGACTGACGCGACACGATTATTCCAAGCTTAACGAGCTAGCGTTTAATGCATTAACGACGATCAGGATGGATTTGGTACTTTGTTCGCGATCGGGAGAGAAATATGACGGGCGGAGGAACGATTAATTGGTGCACTCGCTTCGAAAGCAGAACCGGTTCGAAATAATCGTCGATTCTGTTTGCGCGAATTTTTCCGGAAGCTCTGAGCTCGTTCCATCTGTCCAAAAACGGGGGAGGGAGAGGGGGAGAGAGAGAGAGTACTCCGACAGCCGAGCGGCGAACGGTCTCTCGCCGTCCGTCGGCGCAGCGAGAAACGCCCGACGTCAAAAGCAAAGCTCAGAGGCAATCATGAGCTTTCGAATGCAAAACAGCAGCTTTCGCCTAGCAGCACTCGGCACTTTTACATTTAAATGTAAACTCGCTGAGTGCGCGCCGCAGAGCCGCCCTCGCCATATCCTCCCCCATCTAGCAACGGACCCCCCTTCTCCCACCCCTCTGCATACCACGCGCCCCTATATATCCGCGTAACGCTTCCATCCACCTCCTTCCACCGGGCCCTTCCTCTCTTTCGAGGACGTAGGCGATATGGCGGAGGCGCCTGGATTTAATATTTTACACCTCAAATGTTGGACGCGCTCGCGCCCGCGAGCCAGAAATGCAAAACAGCTCGTCGAGTATCCCTAGAGCTGCCCCTTCGCCGCCGTCCATAACGATTCCCTCCCCCCTATTCGGGTTGGATTGGATTTAAAACGCGCTAATTTGTCGAGCACGACACGGCCCACGCTTCGCGCGCCCTCCTAGCTCGCCTGTCTTCGACCGTCCGTGTGACGACCGACCGTCTGTATTCCTTCTGCAGAGCCTCCAACTTGCGTACCGCGTCGCCTCCTATGCCGCGAGGGTAGCTCTGTGTGTGGGCACGGTGGGCCACATCTAAATTTAAAATCTGCTTTGCATAATGCCCGACCTCGTCGTTGCTCGTCGACCCCGGGACCGCCTAATTGCGGCCTCGTTCGAGCCCCGTGTCCCTTCGACACCTACGGCAGCCATTCTCGAAAAACCGGCTCCTTCCGCCCACCAACCCTCACTCGCTTCCGCCACTTTGAATCGACCGACCAGATAACCAGACATCGTTCCCCTCGTCCCGTCCCTAACCATCGATCTCTACCGTTTCTACCGAGATCAATCTCTTCGGACACCATTTCGCGTCTGCGGGCATCGAGTGTCCTTTTAGTACTCGCCACTCGGTTCTTAGCTCGTTTTTATAATTACGTAAACGTTACGAAAGCCTCTCGGTTTTTATTTCCTCGCGTATCGCGCGTTTCGCATTGTTGACTGCATTGTAGATCGATAAGTAGAATCACGGGGGAGCCACGTTCTATCGGGGCCATATCTTTCGGTCAATTGCCGAGAATTAGCAATTACCAATTACGCGGCCCGGTAACGAGGTAGCGCTCGATTTCTCCGTGCCAACCGGGCAGCACACGTGCAAGAACGTGGAAACCTCGTTGGGAACAACGCCGGAAGTTGATCGAAAGAAACTCGCTTACGCGAGTTCTTTCTCCCAAAGGATAATGGCCGGAGTAATCTAGCTTAACACGGCGATACAGTACGAAATGAAATATCGTATGTCGGACGGTAATAGCTGGCTATGCCTAGAAGAAATTCACACTTCTCTGTTAAGCTCCTGCATAGGCAAGAAGCTTGTTATAAATCAGGGCTTGCAAATGAAATTTATATACGACACGAAGGTTAACGAACGCGCGTACACGGCCACCGCGTTTCGTACACGTGCGTACAAATTTCCATCCCCCGTCCACTAATACAGTCATCGTCTCGCATTGTCCCGGAAACTTTGTCACGGTGGTCACAGGGTGGATCGCGTTCTATCGTGTTTAATGTAGTATTAAACGCAGCTATTGTGCCCCGTCGTCCATCGTGTTCGCAAATTTACTTCCTCGCTTCCCGCTGTCCATCCGTCTCTCCTTAGAAAGGAAAAAAGCACGAGCACGTGCCGTCCCCTCTGCATCGACCTACAAAAATTCCAAAGTAACGCGATTTATCCCGTCTACGTCCGTCCCTCGACTAGGAAGGGTCATCGGTTCGCGTTTCGGACTCCCACCAGCCAGGGAAGAGGAATCGAAAAGTTGCACGTACACGCAGGAACAGGGGTAGGTATCCTCCCATTCATATGCTAAGACGTTTGGCCAATATTCGCGAAGGAGGACTTCTTGGCAAGGATACTTTTCAGTGAGGATACGCGTGATCTCTTCTCTTTTCCAATTTTTTCCCTCTCCATCTTCTCCGCACTGCTCGGAATTTACAAATCTGACGCGCATCTGAATATGTATCTAAGTACTCGTGTACGAGTGTAACCAAAGACGTTCGAATGCCAGCTCGCCTCCCGACATTTTTTTCTAGGTACGAATACATAAAGAGGCGGGGTACTAGATCGCGGAAAGGATCGAGGGATAAACGGATAGAGCGCGTTCGGAAGAGTACATGCCTCTTACTGGCAGTTTCCTGCGATAACCCCAGCATTATACTCGTGGTCCCCCCCCCGCCCCGAATAACAGGGGAAGAGAATTCACAATGGGCCACAATGACTGAGCTAACATTACGAATTAGGCTCGGTTACGCGTTTATTGCCGATTCCGGTCCAGGACAGCGGCGTCGCGGCGGATTTCCCAAACCGTACCGGCGAGCGAACGAGCTGGAAGGCACACGCTCGCGAAAGGACGCCACTGCGGAGATGCGAAGTATTAGCATTGGTTAGCTTTATGGGGCGTTCAGTTCCGCCGTTCTATCATCGTCTCTTTCGCTCCTGCGAACGCCTCGCCGTTACCCTCTCGCTTCCCCGCACTCGTTCGGGAGAGAACGAACGCGGACAGATCAATAAAATCTGTCTGTCTGGAAAAGTAATGCCAAATCGACTGTCCGTTTTTGG
This sequence comes from Xylocopa sonorina, assembly GCF_050948175.1. NCBI lineage: Eukaryota > Metazoa > Arthropoda > Insecta > Hymenoptera > Apidae > Xylocopa > Xylocopa sonorina. The sequence continues at coordinate 12,087,979 of NC_135200.1, forward strand.
CGGCGAACAAATAAATGTCACAAAAGGAGCGGAACGGCTGCGCGCACCGACTTTCCTGTCGAGCCAGACGCTTTAATGTTCGATTCTCTGTTATACCGTTCGAGAACGCGATCGAGCCGATTTTAACGAACCGAACGGCGAAACAGTGCCATAAACGGTGGCTAAAGGTTTCGCGTTACAAATGATCTTCGCAGGATATTAGCCGGGAAGGGTGCGCGTATTCGTGGGAGATCGAACTATCCGACCGCTGACGTTGGTGGGAAAATTTATTTTTTCACGGTTATATGACTGGCAAGATTGGGGTGCGCGACAAGGGAACAGAAATTGGGACGCAATAATTATTAATCAATTTCGTATTAATTGTTTTCTGGGCGTCGGGCTTAAGTGGGATGTTGTGTTCTGGCTCCTGGCAAGCTCTGCCCCGTAACCAGCCAAACTGTCATACAAGAAGATTAATTACGTCGCACCACCTTTTATGCGCGCCATACGTGTGGCTACCCTTCTCCTTAGTCCTTGGATACTTGTAAAAGTGTTCCAAGTCGTGCGAAGATATCCAACAGAAATGGTAAACAACGCGTCATACCGCGAAAACATATTTTCGTAGAAAATAGTATCTAAAAGTCACAACACCCATCGTTGTTTGCATCAGTTCGAGAGTCTCTATTTATTCTAGACAATCAATAATCCATTAGGCTTCGTGAAACGTAAAAACGTAACGGCCGCTATGATACGATTTCGATCGGCTTGGTCTCGGAATCGAAACTTTTACATTTCTCTGAGTAAGCGTGTCGCTCAGACGGTGTCTATCCTTCGCGGAGCTCTTTTTCGTGATTGCGCCCAGGCTGGTCGAAAAAAAAAGGGGTACGCGAAAATAAAAGAGACCCGAGGGAATAAGATTTCGTCGGTACTCCCGTCCCCGAGCCACGAAAGAGCCAAGTTAGTTTTATTTTACAATCCATCGGCTTTCGCGACACGGAGGGGTGAGTTTCGCCGTCGAACGGTGCGCTACTGCGTAGTCGACAGATGAGAAAGAGAGAAAGAGAGAGGGAGAGACGTTGGATGGTGGTTGGAATCCTTCTGAATGGTTGAACGAGCGTCGAAGAGGGTGCACGAGCTGCGAGGAGGCGGGACGGCTGTCAACTAGTGTTTTAAAAGTTTGCGACAGCCTACAAATTGGCTCGCTCAGTTCTTTTTAAAAGCACCACCAACCAACCACGTCGCGTACCCCACCGTCTGTCTGTCCTTCATGTTCGCAGCCGTATCGTTGAACGGAGTGCTTACGGAAGTTTTTTACTAGCGTCAATTTGTACGTCGAGAACAAATTTCGTTATCGATAAGCTACGATAGCTTGACGACGATTTTTAATTCAACCTACTTAACTAACACCTTTCTAAAAAAGGCGGAAAAAAAGAAAAAAATATACGAGTTTCGTGAAAATTCGCATGGTAAGAGGAGTATTCTAGGATAGCTGGCGCGTTACTTTGCAGACGGACGCAAATGATCGTCCGAGTAACGCTGTGAAACGCCCGAAATAAATCGAGGGAAAGGCGCTTTTTCTATCGGCCATTGTGCGCTCGATCATTATTCTCGGGAGTTTCGCGAAAAGTTTCGACCATTTTCGGACAAATCGGCCCCCATCTAGGAGACGCCGGTCTCCGTATAGGGAATATGCTTGCGCGCGATTCAAATCCCGAAAGTTTAAAAGTATTTCGACGTAAAACGTGGCCGTTTCTCATATTTTCTATGCAGGCACGCTTCGCCGTGGTCGCATTTGATACACTCTATTAGTCGCATCCCCGGACTGATTTATCGAGTTACCCCGCATTATTATACATTTGCCCCGTTACGGGACCGAGATTCATCGTATTCTGGTAGTTTGCCTGCTCTCTGCACATTCCATTAGTCGCGAGTGATCAATGGTTATTATGCGGACTTAAGATTCGAATCTTTTCCAGAAATGGGAATGCTTTGAGCGTAGAATAACAAAATGTAACATTCTTGTACGAGTATTTCGCGAAACAGTCGTCGATTTTGACTAATGCTTTAAAGCGGGGAAGAAAAAAAATAAGAGAGGAGGTCAATGCTATAAATAAACGCGCTAATGTTAAGGATACTCGAATGATCTCACGCGTAACACGATTTATCCAGACAATTAGTTAGGATCCACTCTTTGATCCCTGGCCGTCTTCTCACCGCGAGAAACGAACGAAAATAGATACTAACGTGCAACACATACGAGATCGCAAGTTTTTGCCTTTGGCTTCTTTTTTTTTTTTTGCATAACGCTGTGCTATTTGGGTAGAATCGTTGGCGGTCTCGGCGATTGGAACATCGAAAAATTCTGGGAAATGAACGACGGTGATTTCAGCCCGTTACCATTGTCCGGTTGTGTCACTGATGTGGCTTCCGTCATCGGGGAATCTGTACAATTCTCTAGCTCGTTCGCCCATTCCTTCCGGGCGGCTCGCACGATCGCCCATAAGTACGCGCAGAACACTAAATCGGCAGAACGTAAACTTTATTGATTCATCCGATTTCCGCGTTCGTATTCTAAACGAGGTGCAATTGAATCGCGCGCGGTATCCAAGACCGCGTACAACTGGGAAATTGTAATGTACTTACGTAGATAGACACTGGACACTGGAATGTACCACACTGATTGATCGTAAACATCGTATTGTAGTCCGTGCGTCAGATGAATAGACAGCGCCACAGACTGATCTATTATGCTAATCATTTGCAAATACATCCAAGGCACGGCGCACTTAGGTTTCCTCTGTGAACGTACGCGGAAGTTAGCAAGATCGTTAGCGAGTTTAAGCAAGGTTGCTACGTGCCGAAAATACGCTGTTCAAATAAAGAAGTCGACGAATCGATTCGATCTCGGTACAGGACAATAGTTCTCTTGTCTGTACTCTCTTGCCCCGTTTCGTGGCGCTTTTCGAATTTACGGGATTGACCGGCTAGGTTATATACTCACGGAAATTGATCCTAAGGCGAGATACGCGCTGGCCAGTAGAAACGATATTGTGTATATGAGGAGAAACACCGCGCCTGTTTGAGCTAGGAATTTGGTTTTTTTTTTCTAAATTAATACTATATCGGAACATTCCGTCGTGGAAGATATATGCGTTCGTCGAGGAACCCACCTTTCCTTTCTAGTTGCGAGTTTCTTACAATATGCATCCAATTTAAACCGACCAGGCCCCAGCTTTCAACGAAATCAAAGAAATCGTTGTCCGTTACTCTTGAGAAATAGCTGCTCATTAACACGTTTATCATCAGTATCGAGAGCGACTAGAACACAACACCAGGGAAATAGATTGCACGTGGAAAACGTTAACGTTCGTCATCAGCCGCGAACCAGTTCGAATGATAATTCAACAATATTTTATCTCGCACGAGAGAATGCGCGTAAACCGGTTCAACGTTGAAACAAGATTGTACGGATCGCTCACCATGGTGTAGGTACTGATAATCCTTGTGGCCAGAGACAGTCCTATACAGCACATCTTGTTCATGGCGAATTGTTAGCGTCTTGATACGATGAACTACGAATACGAAATGCTCGAAGGAGTCGGATCACGGTTTTCGTTACTGCGTCAAACGGTACTAAACCGGTGCTCCGTAAAAAAATGTAAACACACATATACCCGCAAGTAAACACTCGGCTTAAATATCCGACCAGTGAAGATCAATTTATAGTACTGGCTCGATTGATCCGCGATTTTCTAATAAATCTGCGCTCAGACCCAGACACGATCTACCGATGATTCAACTAATCGATCATAATCAAATTTGCAACGAGGAGAAGGTGTAACATCTTACGCTTAATTATCCGTACGTAATAGAACGACGATTCTAGTAACTAGTACTATCTTGACGAGAGCGTATAACAACGTGTCAATGGTAATATACGCTTTTTCGTAAATACCCTTCATGCGATTTTTAGTTGCTGATTTAATCATGAATCGAACGGAGACGGGCATGAATCAACGATAGCCTCGAAGCCAGCTGGCGCGTCACGATTCGCGCATGCCCGGTAGTGACTGATCTAGTCGAGGACAAATGTGCGTTTGACATGTGCTTCTAGGTTAGACTTTGCACGCTTCGATATTGTGTTTGTCTCTTACTGACTTTGAACTGTGTGCAGTGTTTTTGTCCGAAAGTAAAAACTACTGGATCGATAGTCCGAAATGACAGTGCAAGACATGGATATTTGCCTGAATATTTCTGCAGAACCTGCTGCTAAAAAGGTGAGTGAGAGGTTAACCAACAGTCCCAAACGAATATTTCAATCGTATTGTCCCCTTTAAATAGGCAACAGGAAAAGAAGCTGATTCTATCCTCAGTTTAATGAGAGAGAACAAATCTAAGGTAGCGAAAAGTAAAGATTCGAGTAACACAAAGTCAAAAATCGATTCCGTTAAGAAAACCAGTCCCGTTAAAAAGAGAATTAAACAAAAGTCTTTAGGCACAATAGTCGCACAAAAGTTAAAAGCGAATAGCACAGTCAGTCAAGGTCGGTCTTCTGTTGTACAAAAAAAAACTATCAAGCAAGCAAATATTAAGCGCAAAGAACCGTGGCAAGAAATACCTAGTAATAAAGAATCTACAAAAGTAAATGAAAGCGATAACAAAACAGATAAATCTTTATTAAATAGAACCGATGAAAGTTTCAACGAACCTATTATATCATTTACTAAAGTTACCAAAGAAAATTTTGGCAAAACATTATTAGCGAAAAAGAGAAATACTGTAGATAAGAAGAAAACACTCTCGAGTATATTTTCAAAACAAATAAAGTCAGCAAATAAAAATGTTAGCCTCTTAGATTCATTAAAAAATGTAAGGCAAGATGAAGACGTTCCAGAAAAGGAAAGTCAACAAGAATTTGAAAAAGAATCGAAAAAACCTTCCGATGTATCGGACAAGATAAATATTGGGAGGAAGAAGAAGAAAAAGCAAATAGAAAAATCAAAAGATAGTAGTGAAAATATTGTAGAAGATAAAAAGAATACGCACTTCTCTCATAAATCTGTTGGAAAAATATCTTCTTTATTCAGTCATAATCCACAAGTACCAAACATTGGACAAAGATTAGTGAAACCAATAAACGAACCAGTATTTACTTTTACTAATCAATTGGGAGTAACTTTTAGCGATCTTAATGTTCATCCTTTCATGGTTGGTATCGTCAAATAGTATCGTATAACACTTTTCAGTAACGATATTAATTATGAAATATTTTATCAGATATCTAACTTAGAACAAAACATGCATATAAATAAAATGACTATAGTTCAACAGAAAGCGATTCCCCAGATACTATCTGGGAAAGATGTTCTAATTAGATCTCAAACTGGTTCCGGAAAAACACTAGCATATGCTTTGCCTATAGTTGAATGTTTGCATAAGATTAGACCGAAGTTAAGTAGGAGTAGTGGCTTGAAAGCTCTTGTAGTTGTACCGACAAGAGAATTGGCACTACAGACATACGAATGTTTTTTGAAATTAATAAAAGTAAGTGTTACATACACATGTTGACAATGGGAATACATTTGAATTAATTTTCATACGTTTTTAGCCATTTACGTGGATTGTGCCAGGATATCTGGCAGGGGGTGAAAAAAGAAAAGCGGAAAAGGCTAGATTACGAAAGGGGTGTAATATTTTAGTTGGTACACCGGGTAGATTATTGGATCATATAAAACGAACGGCAGCTCTCAAATTGGGCGATATCAAATACTTTGTTTTAGACGAGGCGGATAGAATGTTTGATATGGGATACGAAAAAGATATATCTGGGTACGTTTTCCTAGTGAATGGTACAAAAAGAAACCGTTTTTAAATAAAGAAAAAAAATTGTATACATACAATTTCAGGATAGTAAGTGCATTGAAAGTATCAACTCCGAGTGAAAATACGAGTTACGATGCAATGAAAATGTTACGACAAAATATGAAAAAAGTCTTTACCGATGCGGATCTCGAGCAATTAGAAAACAGTGGCAATTTAAATGAATCGCAGAACAAGCCAGACGACTCGACTACTGAATTAAACAGTGCAGTTTCAGAAGACGACGTGGCAAAAGATAATGCTATAAAAAAACAAGTGTATCATTCCAGCAGCGATAATGATTCTGACGACGGCGAACCTTATGTAAAGACAAAGAAATTAGGTAAACGGAAAATTCGCTCAGATTCCATTGAAGAGAAACAATGCGATGCATCGAGAAGTACTACGCAACAAGTAGAAAATAATGACGATGACGCGAACGAGTCGAGGAAGCAAACAATTTTACTTTCCGCAACATTGACACAGGCGGTCGAAAAATTAGCAGGTCTCGCTATGGATCATCCGATTTTCGTTGATGCAGCCAAAGAAAACTTAGAAACGATCGGCGGTGACGCCAGCGAGCTTAACGAGGATTTAGTGGTCCCGCAAAGTATAGTCCAGAGCTACATTGTCACGCCACCCAAATTGAGGATGGTTACCTTAAGTGCTTACATCGCGGGAAAGTGCCAGGTATTAACCGTTTCGGCGAGCCTTTAATTTCTTTTTATGCGCTGAAATACTTCACACTTTCACGAATGTTACTCGCCCCGTTAATAGAGCCATGGCCAGCATAAAATATTGATATTTATGGCTACCCAAGATATGGTCGATTATCACACGGAGATCTTATCAGCCGTGCTAACTAAGCCCGTCAACGAAGACGACGACGACTCTGATCCTTTGGTCGACGTGGAATTCTTCAAGTTGCACGGTAGCATGACTCAAAGGGATCGGACCGAGGTTTTCAAAACCTTCAGACAGGCGAAGAGCGGAGTTCTACTCTGTACGGTATGTACCCTACGCGCGATACCTAAATCCGAAATATTTTCAACTATCACACGCGTACGACAAAAGAGAGACTGTTCCGTGGGTGTAAGAATTATTATAAAACGGTAGCATAAAGAGAAGAGAGGCAAAGTAAGAGCAGAAGAAAAGCTAGGAATACCCGACGGCATTCGCCGAGCAGTAAATTACCCCGTGGCTTATTCTTTCAGGGCGGAATTTAATATCTCTGGACCCACGCTGCGTCCGGAGGTTAAAAATTATGCGCGCACATGAGGCTTTCGTAACGAGTATAATTATGATTGTTTACCCGTTACGTGCCGGTCTCGTCTTTAATTGTTTTCTACTTTTAAATGCCTGCATTAATGATACTTCTCGTAACAGAGAAATTACACCCGGAAAGCCGTCAGTTTAGTATTAATGACCCATACTAATTTCTAATTTTTGAATGCACGGCCGATCGTTGGAGAAGAGCTACGCGAATTTCGTATGCATTATAATTGTTTGCTAATTAAAATCGAATTACGCAAATCACATAAATCGCGTAGCGATATATGGGACTGACTTCCTCTTGTATCACGATAATGAAATTGCTTAATCTTTGCAATTATCAGCGAGTATGATCGGTTCTGACGTCTGGTAAATGTTGAAAGCGCAATAATTATAATTAGACTTAATATCATTTATTTTATAATTCTATTGCTTTGTTAATTAACGTAACTTTAAAGCGTCATTTTTATGAAGTAGAACGCAAAAAGAGTGTTTCGAATTACGAAATTCATGATCCGCGACGCGACAGCACTGTTACACATTACCCATCGCCACGAAGATTACTTCCTTTTAATCAAGCTACTTTACCTATTCCTTAAAAACCGTTTAATCGCCAATCCGTTCGAGGAACAAGGAAATTAATGAATATTTATGGAGATCCTTTTCAGTTAGGATTCCGTTAGGTTTCGTTAGGATTCCGTCGCTTCGCAGCAAAGATGTAGAAACGTTGATCCCGAGAGAGAGTGAGAGAGAAAGAGAGCATAAACAACGATGGCAGCCGCCCACATTTTACAGCGTCACTTGAACGGAGATTCTATGGCAGCGTTATTAATTTCCACGTTGAAAACTCACGAGAGCCCCCGCGGATGGAATGTTCCGCGGCTCTCAGCGGTGGTGAATCCGGATCCACGAGGTGATCTATGGTCCGAGTGAGATGTTTTGAGCGGACGATCCGTTCTCGATTCTCCCGGTCCGTGATCGCGGCCTCTCTCCTTAAACGATCGTTTGTCTTAATCGCTGCCATCGATCGCTCCGCGTCCCTGTTTTCGTTACGTTATATCGCACCGGTGGCAACCGCGGTGCTTGTTTCATCCAAACTCGCGTAGGCGTACCCCGGCCAATTTCATTTTATCGAACTATCTCGACGGATCCAATTCTAATCGGGCTTGTTTATACCCGTCGATCAATTACCACGATCTTAAAGTATCCTCGAGCAGACGAGACATCATCTTGGACATGATTTATTTGTAGAACGTTCACCGTGGAAAGAAAGCTGGCAGCATATTTTAAGCATCGGGAACAAAAAGCGAACGAGCGAGCAAAAAGGGGATAAAGTCGCGTCTATAAAACACCGTTCGACCGGTCGATATTTTATTTCGATAGGGCAAACCTCTTTCTCGTTTTCCTTCACCCCGGCGCCTGGGCCGGCGCGTCTTTGGCTCTGGCGTCGAATTAATTCGATAAAAAGATGTAAAAGGGATGGAAGACAGACACATCCGTATCGTGCCGCGAAAGAATTTTCGGGGCCACGACGCCCCCCACTGGTGGTCCGGGATTAGTCTCCAGGGTCGTCAAGCAGAAACTCGATGTGCCCCGTTCGGTAAATCATTGGTTAACCGAACGCAAGGAAATCAGGGCCGTGCTCAAACGTTCGCCGTTGGGGTCCCACAGCGGGCGCTCCGCTGCCAGCCGCGCGCATTCACCTTCGTACAAAACGAGAAATCGACGCGGTTTGTAAGACATTTGTACCAGCGCAGATCGCGCACTCTTCAAGCCTTGCTCTTGCCTCTTGGATAACCGTGGAACAAGATGTTCGAATCATCAGGCACACCACATCGGAGGACATTTCCCTTATCCTGCACTTTTCTTAACCCTTCGAGGAACTCGATTTTAAGATTAACCTCTCGTATGTACGAATACTTGGAAACAGCAATCGAGGTAACAAAACTGCTGCAAGTATCACGAGGGACTTCTGTGAAACAAGAATCGAACGATCGAGCTCTCAAAGGGTTGAGCGTGTTTTTACTTCTGAAGATCGATGACGCGTTTGGTTTTTACTACCTAGGATGTTGCAGCTCGGGGACTGGATCTGCCAAAAGTGGACTGCGTGATTCAGTACACAGGGCCAACTTCTGCCAGGGATTACGTTCATCGAATCGGAAGAACCGCGAGAGCTGGTTCTTCCGGTTCGGCGACAATCTTTTTAACGCCGCCGGAAATCGAATTCGTGCGAATGCTCGAGTCCAGACGTATCAGAATCAGGCAAGAGAACATGGACGATGTTCTGGACAAATTATTGGGTCCCCTGTCGAAACACTCTTCCGTCCACAGCGCTGCGATTGCGCTCCAAAATGAGTTCGAGACCGTGGTGATCGAAGACGCGAAGCTTCGTGAGAAAGCGTGCAAAGGTAAGCTTATTATAGACCGATAGATCCGCGCTACTCGCGAGTAGAACCGTGATAAGGAGTGGAATCGATATTCTGCCGTTTTACGGTTAACGCGATCCCGATCTGTAGCACGACGAACCACAAAGTAGTCGTGAAGTTTAGCGAAGGATGAGGGAGCACGCACTTCGATTCAGTCAGATCGGAACGAAAGCGAGCTAACTTCAGGGTAGACTAAGCCAATTCCAACGGGGGCACCCCACTCGCATATAAAGTATAATAAAACCCCTACACGGATACGTTACAGAGCGTTCGCTCAGTCTCGGTTTTCGTTTGCCTAGCGGATATTTACATATTCTCTCGATGAGGAAGGATGATCTTGTTTACCGTGCCACGGTTCCTCTATTAGGGTCGTTAGGCCGAGGAATTTATTTGCCGCAATAATAAATCCATTAGAGAACGATGATTCGAGTTTCACTCTGGGGTGGCCTAATATTCACCCTTATGCTCGGGTGTTACGATCTCTGTCTGCTGTAAAGGATAGTTCCCCGGGCCAGAGAGAGACACAGTCGATAGTCAGCGGCGTTCATTGCTCGGGGGTGATCGATTCCAAAACGAAAAATAAAAGCCATAAATCTTTCTAAGAGGTTTTTGAGTTTCGTAGTTGTATCACGTCAAGCGTAGCTTTACACGAAGGTTAGCCACGGTTTTTGAGCGCTTAGCCGCCTCCAGATTTGAGTGACGGTACACAGTTAACCACTTGACCGTTCCTCTACGTGCTCCGAGTGATTGATGGATTAATTGTTCGCGACGATTCGACGTTGCACTTTCCACGGGGTCGCGATATTACGAGGAGTAAAGAAAAAATGACCGCAGAAACAACGGCTGGAATCGATTTGTGCTTTGTATCGGTTTCAAAAGAGATCTCAATTTATAAACGGAAATAGTGGAATGAATGGATGTCTGAAGAAAAATACCAAACGCATGATAGCCAGGTCCTTTACTACCCTTCGAATTTAATTCGTGGCCAAAGTAGGGCCAGGACAGGGTGCGAGGAAGTGGAAATCTCGCTAATTCGTAACATTATCACCCCAATAGAGCCGAACAGCCCTCAATAGCGAATACAACTCCATGGAACAACCCCCTGGTCTTGGACCCCTACCACTAACCAAAGAGATTCATCCACTCCATCTCGTATATACGTGTCGTCCTTTATACCAGTTCCTACATAGCTATACCCTTTTCACGATAACTTCGGTAAACATTTTCAATGGATTACGATCTTCGCCACAGGCGATAAAAGTCCATAATCTTATGCGCATATTTGCATCCCCTCAAATATGCATTCACGAAACAGAAATCAAGTCTCGTATTTATATTTGCGAAATAAGGATCAATTTTAACGACATTTCCCATCCAGCTGATCGTATTCTTATATTTTTTATACGTCTATTGTACTAAAATCAAACGGATAAAGTTGGATCGAATGCACCGTAGACCGCTCGTACGCCTTTCGCATGGGGGTGGCCGACACAATCCAACCACTGAATGTGGCTTCCGCCAAAACCACTTACGCTTTGCGGCGAGAGACTCTTAACAATGCGATACAGGATACAAATACAATAAGACGCAGTTACATCACTTAGGAACAATGCCACCCCACACAGACCGCCCTCTCTCGCCCCTCCCTGCCCACGTTTCTCTGCCTTCTCAGCTAGATACCACCCCCGCGGGTGATTTATGTGCTAAATGGAGAAAAACATTTCTCCCTTTCCAACGTCGACACCGTGCCACGGAGAGAAAGATCTTTGCAAGTTTCTTATGTGCGGAAGCGACGAGCCGGGATAGAAGACAGACGGAAATCAAGCCGGAAAACGTCAAGACATAAGGTCTGCCGCGTGAATTATCGATATTATAGACGGTTAAGTTAACACAATGGAGAAATCTGTCGGGACGCGCTCTCGATCGTCCATTTTCATTTACGCGGACGGACGCGTGTAATCGACGTTGGAAAAGATTCCCAGAGACTCTTCAACGTCGATAATTGTAGCTTTCAAGTCGGGCAGAGTCGGGCGAAGGGGAGACGCTCGAGCAGCTCGATCCGTCAAAAGAGCAGACCGAGGAAGCACTTCACGGTAGATTTTTCGCACGGAGTGACAGTAACACTGGCACATGTCAAGTTCTCTCAGGATCGGTGAACCCCCGAGTTTCTCACCCGGCTGCGGAACCTAGAGAAGTTAAGAGGGGATAAGGGGGTGACTATTAGCCACAGCACTTGACTCGACCCCCGTTAATGCCTCTTAATAGCTCACCGCGGGCCGCGCACCCTATAGAATCGCGTACCTCGAACCCCGTGGAACTTAATGGAAGCGCGATTAATAAGGGCGCGCTACGCGCAGCCAATGATTACATTCGGTGCACGTGGCCTCATTTACACGTGGGCGGGACCCGTGCATTTCCTTTCTATGGATCCTCTCAACGGCTCTACAGGATTTTCTTCGCACCGTTTCTCGGACATTGTTAGAGTATGTCCAGCTGGATGATTTAACCGCGGTAAAATGTACGGTGCGGTGATCTCGAGTAATCGGATGTCGATACTTTTCAGCGTACACCTCCTGGATACGTTTCTACTCTAGCTACCCCCGCGACATGCGGGAAATCTTCAACCGCAGGACCGCCCATTTGGGTCACTATGCCAAAAGCTTCGCGCTGAGGGAAACTCCTCAACGTATCGGTGGAATTGGGACGAAGATCCATCGCAAGGACAGCACGAGGCAAGAGCACAAGAACAAGCTGACGAACGAAAGGTAAAGTGATCCCCCAATGGTTTTGCGTAATTTTTCTCCTCGATCGCGTGGTCGAATAAGAGGACGTTTAGAGACAAACCGCTATCCGATGGCCACTTGGCGAACGTTCGAGGTAGACGACAATCGGTGAGACGAGCGAACTGGCAGTATTAATGACGGATTCATGCGTGGCTTAGCGTGTTAACTGCGGTGCACCCTGGTCCCTCTCCTCTCTTCCTTCCCCGTCCAACGACGATAACTAACAAACGCAACCACGTGTGTTAACAGATAGTACACGCAAACGTAGCGAGAGGACAGCTCGTGGTTCCTAGAGAGGTTAGATACGTCAAAACTGTCGCTTTGTGTCATTCGTCATGTACGACGAACGGGCGGACATGGTGTACGGTGGCTGGCAGCCATAAGCCATACGGCTCTCGTCGTGCTCATCCTCGTTATTCGCCATCCCTCTCTCTTGTTTCCCTTCGTTTCTCTCTATCTGACGTCGGCCGGGTCTCGTTCTCTCTAACCGCGTCTCCGTCTATCTCTCCGGGTATGCATTTCACATGGCATTCGGCTGGCTTCTGCCCTTCTCCAGGCTTCTCCCGTTCTCTCTCCGACGCCCGTCTCTCCGTTTCTCGCTCTGTCTCTCCATTGTTCATAATTATACAATACGGCTATTAAACAGACTGATGCGACCGCTACTTCCGGCCCTGGGCCACGGCATTTACGGAAACCGCGGGACGAGCACGAGTCTCCCTTCACTCTCCGCCTCTCTCGCTCTTCTGCGGTATCTATCTTTCTCTCCCTCTCTTCCTCTTGCAATGTCACTCTGATTTTCTGTTCATCGCCCGTTATCTTTTTGCGCTCACGTATTTATGTTTCCCCTGTTGCGACCCTCTCATCTCGTCGAGATCTCTATTTTTTCCGGTGCGCACCGCGTTCGCTTGGTCGACCATAACGTAGGAAGCCGGTCTTTGTTTTCTATCAGACGTTAACACTGTGTGCGTCCGTGTCGTTAAATTAGTTTTTCGCTGCACGAAGCTTTCGCCATTCTTTTCCCCACCCCCGGAAAATCTTGCGCTATACGTGCCGCGCATACATAATTTTTCTCTAGATCGGTGGCGTCTTTTCTCTTTGCCACGTCGATTTACATTCTTAAATGTCCACCGAGTTGCGCAAACTTCGCGCGAATATAGACTTTATGGATCTGGTATCTATAAATTAATCGCGACGCGCGTTCAACCAATGTGTGTTTTCACCTATTCCAGGTGAAACTCCAGATACTCCAACAAGCATCGCCGTCCATTGAAACGCGTATCGGCGTTGCATTCCTGACACGCACCGCGCTTCATTTTTCGACTCCGACATTAACCATTAACTCGTTTAATGCGATTTGAATGGGCGTGCTTTCGATGCACAGAACTGGTAACCAACGGGTGCCCTCCACCCGTAGAGAGAGAACAAGTCTGTTTTAATGGGTGAAAGGCGGGCACGTAAGCCTACGGTCCAATGGATCGAGAGACCCATGGTATACGCCTCTGTGGGTGCGATTACGCCTGTCCCTGTGTGCGCCTCCGTATATATTTTCCGGTCCGCGCGCGGGTGTACGTGTCACCGCGTGTGTCCGCGCGCTCGTGAACACGTCCAAGCGCTATCCGTCCGGCGATGGATCGCTTGGATTTCTGGATTCCGTTGGACTTCGCATCAGCTCGTATCCTCTTAAAGGATACCAGACCATAGAGAAAGGATCCGCCGTGGTTACCAAAGCCTCCAGACTTTTACAGACAAATCGTCGGATCGGATGTTTTCGTGGAAAAGAGTTATTTCGTTCTTGTCTTTTTTCACCCCCCCCCCCCCCCCCCCCTCAACCCTTTTTTCCCCCTTATTGTTTGATTGCTCTCTGTCGTGCGGAGCGTTGGCTGCCGTCAGAGATTAGGCGCATAAAACGGATCGACCGGGAAAAACGTAGTGACGAACGTGAAATTCGGCACGGCAGTTGGCCGAAATTCTCCTGTCCAGCGACGCAGTCGGACCGTGGGGCGTATTCCCGGTTTTTGATGCGAGTCCCCGGCGTTTTTTGCCGATTTTCGATTACCTCGCTCTGTCCTCGCCACATGTCGTTTACGTCGAATTACCGAAAATTGCGGGTTAGCCCTAATGCGACGATTAAGAAGCGTCTCTGCGTTTTCAGGCCCGACGGGGAGCCAGCAAAGAAACAGAAGCGTCAAGGTGACGAGCCGAGGATGGGGCTGTTGAAGAGAGTCAGGATGCTTAACACCTCCGAGTACGACAGCGGCCTCGAGCCGGCGAAGAAGCCAAAGAAAGCCTGAGCTTTGCGTTAACACTTCGACTACTAGTAAACGAGAATGCGATTTCCGTTACCTCGATTTCCACCCCATCCGCACCACTATCCGTTTCCTCTCTCGCACGTGTAAATACTCCCGACACTTTTAAGCGTACGGTTAACCGGAAAATCAGGTTACTCGACAAATTTCGCCGATTCATTCAAGCTGCCGCTTACTCGTTCGTAGTACGCGGCGCATTCTATTGTATCATACGTGAAACGTTTATGTGATTTCGAAATATGAGACATTTGAATATTTCCAAGATATACATACACACATTTCCGAGTCGCGGAAAGCGCGCGCGTTACAACCCCGGTGCGTCGCAGCCGCCATCATCCCCAGTGTCGGTGCAATCGAATAATTCGAACGAGATTCCACGGTCGCTGCAGTTGATATCGGCGGCTCGCGATGCATACTAAGCAGCGGTGTGCGCTAAATTGCGCTACGGCGAGCGTGCACGGATGCGGGGTTTTTTGGTCGTAAATATGCGAGAGGACGAGGCGTAAGTATGTCGGTACGCGGACGAGCGATGAATTGGAGGGGAGACAGAAGCGAGGAGAGGAGGAACAAGGGCGGAGGGATATGATTAATACGGCAGCATTATTTTCAGATTTTTTGCAGCCTGATCCGCGAGCGCAAATTGCTTGCAAATAAAGGCGGCGTCGACTATCGCCGCTGGTAGGACAGCGTGGAAGCACGATGGCAGGGCGACGGAGGGAGGATGGTGGGCAACGATGAAGAAGGGAAGGGGTTGGGAGGCCGAGAGCTCAGCCGGGCTTAATTTAATTTAATTATGCCTTCTTTCTTGGCGCGCGAGAGCGCGCGCGCGCGCTACCAACGCGCCGGAAGATAGATGGCGAGCCCGGAATCGCCTGAATTACCTCTCGCCTGCCGACATCGCGCGGAATTACGATTTTCTCTGATAGATTTCAACTTTCCATTAATCGGCCAACATCTTCGATTAATCGTCGACCCGGCGACGTCGACGAGCTTTTCCAGTCGAACGTTCGATCCGAGCTGGGCTTTCTTCGATTTTCATCGATCGATCAGGGCCCCACCGTCCACGCGTATTCGATTCTCCGTCGTGGCTGGGAAGCGTGTCCACGAGTAACGAGTGTTTTTTGCGGCCACCGCGGTATTAACCGATCGCGCAAAGTTCATCCGTCGATTTAACCGTGACGGCGAACAATCACCGAGCGTGCACAATCCGATTGAACGTGACCGCATATTTTCGTGAACCAGACAGATGGTCACGGTCCGGTCTCTCCTTCGAAACACTCGGGCAGGTTAATTTGCCTTAACAATTACCCGCGTGCCGGACAAACTGTTTTTCACCGTCCGAAGAACAGTAAGCGCCGCATGACACGGTGAAATTTAATTAAACGTAATGTCCCTCGGTCTCGTCCCGATGCATTTTCGAAACCCACCCAAGTGGCAATCTGTGAAGCGGGCACATTAGACGAGACGAGGCAAAGAGTGCGATATTTATTCGTAATGTGCATCGCAATTCGTCGTGGCTTAGCATCAGTCATAGTCATTGCGAGCGTGCACACGCTCATAATGAACCGTACGATTAGGATATCCCGTTCGTTCGTCGAATGGGTTTCGTGGACGAAGAAGTAATCGTAGATTGCTTCGAACGAATAAAAAGGAACGCCGAAGAAAGGGTGTAATTCTCATTACCGGAGGATATGCGCAGCTTGAGTCCGATTAATATGACAGAAAAGGGCGGCTGGAACGGGCGACGAAGAAAAACGGTCGACTGCGCGGGGACCAACCGCGTATCCACCCTCGTCTCTCGTTTTTACCTCGAAAAAACGCCCGTCCGCGACTAATGCGACGCCGAAAAAACGTAAGCAGATATAAAAGGAACCGATTATTCCGGCCGATTACCGATTTCCGGCCAGTTAACGATTTTTTCGATTCGTTCGCGCCCGGACCCACCTCGCGTTCGTTATTATTGCCGGTCGTTACGTTTGGTATTTCGCGCGTTGGCTGCTCGCCCATCGATCCATCGTGCGACTACGCAAAGATCGCGATGGAAGGTAGGACGCGGTGCGTGCAACCTGTGAATTTCAGTCAAGAGCCTTGTTAGACAGAGTTTTGCGCCACTTTCGAATCGTTGCAGGTGTTTCGCCGAGGGTACCGTACGTCTCGCTCGCGTGTATCGACCGTGTAGCAAGATTCACCGACGAAAAGCCCGTTTCACGATTTCACGCTCGGAATTAAGGATAATATATCGCGGAAATAATCGCCGTTGCTCACGAGCACGGGTTCGCCGATCTCGCGGACGTGTACTACATTTTTTTTTTTTTCGCAACAAGTGTAACAGATCGCTATCGCCGAGCATCGAGAGTTTATCGTCGCTTCTCATCGACGCGGTCGAAAGTGAGGAGAAAAAAAAAAAACGAAGCTGTCGGTCGCCGGCCAAGTTTCCGAACGAACGATGTTAGCAATTCGACCGGTACGAAAGTGTATTATTATTGCTCTAATTATTCCGATAAAGGCGCAATTAAGTTTCACGAAAGTGTACGTGTAACGCGATTTATGTCAGCGGCACGGTGCATTCTCTCGTCTCGACGCGGCACAATGAGGAGAGAACTCTTCCATCTGCTTGACGGGAAGGCGGGAGGGAACAGTTTCAGCAAGACCGACAAGTGAAATCTGTTCGAAAATGCGTCAGAATCAAGGCGATTAGCATTTTACAGGCCGCGCATATCCCGTGGAAACGTTTTATTGGCCTGTCGTGTGAAGGAGCCATAGCCTCGAACGGGCGGCAACAACAATAGCTGCATGTCGCCTGTAATCGCTACTCTCTCGCCTTTTTCGTTATTTTCTCATCCCTACGATAGCAGCTACACACCGTGGACATGTACAGGGTGATTCGTGGGATCATTTATCGACTACTCTATTCTAGCAGATTAAACTTAATAGTAATTTCCTTATAATGCAATGCTGCTCTAAGTACAGAATGCACCTGCGTTGTCGCAGTTGCGGGTAACGTTCTGTTTGGGTCGTTTCAAACAGAAAGAAGGTGACAACTCGCTCCAGTTTCGTGAATCGGCCTGTACGCAGTCTATATTTTAATCCCGTCGTTAAACCTTGCCACGATTCGGTAACTCGACGTTCACCGCGTGTGTTACGCAGGTACGTCTCTATTCGACGTTTTAGCATACAACCGTCGTTGCTAAACCTTTCGTGAAAAACGATTTCTTTAAACCATGAGATACGTATACGATATGAATAAGATATGGAAGACGGATATAATAATATGTTTGAATGCGGTATCGCATTTCACGGTCCGCGAGCTATAGGAATGGTTTGGTGGTTGTTGGATGCGCGTTTTTAATAAAAGTAGCACGGGGATAAAAGTACGGGAATCGTGTAGGTGAAAAAATGGCGAAAAAATGTATTACGACGTTGCGTCGTGTGTACCGTTTCGAGCATCGTTATGTTCAATTCATGGTAGATTTGCCGGTCGATAGGATTTCTCGTGCATTACCGCATTAGTGCACTCCATCGCGATAAGTAACAAGCTGTAAACTGCTTTCCCCGATGTGATGCAGGACTGCGCGATTTTGTTGCCTCGGTACAAACGATAATAGCGCCCCGTATACACACAGCCGGTTACTTAACGTTCATTATAATTAACACGCTCGATGCTTTAACTTTCCCAGGAGGAAAGCGAGAATAATGCGCGTTTGTAATTGCCGACGCGTACGCGTTTAATTTTATCATTTCCTCGAGGCACTAATGACCAAGGAATTTATAAAATTTAACGTGCCCTTGTAAGCAATCTTAATCGATCCCGACTCCTTTAACCCTTGCCACGTACCGCGGATTCCGTTAGCTTTTAATTAAAATAATTACACCATCGAGCACGTAAAGCGATGCGTCATATTTGCCACGGACTTGCCGAAGGGAACGGCGCCGCGATTCTTCACCCGCCGGTGGCTACTTACTTTGTAAACGTTCGGACGAGGAAAGAAAAAAAGGAATAGAGCCAAGTCCCGATTGGCAATTTAATAGGAAAAACAGCGGCGTAGCCAATTAGAAATATTTGGTCCGGAAGCGAGTCACGCAAGCGTAGTTTAATGAACGATCGCGCGGAGCGGAAACGTGGGTGCCCCGACCCCGGTGAAAGCAACGCAATCCCATTTCACGAATTCCGGGTGTCTTTGAAGAGACGATCCGTGCCGCGATTATTCGCGCGCCGCGTTCCACAACAATTAACCGATGGCAATTAAGACATCTAAATTAATTCGTTATAAACAAGCCACGATATTCCGCGGCGAACGAGGAGCCACGTAATTGCCCGGATTCTCACAGGCTGCGCAGAAGAGAGAGAATCCCTCGTCGCACCACCACCACCGCCTACACCTACGCTCGACGATGTGTTATACATAATGCATGTGCATGTACACCAGCAATTTACCAACACCGTTCACCGTCGCCCGGTAATAGCAACAATTACTTTATTTTACCATCTTCCCGGTTCTCGAAGGAGCGCGCGGTCTCGCGCAGGCCAATTTCATTTCCTCCCATTTTAAATATCCGCCTTCGTAGGGAACCCGCGGCGGACGCGACTTTCTTTTTCCCGCCGTAACCCCCTCTCCCCCCGAGGTACTCTTTAGCCGGGAATTAAATAGGCTTCTCGCCCATTTAACACTTCTTCCACTTCCACCGCGGAACAATGCGCTGATTAGACGCGATCTTCGGTATTTACCGTCTGACACACGGTAGGCTCCGCGTAACGATGGCCTTAATTTCGCGATCAAGATCTCGGAAAATTATAAGTTACCGTTTCCGGGAGCAGCTTCCCGTTGCCGTCTAATGCACCGAATTGAAATTGTAATTCAGTCGTACGTACGCTTATTTGCGGGTTCCGCGTAAGCACTTGGAAGCACCGTGCGCGCGCCCCATCCTTTTCGTTCGCCTTTATCGACTCCCTTTTTGCTCGCGATTACGATCGGTAATTGTATGGATCAATTAAGAGAAGAGAATAAAACCGCCCTGAAGGGAACGCGACCGCAGGAAAGCTAACAAAGATAATGATACCGAGCAGGGAATAACACCGGTCAGAAATCAACCTGCCGTTTCGTCGTCGCGAGTTATACACGGTCCGAGCGGTTTTATGTAATAATTTCATTATTGCACGAATCTCGACGGCTTCCTGATGCGGCGATGTTACATTGCGCGGTAATTGTCGTTTTTCACGTCCGTTTCCTCGTTTCGAATTGTTCTAGTTACGGCCCGAATAATAATAATAATAGCGCGCGACATACGCTTGGAAAACTAGGCGCTCGATGATACGCGCGTTGAATGGCGTTTCTCGCGCATCAAAGCGACAACGATCCTCGTCGTTCGCGATCATATTCGTTTCTATGTTTTTCGTATTTTTTTTTCCTACAGTCGTTCAATGTTTCACACGGTTCGCGAACGCCAACGAAATCGTTAGAAACTCGTACTGTCGCGAACCGTATGTTTTGCGAAATTTTACGTAACAATTTCGTCGCCGCGCGCGCGTCTTCCGCCAGTTTCCTGACGCGATAACGCCCCGCAACGCGCGCTAATTGCCGTTTTTCACGTCCGTTTCCTCGTTTGTAACCGTCCTACCTATCCGCCGAGCGACATTTTAGCGTTAACGAGTACCAAGTTTAACGACACTCCTGGAACTTAATTGGCTACCGGCGGATTTATCATACCGGCTGGCTACGCGCGCTCCTTTTGTTTCACGGACGCATCAATGTTGCGCTTAACTTTGCAATCCCTTCGCGGCAGTGATTAATGTCTTGGGAACGACCCGCGGTGATGAACAATGACAAATCACGCTCCCATGGAGCCGGCTGGTAATTTAAGAATTTCACTTCGAATCGCGAAAAAACTACTCCCGTCCTATTCTTCGGAATCGAAAATAAACGAACGAGGGATAACTACGATCGATAGGAGGTCGCGGGTTCGCGGGAGAGCCCTGATACCCTCGCAAATTGGAAGGGGCACCGATCGACAGTGTGACGTTTAACGAATCGATAATGGCGTTGGTCGACGCCTCGCGGTAAAAACGGTAGTTTGAAAAGAGAGCGAAAAAAAGGAAACGACGACAACGGGGGCTGGCTGTCTACGTGTGCGCGCGTGTGCGTGTGTATGGAAGGATGCTCGAAAATTATTCCGATATGAAACTCATCGCGCGGCGTATCGCGTCAAAGGAGCCAATTTAAAACAGCCCTTTCCAAGATTATCAGCGCGTCGTTGCGGTGGGATTAATATATAAAAAAGATGAGTACGGCGAAGGTTGGGAAGGGTGAGCCGATGAGAGACCGAGAGAAAGAGGGAGAGAGAACGAGGGGGGAGTGGGCCGTTGTAGAAGTGCGCGGGATTGGTAAACTTCCCGGTAATTTGTTCGTCAGTCGCTTTGAACCTCTTTTAAACAACTACTATGTTCCCGTCCACGGTTTTCCTCCTTTATCTTTTTTTTTCTCCTCGCTACCTTCCCCTACCTTGCCGTCAACGTTGCTCGTTTGAGAAAGGAAATCATTGCGGGCTACGACGAACGGAGGAAAGAAAGGTGGCGGGTGAAAGGGGGCAGGGAAACGGTGGAGGAAAAACTTCGTGATTAAAGGTGCTTCGGCTTGTTAAATTATTCCGTAAGAAAGTGCCCGCTCGGGATGGCATTAAAGATATTCTATCGTGAGAAATTTCGGCCGGTATTTCCCTCGCAATTATCGACCAGTCTAATGAATTTGCTCCTTTCTTTCTACTTTATTATCCCGCGGTGCGTTTATTATGAATTTGAAACGCGTTGAAAATAGCCGGGAGCGGGTTGCGGCGATCGGTGTTTCTGTTCTTAAAATAATTACAGGGGGAAGGTTGATTTCGAGAATGAGAAAATTACAGTAAGAGATCGTCCGCTCGAATTTTTAATTGCTTCACTTTTATACATCCTGGGTCTCGATACAAATTAGCAGCACGCGAGCCAGTTCCGAGTAACGAATGCATATCTTCGGCTGGCTCGGTAAAACGTTAATTCGGGGCATCGACATCGCGAAAGCAAATGGGCGAACGCAGATAAACAGATTACAAGATACTCGCCGACTACAGCGCCTTTGGGGCGGGTTTTGCGTTTCTGCGTTCGTAATGCGTTTAAATGGGAACCACGCCGCGCGCTCGATAAGTTTTACATTTTAATTATTAAAACAGACAAATAACAGGAATGGGCCTGTATCTGAAATCTCGTTCGAACGTTTTTTTGCCAATTAAAGATGCATCACCATCTCCTCTCGGTTTTCAACGGACATCGTCCAATATACGTAAGGTAGACGGACATTGCAAGGGTATTATAAAACATCGTTATAACTTACCGCGTAATCGTGGCTGCGGGTCTCGGCGTGCGTAAAATGGCGTTGAATTTTCCGCTTCCTACGTTTGTCGTTAGTAGGTATTTTTCTTCTGCCACAGTCCTTACGTGACTTCCCTTTGCTCCGGCTCGAACGAGACACGCGAACGCCACACATGTCGACAGATGGGCAATTGAACGTCATGTAGCGTCATTGGCAATTCTATCGAACGAAAGGTTTCCTCTCTCCCGTTGTTGCAATCCATCTTCACTTCTAAGCACTAAGCGACAGCTCTAACGAACGACGTCTCTGATAGGCTATTTAAAACGGTTTCGAATATTCCGCACTGTCAACCGAGCAAGCGTTTCGTCCCGGCGACATAACTTCCGCTAGCCTCGAAGTCGACACGACGACCGTACACACGGACGTACACGCGTACGCGGTTCGTTGTACCTTCGGGGCAGGAGAGCAACAAAAAAGTGAAACGATCACGATTGGACACACCTGTAACTGCATGGCCATTATGCGATGCAGTCGTGTCGATTTCGAAATTCGATCGCCACCGATCACCTAAGGTTTCCCGACCGTTACGCGCGTTGTCACCGGCTCTGCCAGATTGCATTCGGATTTGCATGCGATCGACACGAGTTGTAAGACTGCCGCGTTACGATCCCGCTGACACACACACTCCCGCTTCCGTATTACATCGCGTCGAACAATCCGACGCGTTAATTACAGAGGCACAGACGAGATGTACGAGAATCTCAAGTGGATACTCTGTCACGCGAAAACGTTTGATTAATTAATCGGCCACCGGTACGTGCATGGCACCGCGGATTGAACTTTGGCGAAAAAAAACCACCGGGTTCTATTACGCGAATCAAAAACACTGGCTACCAATCATAGCGTACCGTTGATATTTATCGTAATTGGATATCGTAAATCACTTTAATTAAAAAAAAAAAGAATAACACTCGCGATGAATCGATGTAGATACTCGAAAAAAAAAAGATTATACGCGGAATTGTTCGTATGTAGCTATATACATACATTAGTCTTTCATACACTGATTAGGCTTTCTTTTACACGGTACTTCCGCTTTCACTGCGCCGGAAGTGTTTCCATAATTAATTCGTAGGAAAGATTCGTATCTGGATTAAACGAGCGGTAAAGCAATAGAGATTTCTTTCTCGATTTCAACGTACGAGCCGTTTCAACGTTAATTCGAACGCAGAAAAGACGCGGAACCGGTAAACACGGGTTAACGATAGATCGTGATCGCGTATCGAAGAATTCGACCGGACCATCGATGGTAACGTCGAAAGCCGCGAGACTGCGCTGCTCGATAATAATTGGCAGATGAACGGTTCGCGTACCGCTCGGTAGGGTGTGTGTGCGACATACAGAAAACGATGTTAGACGTTTGATTAATAGCGTCAGCGCTCATTGGTCACGCTACTAATAAAGGAGCGTTCACACGTATTAAAAGTTCGCGCCTCTGCGTCCACGCTGGTGTGCTCCGGTGAGTCGTCGGTCGTTGTAGTCGAGAGTAGCGCGATATAACGAGGGAATGGCGTGCCTTGCTTATAATTGAAGCGAGCACCTACAATCCAATCGTTCTTAATCATTCGAATTCATCTCGCCTGCGAGTTCCGTTCTCCATTATCGCCCGCTGCCTTGCCAACCCGCGAAAGTTATCCGGCCCTCCATGTTCCTTTCCTGCCAATAACAAGTATGGACGACATGTTTGAACGGTTACCGCTGAATCCACAATGATGACTCCATATACGGTATATATAACCTTATATGCGTTTAATTGTTCTTCGTTTTTCTCGTCGTTTTCCTATGCTGAAAATACATTTTTAAATGTAAGCGCTAATTAATTGGCGCCAGGAGCCGTGGTATAGGCTAGTGTAACGCGTTCGAGAAAAGTGGCTGCGCTCGTAAATTAATTCGGCCGTCTACTTCGTAGGAAAGGGGCCAAAGAGGTCCGCGAAGAGCGAAAATGGCGGAGATTACGCGAAATTATGCAAATGCCGGGCATTGTAAAGGGGGTCTGTTTTTCGTTTTATTGGGTCGAGCCAGTGGTATCCTCGGTCGTATAACCGAAACAAAAGCTTACCTAACGCAGAAACAAAGGGTGTAGGGACGAGTAGAAATCTCTTGAGGGCACACATGCAACGAATTTAACTGCTTCCCCAGACATTACTCTTGCCGGGTTTCTTTTATTCCCGCCTATTCTCTAACTGCTCTCTCCTATCGGTCTTCGTATCCTTTTCTCGTGCTTTACTGTTTGCGCAGGAAAAATTTCTCAACTTAGCCTTTGCTCACAAAAGGCGTCAGTTTCCAAAGTCACAATTTTCTCGACATTTTTTATTTCATACCTAACGCGCATTAAAGGGCACTGTTTATTCGCAATAGATCTTCCTCTGACACTTTATAAATCGATTACAGGGTCGAAGAACGGTCTCCTTCGAGGGGTATTCATTATGTTCCTGAAAGTCTGGAGTCTTCGTAACAGCTTTTAAAAGGTGACAAAATCCCTTTAGAACGCGTCTCGCGAGGGTGGACTAAGTTACAATTAATTAATTGACTTCGAGCCCCTGTAATTCATGCGGTAAGTCAAACTTAATTAATTATCCTCCAGGATCAGGAGGGAGGGAGTCAAAAAGGACTTTCCGCTTTCTGATTTTCAACAGTATTTGTAGTCCTATTTTTTATCGAACCATTTGCGCCATTGAAAAATATATTAACGCTAAATTAAAAGATGCGAGAGAAAAGTCTCCCCGAGCGAACAAGAGTAATTAACGTAACAATCGTTTTGAGACGTGCAAAGTTCTTTAAAAAAGAATATACCTGTATATCGAAATTGAAAGTAAGCGCTAAGTAGTATCGAATGAAAGCAACAACTTCACCCCATATCCGACGCCAATGAAATAGGTTGAAACGTCAGTGGTCGGGAAGGCTATTAATTACAGACACCCTCCGCTATTCTAACGTCGTCGATAACTTTTCTATTATCCTTTTAAAGGGGATTTAAGGCCGTGTAGTCTTAACAACAGCACACTTATGGTTCCTATAATCCCTACTATCATTATCGACGTTTCTTTTCCAACGTGACTCTTGCATCTGTTCCGAAAACGATTGAAAAAAATTCGAAATCTCGTTATCCGGAAACGATGATCCTCAGCTGTTGTATGCTACTCCCACAGATGTTGCGTGCGCGATTTTTTCACCTCGAAAAACGGCAGTTGGGAAAAATGCTTTTTTACATAAAGAATCGTTCGTTTGAAATAACTTACCGTGCGAGGTGATTTTGGATACGCGCGATACTATTCCGTTCTTAAAGGCATAAGGTTCAGGACAAGGACCACCGCGTACACATGTGTGGTACGGCCCTTTGTTGTTAATGGAAGCCTTGATGATCGCGGACGATCGCCGAAGGTGCCTGTCTGCTCGACAAGCCGGCACTCTCGACATTGTAATTAATCAATATTACATCGACAATGAACTCCAAGGCGGAGGCCATTGTTGCAATTTGCTTCCCCCTTTTGTTTACGCCGCGATCGACCACAATTGCGATTTTAATTGTACCGCTTTAGCGGGAACCGGAGGGCTGTGCAACACTTTAAAAGCCGGCCACTCAAACGAGACGTACTTAATGAATCTTCGTGATGCTAATTGCACCGGCTCGCAAATTGTTCCACCGTTTTTCTTACTCGCGCATACATGAATCGAAATGAAAAATTCTCTATATCGCGCCGGCGCGCGCTGCAGCTTTTAAACCATTTGATACGTTATAACGAGCAATAAGATCGCTTTGAAAGAAATTATTTAATTATCGGTCGTTAAGAGATCGGTTAAATACCGGCGATTTCTGTAATTACCTGAAACGGGCTGGGTTGGATACGGGTGAAAATTAATTATGCGAGTAAAGGAGAAAAAGGAGGTCGGCGAAAATTCGGCGAGATTCTAGCGTAGAAGCGGGAAAGGGTAATTACTAATGATCGCGGAGGATCGTTATTAACCCTTCTGCTGGCGAGGCATCCAGGCTTCGGACGTAGCAGGACCATTGTCCATTCCGCTAGGTTCATTACGGTGTTCCAGTAGGGAATGAGGCGAT
Organism: Xylocopa sonorina; assembly: GCF_050948175.1. Taxonomy (NCBI): domain Eukaryota; kingdom Metazoa; phylum Arthropoda; class Insecta; order Hymenoptera; family Apidae; genus Xylocopa; species Xylocopa sonorina. Next base: position 12,114,061 of record NC_135200.1, read on the forward strand.
GGTCGGAGCGGGATGATGTAAAAAAGGGTAAAAGAATAATAAGAAAAGTGTCGAGGTCAGAGGAGACCGAACGGCTACCGTGAATGGCGTAGCCTGACCCAAGAGCTGCCGGGCATCAAAGGGCCTCAAAAGGGCCGCTTCGAACCTCGGCTGTCCGAAGCTCATTTGTTTTCACCGGCGCATGGAAAGATCGATCGACCGATGTCTTAACCCCGGACTCTCTCACAGAATCATCTGCTTTCGATAAGAAAAATTCTGAGGCGTTAATTAGATCGGCCGTTAATTGAGTCATGATGGAAAACTGATTGCCGCGTGGAAGTTCCGGTAATTTACCTACGTCAACCTACATACACGCGTATGTACTTATATACGTAGGGTACCCGGCACGTTTTCTTCTTCACGATTTACCCCGCTCTCGGTGTATCCGCGGACCAATTTCTCGCGATAACGCTACCAATCGGACGGACAGTCGTTTAAGTTAAGAGCCGTCAGGGATAACTCGATGGACAAAACGAGCACCGATCCATTCTTTCGTCGGTCTACCAAATCATTGTACCTACGTTCTCACGGCAAAAACACGGTGTAGGTATCATCATTCGTGATTGCTACGAATGAAAATTCCGCGAACCGTGGCGCGGTGAGCGCGGTGTTCGGTAGTTTTGAAAAATCTCGAACAAGGAAGAGGTTACGGAGATACTAGGATTGCATTTATAATACAAGGAGCGTACGGTAGTCGAGAAACGAAGTGAAATTATCGATACGATTGCCACTGGAACATCGCTCGACGAAGGGCCACCGACAAAGGGTCGATCAGCGATTCTCTCCATCTCGCTTCATCTCGTTCCTTTTTCCAAAGATAACCCCACAGTGGCCACCTTTTTGTTTGCACAGTAAGATTGCTTGCCTCTTGCTCGGAAATTGACCGAAGATTGCGGCCGACCGACGTTTGCTCTGCGGCCACCGCCTTAACTTTACGCTACCGCAAAAATATCGTTGGCTTCCTCCTTTTCTTTTCCGTTCCCCCTCTCTCCGCGCCTTTTTCTTCTCCTTCTTCCCGATGTTTCTTCGCGATATCGGTTTCTTTGCCGTTTCGTGGCAGTTCGCGAAAAACCAATCGATCCTTTAAACTTTTATTCCCCCAAGGATTCGATGCTTACCCAAAAAGTCCCCGTCGCTCTCGAAACCCGTTACCGAGAGGGGCTCGTAACCACGAGGCAGCTGCTTCCCGAATTTTCTCTCGACGAGTACGGAGGTGTTCCAATTTCGCGAAATCGTTCCCTTCTCTCGCAGTTTAGCGGCGAACCGACGTATCGTCCGAACGAAGTCGTGTCGTAAACACATTTTAATGCGCGGTAACCGCAAAACTTCCTCTTCCCTCGCGCACTTCTCTTGCCCCCGGGCCCCGAAGGAGACGACGTCTAAGCTTATTATCGGGTCCCTCGAGACCTCTCTCTCTCCCTCTCTCTCTCTCTCTCTCTCGGTCTCGCTCGTAGGATTTGATCGAAATCGATGGAGCGAGCACGGAGCTAACCGCCCAGAGTATTATGTGTCGAAAAATATTGAAGAAAACCTCTTCGGTCCGGTCCCTCGTGGAGCAATGACTTTTGTCCGCCGCGATACTGTCAGAAGTGATTACCCGTAATGGATCGCGCTCTTAATGCCCCTTCCTCGTGCGTCGTAGAATTATCCGCGGAATGTTCGCGCGGCTAGCGCGTTTTAAAACGGCGCCGCGGCGCGTTATACAAGACCGGTGGCGCGTCGCGACAACCCCGGGGTATAGAGGGTATAGAGGGTACCAGGTACGATTTAAAGGTAACACGGGTTGGATGTGCGCGTTTAACGCGATCGACTCGCGTCGTTTGATCCTCGTTTGAAAAATTCGCACGATTCCACGGCGTCGGGTAAGCGAAGATTTATGGCGGCTCTGCCGGCCGTAAATCATTGGTATCGTAAACAGCCAATAAGCCGAGATCAAAGAGACATTAAACTTGGTCGGAGGAAGAGGAACAGGGAGAACCGGTTAATCGTCGTGGAGGCGCGATTATTAAATAAAAAGAAGAACGACAGATTACCTTCTCCTAGAGAGGCTAATTACTAGAGGCATTAATTAAGCACTAACGACGAAGTATTATTAACGAACAAATCGGCTCTCCTTACAGGGGGACAAGGTTTGATCGACGAGCCGTGAGTTAGCCCGAGGCAACTACGACAACCGATCGATCGATCGATCGGATTACCGGCCGTGCACGATCCGTCGTTGCGCCCGGGAATCGTATCGAACGCGTTGGATCGATTGCGGAATGAAAGATTGCGAACTAATCCCGGAGGCAGAAGGACGGGCAGGGGTACGGGAAAAGGCGGTATCGAATTACCATAAAACGCCATGATTAACGTAAAGTAAACGAATATAACGCCGCAGAGACCGCAGACTGATCTGTAGCAGTTAAAGTATGTCCCCGGTATGGTTTCCTGTATGTCCGTGGCGTTCTGCCTTCTTCTACGTCCGTGCCTCGTCGTTCTCGATATCGTCGAATTATCGCACCTACGCGTACGTTGAAATTACTCGGAGAAAATCGGTTGTTGATCGTCGCTAGAATTACTACGAACGTTTACGAGAAGAAAAGTACCATTAATGATTACCTAGCCGAGTGTTCGCACGATCGTTCGAGTTGCTCTTTCGTTTTATGATTGGAAGCGATCGCGATGATTTCGCCACGATTTCTCGACGAACGTTCATGAATCTCGGAACCGCGAGATCTAATTGCCACGGTAGACATTCCGGTGGTCTTTTTTCCGCAAAAGACTTAAGTGGACGATGTGCGTGCACGAGTGCGTGAGAATTGACATGCGTGCGTGCGTGTGCGTGCGCGTGACGATGTATGCCAGGACAGAACATATGATACATATGGGAACGTTAGGTTCTGTGGTTTGAAGCCCGTAACGTGTGGCCAGGGCCGTACGGAGCCGTGAGGCCCCCGAGGGTGAGAGGCGGGGAGGGGCCCCCGATCGGCAAGGAGAAACGAAGAAAGGAGAGAATACTCGAACAGATCGCCGTGCCTCTGCGTCTTGCCACGTATTACACGTAGATTTAGCCTTCGAGGATTGCGCAAACGACCCGCAGGGGCTTGATTTCCGATCGATGTTGCAGTGTCTCCGATGACAGGAATAATTAACGTCGTAGCCTTCCTAATGGTTCGCCGGATTATTCGAAAACGTCTCGCGAGTCTGACAAATTTTTCGTTCCCAAATTCGTTTCCGCTCCACGGATTCCATCTGTGGAAACGTATCGAAACGATGGGCAGCAAAAAAATCGTTGTACGATAAAAAAAAAAAAAAAAAAAAGAGGAAACAAGATGTCGGCAAACTTGTTTCCGTTGGCGGGTTATCATGGTTGAAAGAGCCCGTGGTGTGTGGTCACGGCGGTCCACCTAAACGAGAACATCGAAAGGGAGTAGTGCATCAAAGTATTGTGTCTCATTCTTCGGTGCATTGCGCAACGCTGCGTGAGAGTCGATTGGCTGATCGGTTACAAAGTCTCTCTTGCGGCAAGACCGCATTCCGTCTTTAACCGGTCCCTTCATCGACTCGTCGGCTCGATCTCATCGATGAATTCGTCGGTCCGGCAATACCCACAATTTTTACGAACCTTCGGCCAGGATCAGGCTTCATCGCTTCCTCCCAACAGGAAGGCGACATCGATCGGGAACGTCGCGCGACATGCTCGCGAACTCGAAATCCACTCGTTTCCGTCTACGGTAGCGTTCACCAATCGCGAAGATCGAGAAGAAGAAATTTCGCACCTTCGCAGCATTCGTCGCGAGGGGGATGAAGCGTGAAAAATGTTTACCATCGGTATCTTTCCTTTGAATGCCGCTGTTCGGACGAATGTACGTTTCCAACGTCCCACGAACCCTCCACGAAGGCAGGTACCATCCGATTGATAAAATACCAGCGATCTGCATACCGACACGCATCCTTGCGAGTGTGTACGAGCGTTTCGCGTCCCTCGACCCAACCCACGAAAGAATCCTACGCGCAGGATACGAAGAACAAATACAGAGAGAAACTCGCGGTTGCCCCTGCGCTCGGCATCTCCTTTTCTCTTGTTACCGCTGATTCCTACTAATGACGTAATCGACTAACAAGAATCCCAGCTACCTACTACCCTCCCTCGGTCCGTCTCGTTTCTCAATCTCGGTAATCGTTTTAATCTCTCGCGGTGGAGGTAACTCCGGCTAAATTGAGATCTCTCTGGTGTACCGTCCGGTTGAATTTCATCGATTCCAACCCTTTTCCCTCTGAAAATTCAACGGGCCGTGTAATCAGTCGGTGGCTTTCTAATTCCGCGCTCCCTCAATCTCGCGCGGCAGAGAAAAATGCATAATGCGTCGGCGAGCCCTTAAGAATCGCGCGGTTCGAATTAACGTCCTCTGTAACTCCGGGGACGGGGGCGGCCCACCAGTTCACCTCGAGGGATCGACCCGGGGAAAAAGGTAATCGTGATAATTTCTGCTCGTATAGAATTGGAATCGCGCGGTGTTTAAATCCGCAGGGAACGCGGAGGGACGTAAAGCGTAATTTATCGGATTAGAGCGGGGTCGTTTCGTTTCTAAGGAGCAACGAGTGCATCGAGCGCGGGGATACACCTTAGGCGGGAATAAAATCGCCGGGAGTGACGAAGGGTCGCGGCAAAAACGCGCTCTCGAAGAGCTAATTTTTCATTCGTCTTCTCGGTCTATTTGGCCCCTCTCTCTGCTCCCTTGCATGCTACCACTTACGTGTAGATCGGCCAAGGCATCCATCAACCGCGCGGCGCGGCGGTGGTGACTTCGAGATGCAGAAAAACTTAATTACCTTCATTAAGCGAGGCTGGCTGCGTGATCGCGGCTGATCAGTCCCCGATTCCTTTCGTGCCCGTGTTCCTCGATCATTTTCGAACGATTCGTCTTGGATCGCCTGTCAAATCAACATTCCGGCCACCGTTCGTGGAAAGACGAAAAAAGAAAAAGAAAAAAAAAGGGAGAAAACCGTTCACCCCGAAACCGAGCTACAAATGTCCAGGTTCCTCGGATAATATTGCCCCTCGAAGGCTCGAAACTGGCTCGAAACGTACATACAGATCGATGGAACGATCGAAGGGATCGGGCGGCGGTCGGGCTGTATGTTAATCGATTAAAAAGGAACACGCGACGCGGGCAATCACGGGCAATTAGAAACTTTGTTACTCGGCTCGTGCCGTTGCAACCGGTGCCAAAAGGGAGGCAAGAACGAAACCCGGAGCGTCGTAGGTGCGTGCGCGCGTGCACCAGCACCGTTTCGCTCTCCCGGTAACGTACGAGATATTATACAATGCCTTCCCCTTCTTTTTTCCCCTCCCCCGTTCGCTTAATGACTCGCCGCCGTAGTGCCGCCAAAGGGGCGAGCTTCGTGCCGTTTTATTTTTACTTCCGCAGGCACCCTATAGGCACCCGCTATTAATTGCCGTCGTTCCGCACCGACTTTGCCGCGAATCCATCTACAACCACCATCACGGCGAATACTTCTGCGTGCCCGCGGGGTTTCCGCGCTTAAACTCGCGACCAAAGACCACGATTATTTCTCGCCCCGTGTTACCGGGGGTAACACACCTAGAGACGCGGTTACAAAATTCAATCGCACTCGCCATTGTCCACCACGGTAGTTATCGCGTACACATAGATAATGGCACCGCGGAGTATCAGGCATACACGAGGATCCAGGGATGGATTTTATAAGCGAGCGTTCGGTTCTCGCGCGGTGTGAGAAACGCTCGCGAACAATGTGACAGCGCCACGATCGATGATGAAGAGGCGAGCGTAGGTGTAAGAAGTAAATCAAAAGACGGAAACACAGAGTTGCATACAAAGTGGCAATTGACCCGACCATCTGCCCGCCGTACCCCGCGCCCCGTGATCATCGGAATGCAAACGCTTATATTGTTTCGAAAACCGACGCGCCATTAACAGCGCGTATTTTAATCCACGCTCCCGAGTATTTACCCGCGATACGGAATCTTGAATGGTAATTGAAAGTCAAATCCCTTTTTGTTCCCCCCGTTATAACTAATGCATGAGGCTGAAACGCTTAAACGCCGCACCGACGGCGAACCAACGGTGAACTCTTAACGCGATCCACCGTTCGCGCTGGTTGGTTTCACATTATCGACGCATAAAATCTCCCATAACCCGCGACATATGCATACGCGAGCGGCAAGACAATTAAGACCAGATAACTGTATCAGTTACTGTATCGTGCATTAGCCGCGTATTGTCAGGTACGTCTTCATGGTACCGCGAGCGCGCGTGCAAAGACGTAACCGCGCGCGACGCGTCCAACGCGCTCGTTCCTCGCGTATACGAGGGGGGCCCAACCGCGGAGAGAGGAACACGCCGATTAAGGAGGTGTCTATGGGAATTTATGCTCGCGTTAATTCACGGCAACGGAGTTCACCCAGGAGCTCTCGTACCAGCGCCGCGCCGCGCTTCGTTATAGTCCTTTGCTCTCGTTTAACGGCGGGCAATAACGAGCGGACTGCCCAGCGACGCGATAATAAACCAGCCACGATAATCACAGCGAGAAGGGTGCCTCTCGTCGCGCCATTACTCTTATCGTCATCTTCGAATTCCCTCGTTCCCATTGTCGCCCGCTGGAAAATTGCCCGCGACAGAATGTTCCCGGAACCCCGTATTATTCCTTCGTTGCTCGATTGATACCGCGCGAGCGACACGTTTTCCGGGACGCTGAACTGTTCTCCGACGGGAGAAAAAACGAGTATCTCTGAGGTTGCGAGCGCTCTTCGCACGCGTACAGCGGTGAGGACTGCGATTGTCGCATGCGCTTGATTTCCGTTTGTTTCTACAAGATTCGAACGATGCCGAACTGTGCAAACAGATACGATCTCGCTCGGATGTTTCTGTTGCTGCGCGTGCACGAACGACGGAGAAGCGTTGCAGACGTTTCGACCTTTGTCGGCGAGAATATTTCAGTGGCAATCATATCGGTAATTCTCCGGCTGATTGTCCCTGACCGCAGCCCGATCCACGAATGGGCACCGTTCCTTATTTTATTCCGTCCTTATTCGGCCAATGATAAACTCTAACGGAGCCACGGCTGGCCACGTCGCGGAGGAGCGCGGGCACACCGAGGGCCAGACGGGAGAGAAGGATGAGATCAAAGGATCAGCATAAACGATCCAATCAGTCGAGTAATTCGCCGTGATTGCGCGGTGTATTCGCGATGACGGACCGTTCTGCTACCGTGCTGAATATCGTGCGGCTATGTTAGAAAACAATCGTCGAATTCCACTCGGGACCACCGTCGGTTCGAAACGAAAGAGAAAAAAAAGGATCGCGCCTCGTTCTTGCCTTCTGCCGTTTCCCACGCCAAATACCTTTGGCAACGATCCCCGCTGCTTACACCTGCGACTGTTCGTTCCTCGAGAGAATCGTGTCATCGTCCTCCATTGTTAAACAATCGTTCCGTCCTCTGGCGTTCGAGAAGACGACGTTAACGCTGCACGCCGACGACATCGTCCGTCCTACGCGATCTCTGGCTACATTTTTCTAGGGTGAAGATTACACCTCCGCCTCGCGTGGCTTATTAAATTAAGGGTGATACGCTATATCCCACGTCTCGGACAATTACGATCCGACGGGTGTTTTTAAAGATCATCGTCGTAGCCGGCACGGTCAATTAGCGATCGGGATCGTCACCCGGGCCCCGCGTATCGTGTTTCCAACGTGGGAGGTCCACGGTGTCCCTTCCGAAAGGATGAACCCGTGGAACTCCGTAAGAGGCTTCCACGGTGCGCCCTCTCCGACCGCGTTCGGAAATCCTTGGATTACGTGGAATCCGGGTGAAAAGTTTTCGCGACGTTCGAACGACAACCTTATTGAATGTCCAGCCACGACCGCAGCAGACATCGGTTCAGCAAAAAGAGGAAGAAAATCGAGTCGCCCCGATCGGCCGTGGAATCGGATCGTTCGAGTTCCGTTCGTCGAGAGTACGCGTATCGGAGCGGTAATTGGACGATTTTGGGGGCAGCGACGCGACGCGGAGGATTGATGCGCCCGGGACTGTTTCCCGATGTAATGCGACTGTCGATTACGTATCAGCGCGAGCTGTTTAACGAGAATCATCAATATACATCGTGGCCGGACCGTGGACGAGGAGGAAGGTGTCCGCATGCCCGTGATGGACGAATTCGGGTGCGATCATGCAAGAAATCTGGCCGAACGAACTGGAAGGGACGGGGATCCCGTAACACGATCGCCACGGTGATCCCTGCCGAGGCACACGTATGTTAAACGTGAAATCGTGATACGAGATCGTCGCCGGAGAGAAACCGGCACACTCGTCCTCGCCTCTTTACAAGAAACGAGACGAGTGTCGGCCTGTCGGGAACGATTAACGCCTCGCCGTCACGCCGAGCAACGGAAACTAGAACTCCGCGAGCACCCATTGGTGGTGCTCCATTTCGGTTTTGCTAGTCCCCTTTCTCCGTTACCCGATCGCTTAACGACCGATGAATAATCCGTTCTTCGTATTTCTCCAGCATTTTTATTTCGACGACCGCGTAAATATCCGCGATCCATCGACGAGGTCACGTCGAGTGGAAAGAAAGCGGCAGCGTAGAGAAAGAAACGTGACTCGGTGAAGGCGCGTCTTAGAAGGGAGCGTTACAGGGTCATCAGCGAGCTGTTCCTTCCAGCGAACTCTTTCGGTGGAACGAATCAGTGTAGAGATCCGCGCGAATTCGAGCGAGAAAACTCTCCGGGGACGCTCGGTGAACTCGTCTTGAGGGTCGGCAGGCCTAATGGAGGGTGTCGCGACAAAAGGAGGAACCGGGTGTACCTCTAGCTTGTTGACTAAATAAAGGATTGCAAATTTTCGATTCGAATGGCCACGGGTCCGTGCATTTGTCTGGTTAACGGTCGGCAATTTGTCACACGGCTTACACCAGGACCGGCAGCCCTGGCTGCCGGCAACGGGTAAACGATTTTAACGCAGCTTTCGTTACAATGCCTCGGTAACTGGTCTAATGTACCGAGAAGGTTCGTTTACGCGGGCAATATAGACGGCCGGCGAGACTTCTAGATTTCGATAACGCGCGTGCACGAATGCGAAAAGAAGCTCTCGGCACTGCGCGGCGCGTGTTGCACCGCAGGTTTCAGTAGCGGGGTATTGATACGCAGTTGTACTGAATTACTCGCAAAGGGAGAGGAACACCTGCGCAGATCCATGCATAAACGTTGCGCCGATAAGATCGAAGGTTCATCTTCGCGAGCGCAGGACAACGTGGCAGGGTAAACTCAGCTGTTTCTTTCTTTACGATTTCAGTTGTTCTTTATCCTCGTTTCATTTCCATAAATTACCAGGCGAAACCATCAAGGTGCGGTTGCTCGCGTGTAACGCGCGCGAGGCGACGCGACGCGACGCGACGCGCCGACTCGCGTCAACTCTCGAATAGAGGGGAAAAATAATACATTGAGGCCAGCCATTCGATTAACTTGATGAAAATACTTTCACGACGCCGCGCGGCGAGGCGATATTACCGCGTGGCTCGACTAGCGATCGCGAAAGAGTGGCTAAGAGCGCATTAAAGACCCGAGGGGACCCGCGAACGCTATCCACGACGACGATCTTTCCGCGATAGAGCCAAAGATTGCATTCCGTTGGAGACGCCTCGGTACGTCCCTTGCCACAATGTCGTCGAAGCAAACGCGAAAACCTTACGAATCGAGTATTGCCAGCGCGCAGCGGCTGCGGTTTGCGCTCGACGATAGGTAAAGACGCGATTTCACCGGGATAGGGGAGAGAGAGAGAGAGAGAGGCGCGCAGCGTGATGTAATACACCGCGGATGGTAAGATCAAAAGTTCGCATCGACGCAGATACGAACGGGGATCGTCGTCTGTAATAGATAGAGAGATTACGTTCACGATTGGGACGGGGGATAACGTTTTCTCTACGCGGCGGGTTAGATTAGCGCAAAATTACAGAGGGCAGAGTAGGGACGTGCCTGATGATCGCGAGGCTGCCTTTCGCGCGTACCCGCTTCACCACGCGGACCGTTTCAACCGAACCCTCTTCTGCGTAATGTAATAAACGCGGACCACGGCGGAACGTTTCGATGCTTATCAAGCCTCATATAGGATATTCGACGCATCTTGATATTGTTTCTAACGCGCGGCGATCGAGTCGGTTTCGACTCGATACCGATCGCAATTTCCGTGCCTCGTGCCCCCGTTTTATCTTGGCACGACGATCGAGCCGCGCCGCGTCAACCGATAAATTTCGCGATACAATTTCGCGATTTTTAATTTGCTCTTGGGGATACGCGTGCCCCGTCGCTAGTCGTAAATTCAATTAAAGTAACGCTCCGGTAAGTGATAATTGTCGAGCGAGCTCTTTGAGAGCCGCTGGCTACAGATGTCTCCGCCTAATTAGACGGGCGCACGGCCGGAATTATACCTTTCGGACCAACTGAAATGAAACACAATTCATTATCTCGGGCTGGTACCTTTAAGCTCGTTGCCACGCGGAATGCGCCCCGTGTCCTGCGCCACCGTAGGACGACGCGTCCTCTCCGTTCTTCCTTTCTCGAGCTCTCTACCGCTAAGCGTAATTGGATGTTAGACGCGCGGCGTACGGTGCAGCTGTGCGGCTACGCTCCCAAAGGAAAATTCAGATCGCTAATTGCCGGGCTCGCGTCTTTTCCACCGTTCCTCAGCCACTGTTTTCCGTGTCCCGTGCCTCCGCTTTTGACACACCTCTCCGCTCTGTTTTTTCCTTCCTCCGACGATGGGACACGAGTCGTACAAGTCTGTCGACTCTTCGAGGTTCGCGACTATCCAGGCGACGTTCTCCAACGATCTCGTTAATTAGAACTGTGCTTTCGCGCGGCTCGACTTCGACTAGTTCCAATTCGGCAACAGCGGCAAGTACGGGCAACGTTATAAGTCACGGAACGTTTCCAACAGTCTGTGGAATTCGGCGAGGCATCGCACAAAAGGCGAGTACAAAATCAGGGGTGTGTACGCGAAGGTAGAACGATTTACCCCACAATGCTCGTTGGCCAGCCCCAGCTGCCCGTTGCGGAGGGGTAAAGGCCATTAAAGAGGTTTGTCCCGAGACCGTTGTTTACGCGACGGAAGTGGGCTATAATCAGACCGTGGTGCACAAAACCACAAGGCAACGATATTACTGTCATTTGAACGGGGCCTCTCCCTACGGCTCGGCGAATCCTCCCTCGCACCGTGGAACAGAGGTAGGGGGAACCTGAGGGACCTGGAAATTAAATGGCTACGATTGTTCCGTCGTTATTAAGGGCAAAGAAGAACGCGTAATTACCACCGATCGCGTTTGACTCGTGGAAAAGGAGAGCCGGTTGTGATTGCGAGCGATCGTGTCGCCGGGACGGTCCTACGGAACGATTCCCGTGGCCAATCATCGAGCCTGGCCCTTATTATCATCAATCCCAGAACGAGCTCCGAGCAGTTTGATACCGATCACCGGGTTTTTTTAAGGCGAATCGGCGAAAATTAAGTGTCTCTCTCCCTCCGCGAATCGTTCTTTCGAATTATGGGGTAATACCGTTTTGCCGAATGGTAATGATACATTTCAAGTGGAACGATTCCCGTCCACGGCCACTACTTTATGCACTTGGAAGCAAATCCCCTTCCGCTTCTTTACGGGCACCAAACGTTTTCAAATGATCAAAGTGTTTTCACTCGCTCTCGGGAAGAAAACGGACGGAGAAAAGGAGCAACGGCAACGACAGATCGTGGCGAAACCGTCCTGCCATTACTTTAATTGGAGCTGCATTTTGCCCACGAAAACTCCGTCCGTTGATTGCACACGATTTCACGGAACGTTCAATCGGGAATCGTGATCGAACCGCGGGCTGCGCTCCGATTATCATTATTATTGCTCGATCGTTACCGAACCGGGCAATCGTAGCGAACGTTTTCGCGAACTGAGACTCGCCGAAAATTAAAACGTCCGCTCGTTACGAACGACATTTTCAAAGGAGCGCGACCCTATTAGACGATAACGATATTGGGAAAAACCGTTCTGAATCGAGCACGATGTCCCTGCGCGATCGGGAACAAAGCTGATCGTCCAATTACGAGCGATCTCGTTGGTCTGAAACCTGACTTTCACGACGACGACGACTCGTATCGTGGACAATCTCAATTACCAGCCATTCCACGATGCAACTCTGATTCTCCGATTTCTAATTCGACTCGAGTCGATCGACTCGAGATTTGTGCGCGGTTATTACAAGGAAGAGAATTCACCGCGTCTACAGCAGGTACGCATCCCCCCCCCGATGGCGAACGGAACGAGTCATGTTTCACCCCGTAAATCTTAGCGAGCTGGCCAATTCGACTCGTCGAGTGACATCTTCCTCATCGATCGGCAATAATGTGCGGTACGCCGTGAATGATGCCTTTACGATGGTCTCGGTTTCTCTCTTTCTCTCGGTGCGGCTTAATTTATCGTTTTATGGTCCTTTCGGGGGCTGCGGAGTCGACCGTAACGCTGCTGGAGAACCCCATCGTAGTCGGATGGGCCGAGCCAGCCAGCCAGCCAGCCAGAAAAGAGAGAAAACAGCAAAGGACGCGGCGACGAGAGAGGAAGAACGGTCGAGGGATGACGGGGGTGGGCGAGAGGTGTACCGAGCGGAGGTACTCCGTACGAAAAGAGCGAAAAGAAGGAGCGGCCGAGGTGGAACGGCGAGGAAGAAAGACAAATGAACCGCGAAACAAAAGGGCATCGGCGCGATAGATGGAGTGGGGCTTGCCCGGTCGACTAGAGGGTAAGAAGGAAGAAGGGATGAGCGGGCAGCTAGGAGGCGTGGCACACGCGGTATTAAGCAACCGCGCCACCGCATTCTAAAGGGTAAAGTGTTATTGTTGCGACCGCCGACCGACTTGAAGCTCGACTTAATTGGATTTAAAAACGAATTGTTTGCCCACCTACCATTCGCGCCGGGGCACGTCTTCCAGGGAGGGAAGGAAGGAAGGAAGGAAGGAGAGGACTTTCGCTCGCGTCTGCTCCCTCTGTGTATAGTTAACTACTTCCTGTTTGGGGTTCCAGCCAATTTGGGGACGGTGCCGATTTTATCGAGCCGAAGGGAACAGTTTTCGAGTATCGATAACGCTCGCTCCACTGGCTTCGGTTGAGTAACGGCTGCGACAGTTTTATACCTTTGCGCGATGCCTTGCTCCGCGAGTCGCGTTTCAAAACGGATCGGAATATTTTCACGTTTTCTAAATCGCTCGACGAGGACGCAAGAGCGACGCTCGTTCCAACATCCGCGAGAACAATCGTACGAAGGTGTTACGCGGTTCCCTGGCCAGATTTCTCGGCTCGCCCCCTAACCCGGCTCGTTCCCCTCGCAATGGCGCATGAATTATGCGCATAACCGCGCGTTACGTTCAACTTTATTTCGCACCGGATACGCGAGTAACAGGAACTTTCGACTCGAAGCCAGTCGGGCACGATACCGAATAATGAAAGAGCCGAAAGGCGCTGGCAAGGGGGAGGCAGAAACGAGAGACGCTCCTCTGCTCCTCTCGAGTCACCATTCAAAAAGGTGAGAAGGTGTATTCGGTACGGTGTGTAATTAGAGTTATTACTTTAACAAGCCTGTTACCAAAGGAAAAAAGAAACTGTAAGAGCCGCGCGGGGGCGCGGAGGGGTTACGCGCGGGAGCAGGGGAGACGACGCGAGAGCCAGAGGTGGAGGAAGGGGCGAGTTACTGGTCGAGCCATTGTTACCGGCTAATGTTGGCCTTCTTTGCATCATAAAGGCAATGTGCAGACCTGGCCTTTTATGCAGGCGACCGTGCACCAGTATAGGCGCACCCATACCAAACCGTGTAACGCGGGCACGCACACGCACGTTTAATGCACGCGAGAGAACCGCACGGTACGCGGGCGGTGGCCCGTGCTACTTGCCTTCACGGTCTGCTATCTGTATGCTAACTTATCGGAGTCAATTAATTTCACTTAGGGCCAGCTGCTCTGCCCGGCTTGTTAAGTGAGCATCGACCGGGACAGGGATGTGTCTTCGCCGATCTCGTCTTACGGGTCGTGCGGTTAGCCGTTCGACCGGCGACAGCAGGATGCACGGAATCCTTTAAAATTCGATCGTTCGATAGTTCGTGTACGGCCCTCGTGTACACACGTATACTAAGCGGTACGGATTTCGCGTGCTCGACGAGTACAAAACTGGTCTTCCTTATCGCAGCGGCTTAATTGACATCGCGGACAAAGATTATCACCGGCTCGGCTTAGCCGCGAATAATCAGCGATAAATTTTAATTAATCACCGTCTTTAATTCGGTTAAACATCGGTAGCTCGATATCTGTTGCTGTCCGAGCGGGCTCGGAAATTCACACTATTGACTCTGGGAGTAAACGTCGGCCATTAATTTCTAACCGCGCCTCCGGTACTTATGTTAACGCGATGCATAATTTATCTGCTATTCGTTAATTAAAATCCACGGAAAGGAAGGATCGCGTGGTGCTCCGAGTGGTACATCGTCCCCCTTTTTTTTTATCGAGCACGACGGTAATTAATTTAACGGGGCGAGGAGACGCGTTCTCGAGAACGAGCACCGTCCGCGGGCACGCTAGCTCGCGAGCCTTTCTACAAAAAGGGAACGCGTAACGGGGCGGCGGAGGGCCGCCTCTAAGGACGTCGTAACGTCCCGTGAAATAAGACCGTTCCCATAACGCGCCGCTCGGGTGCAATGGGCCGGATAAATCGTCAATGTGTTTCGCAGAGGAATTTCGTGACGCTTCATTAGGCGAAACCACGGTCGCGCCGCTGTTCTCGGTGACAAGTTTGACAAATTATTCCGCAGCCCGAGCGACGTCCTCTTCGTTGCCTGAAAACCCGTCGGAAGGTCCTTCAAAGGATCAGCCATTCGCGGTTAACATCGAGCCGAACAAGGCGACGCGTCTCGACGAAAGTAATTTTCTCAGCGCGTCCCCTGATTGCGTTGATCGCCGCGCAATAACTCCCCGGAACTTGCACGACGCCGAGAAAAAAGTGGCACCGGGTAGCGTTAATAGTTCGCAAAACATTTGGCATTAGGTGCCGGCGGAGTTGGAGCGGACGCCGCGAGCTTGGTCCAAACGGCGTACCCGTGATTCACGGTTCCGTCGGTGCTCGTTTGTAAAGGGGTGTCAGAGGGCGGATGGAAGGAGGGTTACAGGAGTCGTCTCGGATTCGGCGCGAAAGTTTTTTCTCCTGTTATTTTTGTAATTAAAATTAACAACCGGCACGGTGCCAAATAGTCTTCTTAGTAGCTGCCTCCCTCCGGTCGGTGCATCCTCCGGTGTCGTTCCTCCGGCGATCTCCGTTGGCAGTGCAACCGCTTTGAGCGTGGAAAGGGGACGGCGATGCCTGGGCATCATCAATACGTGTCATCGTGTTATACGCTTATCTTTGTACCTATATATATACGTACGTATATACACTCGTATTATATAACGCGCTCGCGCTGCAGCATTTAGCGTAGAACGGCGTATCCGCTATTATTTCGCGGATTAATCATACTTTTTGCGAGCCGCGGACGGTCGAGACTCCGGGCGCGGTGTATGCAGATTTCTATTAAACTTTATTTCTTCGCGGCGCTTTTGGTTGCGCGCAGCGTGGAACAGGAAACGTTCTCCCGGATCGGGTGCCCGGAGTGACATCTGTCACCGAGTGGAACGAGCAATTTTCTTCCAACAGCAAAATTCGAGAATAACGACAGAAGTGATTTTCGCGTTCCCTGCCCCTCGCTCCTCTTTCTCTCCTTCCCTCTCTATCTCTCTCTCTCTATTTCGTCGTTATCGAAAATATTTATCCGGCGGCGAAGAAAGAAGGTGAAAAAGCGAAAGAAAAAGGGTAGGAAAGAGGAGAGTAGTAGTTAAAAGATGGCAGTGCTACCATCATCAATATGTGTCACGGGATATGTACTGCTCTCGATATATATATAAGCATATAACGCGGTCAGCCGCACACGGTTGCACACAACCGGGCAAGTATTTACTACGGGCCCGCCTTAATTATCTCTCGCCCTCTCTTTTGGCGCGGCCACTCAGCGTACGACGACGTTGCTCGTGCTTTTCTGATATCTGCCGCGATCGGTCTGTTCGTTCTAACGACCGGACGCCTCTCCTCTCGACCCACGACCGTGTAAAAGACGATCCACGCGCGTACGAGAAGGAACCAAGATCCAGCAGCTGTCTCGCCTCCTCCTCCTCTCTTACCTCTCGCCGCGTTATCGTCCTCGTTGAGGAACGTCCTTGTCTCGATAACCGCTCTCGGCGCGTCTTCGATTTTTCAATCGACGCGAACGATTGCAGCCGCAGATGCTCGCGACGTTAGCCCAGAGATCACTTCTTAATTAATCGGATGCTCGATCGCGAATTTTACGCGTCGCAGTCGTCACCTGCGAAGCGGACATTTCGATCCTGGGAGGGGAGATGGGAGTCGCGGAGATCGCGAATGTTCGACGCGATGGTTAAGTTTAGAGGGGACGGCAGCGTTGGGCCGCGTTGGGCCGCGTCGGGTAAAAATGATCCAATTTTCAAGATAGATCCCCCGAGCGCATCGAACACCGTTCGAAGAGCGGTCGTATTAGAGACGGTGTTCGGTAGTCGAGCGTAGCGGCGGCCTCGATCCTCGTGGATCGTTGAAATGATTCCACTTATCCGCTACGGGGAGTCCCCGAAGAATCCAACGCCCGGTACAAAAGCCGGTGGAAGCGAACGCGATCGCCGCAGGACGCCCGGCTACCGAAGATATTTCATTTACCGGACAAAAACTGCCCCTCTTCCCTGCCCTTCCGCTTGCCGTTTGCCTCGGTTCGTTGCGAGGACGAGAAGCGGCTCTAAGGGAGGAATTCGAATTAATATTCGGCGCTGACGTATGAAATTACAGGCAGCCTTGTCTGCCGTTCCTGTCATCGTCGGTTCTTGTTGTTGCTGCGCGCTGCCGTTGCTGCCGTTGCCGCTGCTCTCTTTGCCGTCTTGACGCCTCTCTTCGCCGTCCCGCCAGGAAACAAATGAGCGACGATCATCCTGTCCACTCGAGACACAATGGGAAACGACCGCGACCTGAAACCGCCTCGTACGCCGTCGCGACATCCCACATATTGGATAACCCACTGTTCCGTAAAACTCCCGGCTCAATTTGGCTACCGATTGCGATCTAACGAACATCATTTTCTCATTCTCGCTCACTCTCGGTTATTCGGACCATTTCTAGCGCGGTGAATGGAAACGATGAATGGGAACGGCCACACGTCTTTCGCGAATAACGTTTCGTCACAGTTACAATCAATCGCAGCCAACTCTTTTCTTCGCTACCGTTGAAAAAAAAAAAAAAAATGGGAAAGATCGTTTCGTAGATTCGTACGTACCGCGCGAGACGTTACAATTGAAGTGGAGCACAGGTTTGGCTAGTCACGGGTTGTTCGTTCGAACCCCGTTCCACGCGTACATAGGCAATTTCTTATCCGCGTGCGTTAACAATCGAAGGATTTAAAACGGAATTGCTCGTGTAAGGTGAACGTTCTGTCCCGCGTGCCGTTCCATCCGCGGGGCAACGATCTTCCGGAATCGAAATACGAAGCAAAAGAAGACTTCTCACCTGTTGGCCCCATTGTCCGCGAGATAATTTGGTTAAAGTAACTAATCGTTCGCCCTTTTCAGTCCTGCCGCTTATATACTCGGTCCCGAACCGCGGCCCCTTTTGTCGTAATTAATAGTCCTCCCCCCCGCAAGACCCTACTGCTTCTTCTCTAAATGATTCTTCATCCATCATCGCGCGCCCGACTTTTGAACCTTCGCCTCTCGATTTCCCACAAACCGCCTCTCACCGCCGCGGTTCGACACCTCCCTCGAAATATCGCGAGCACCGTTTCCATCTTTTTTTCTTTTCATTTTCTTCTTCGTTTCCGAAACGCGTGCGCGCGACGCTAACGGAACGGCATCGTTTCGGAATCTCTCGCGTCTCTTCCAGCTACGCGTGTGTGCGGCGGCGGCTAGGTCCTGGTTTCTCTTTCGGCTGTCTTTTCGGTCGTCTCTCATTGTCCGATGCCCCAGAAGCCGTTTCGGTGGATAATATCACGATCTTGAATTCGTTCGACGAGTCATCTCTTAAGATGATAGTAATTGTTCGTTAATTTGAAAGGAAAGGAATCCGTTTTCATCTTGCGTTTCGGTGGAACGCTCTCCGACTCTGCGGGTAGGGGAGAGGTGAAAAAGAAAGGCAGAAAAAAAAAAAATTAGCTACGTCTCAGAGAGAGCAGCTGTGGCTGCTTTTAAGCGACACACCTGCTAATTTCTTCAAATGCCCCGCGTTGCCACTGCCTCGCGAGCAATCTTTTCCGCCCGGGGGGAAGAGAAGCCGCTCGAACGGATCCTCGGTGGACGGAGAATGGAGCTCGAGTCGCAGGTTAAACGATCGTGGCCTCGACGACAGGGTAGACGAAAATTCGGTCGAGAGCGAAGGTGCGGAGGCAGAAGGAAGAGAAAGCGTACGAGGCTACCTGCGTCATAGTTCGTCAAGCGACACGCAGAAGGGATCTAGAAACGTGGCCCGTGATTTAGACCAACACCGATCGCGACATCCGCAGGAAGCCAGCCAGGTAAACAATCCGTATTCGCAGCGGTTCTCACTGAATTCCACCTGTCGCGCACGCTTTCCCGTTTCGCGGCACGAATTTATCCACCTCGCCTTCTCCTCGACGAAACGACCGCGAGGCGGCGAAGAAACTACCCCCACGAACTAATCCTCGCTGAACTGGATTACGCGTTTCCAGCGGGCGAGATCGTTTTTAACGAAGGGACGCTCGTCTGGAAACAAAAACAAAGATGGAACAAACATCGTTCATAAAACAGTCGCGAGCGAAAGTCGTAAATTGCCGGTTCCGCGTATTTTCTGAATGATTTACGAAACGCGTATGCAAATGTCGCCGCTGGCTAAAACGATAAGTTACAAAAATGTTGATAGTCGAAATATATCGTCGATTGGTAAATCTGATTCTCGCTTGCTCCTTTCTTCTCTCGACCGCTGCTACACGTTCACCCTGTCTCTGTTACTCCCCACGGGTTGCACCTATCCCTGTCGGGCCATCGGATCGCAGCCGCGCGCGCACGCGAGAGTGCGACTGCACATGCAATCGCATCTCGATGACCGTACCTGCCGGTGATTTAACGACTTGTCACCCACTTTATCAATTTACCGCCGCTGGAGACCACGGGTTTACGCACGTAAACTGGGCATCCACCGTGTACTTAGAGTTTCTACCCACCGCGCGGCCGGTGTATCGGTTTAAGTAATGATTCTGTCTTCGCGGTGACTGCCGAACGGTTGCCAGGGCCATTACTCACCCGCAATCCGGAATCGAACTTCGCGCTGGATTCCTCGCGTATTCGACGGGTACAGGGATCAGGAGGGGACGAGCCTGTGTCCGAGGTATCCGTCGTTCTCTGCGACGTTTTACCCCTCGAACGTGACCCGGAGGAACAATTAGCAGGTACACGGGAAAACGCTTTAACGAGTGTCCTGTTACGCGCGACACTTTCCCCGTTGGGGAGGAACAGGAGCGCGATTGCTACGAAAAGTACGTTACAAGGGTGTGCATCCTCGTCGAAAGCGGGAGAGAGGCCTCAACCGACGAAAATGGTCAGGATCGAGGCGAGAGATAAGGCCTCGGACGATGTCCCTTGTGTTTTCGGAGTTCGCGTGGTAATTGTCTCGGCCATATGCTCGGCTCGAAGCTCGCCCACCGAAACGAGGCTCGAGGAGGCTCGAGGAAGCTCCGGTCCTCGGCCGCGCGATTACGCGTACACGCGTTCGCCTGTTAATTACCACATTTAAATTCCCCTCGTAAAGGGCTAAATGCCATGTGCTCGCGCTCGTACGGAATTTCCTTGTTCGTCGAGCTCTATTTTCACCCGGGGCGCGACGACGCGTTCTATTTTCAGCTGCGCGGCCGTAGAGAAAGCTGTTGGCTAAACATACGTGGGTAATCGCGATCGCCCGGCGATTATTCATTAGCTTAATGCGACCGCATCGGATAGAGCCGCGCGGGTAAAGCGACTCGGGCGTAGAGAGAGAGAGAGGCGGGAACCCGCGTTTCGATCATTTCAAAGGCCACGGGTGAATTATTTTTTTGCTACACGCGATACACGCGCGACAACGGCCGGGTCCTACCTCGGGAAGATTATTGCCGGCGATTAGTTGCTGAAATAATGATACGCTGGCAACCCCGCGGGGCGACGGGACGCGACGGCCGGGCATCGATTTTGCGACGAAGAAATTCGATGAGAAATTGCGAACGATCTACCAAGGCGCCTGTAACGCGCTCGCCCGTAACCCTTATCTTCGTTCGCAAATTACTTAATTACTTACCTCGTACAGCGGCCACGCGCGAGCTTTTTCTCGCGACCGCAGGTAGGGGCCAGGCTCGGAGAACCGACCGGGATGACATTAGAGAGTATCAGCGAGCGAAATCACCGGGCAGATCGGACGATGATTTGTCGCAGCGTGGGTAACGATGCGGGCGACAAATCTCGCTCGTCCGGGCGCATTGACGAGCGTCGATAATATACGATACTCGATAATGACAAGCCACCATCGATTATATCGTTTTCGCCGAGTACGGCTCCAGTACACCTGCGCGGCGTCGCGTTATCGCCTCGAAACGGGTGCGCAATTAAAGGATTCGATTAACGATAAACATCTCGCGCCATCTCGGATCTCCGTCGCTTCTACGATTCATAATTTATCGCATGCTTAATGATGAATTATAACCAGAGCGCGGGGTTCGGTTTCTCAGTTTTCTTTTTTCCCGAGCAGCGCGCCGTCCGTCGTGCGGTCGAAAAGAAAAAAAGGAGAAACGTTATTTACAAAGTTGCGTCGGATCGAGACGCGATTAAGAACACACTAGGCGCCTCGATCGAAATTTACGAGGCGGGAACGCGTCACGCTGGTTATTTAAAACGCGGTTCCCTCGCGTCCGCTGATAGGTACAAAGTGGAGGCAACGGCGAACATCCGGCGGCGAAGCTCCTCGGGGGCATCCGTGGCCTGTTCGCGGCCAATTTGCCGGCCCGTGTTCGGCATTACGCTCAATTTTGGGGAGCATCCTGGAAACGACAGGCGAGTCCGGCTGATTCCTCGAGCACACGCGTTCGTTTACGCGACCCGTTGCGATTCGTAGCGCGCCACCATTACGCCTCGTGATTCCGCGCGCTCCTCTCTTTTTTCCTTCCGCTTTTTCCCCTCTTTTTGCTTTTGCTCTCGTCACACACCGACCCGACCGACTGGTTTCGTCTTAATCTCCTTCGACGAATCCCCGTGCCACGGGAAAAAGAAGATCGTTAACGCGTCGTATAAAAGGAATGCTGTTATAGGTGGAGCGATATTTCGACGTTTCGACGAGCGATTATGCGACGGCGAAATCACATCGAGATTGCATCTGGGATCGTATCCATTGGTTCAGGAATTTTGCATCCTCGTTCGACTTTTATTTGCCGCACAAGCCACCATGAAATGATTACCTCTACGTTGCCTGATGCGCACCGTCTCGCCAGCCGCTTCGAACGATCGATATCTATCGGCGATATTTTATTCCGAATACGAAACGACCATCGAAGTGTACAAGGAAACGTTGTATTAACTCGTTACTCTTTCGTATTCGTTAGTCTCTCCATTATCCTAAACCACCGTAGGCGGAGCTTTAGTACGGTGGCGCAAGGAGCGCACCGGAGCTGCAAGAGATCTAGAAATAACGAAACTCACCTGCCAATTTGTTAACTGTTTAACGCGCCTCCATAAAATCAGGCATAAATTAACTTTAATCGTCATCGCTCCGCACTGATTTTACACTCGAGCTAGCCCCGTCCCCGGTGCGAAAGAAGTTCATTCGGTATTCTTCAATTAATTACGCCAGGCCATGCATGCGCGGTGCACACGCGCTGCGCACCCCCGGGCTGCAGCGGGTCGCGCGTCCTCTCGATCTACCAGCCGAAGAAGTCGCCTGATCGCGCGACGCGGAGGACGCGACGATTTACATCGAGGCGAGGCGATCGACGCGTGTACATTGTGCAACCGAGGCCGGGTGGAGCGTTCGGTTTACACTCGCACCGGTTAAAAGGGCGCGAGCTTCCGTGGCCGTCTCCCCGATGTTTAACCGGAGGCGTAATGCGCGCTGTTAGCGCGCGCGCGCGCGCAACCGCGTGAACACACGCATCGGGCAACAGATAAAGCAACTGTGGGAGCAAGATGGATGCCGAGGGAGGAACGCGAGGCGGAAGGTGGTCGAACAGAGAGGGAGAGAGAAGGGAGGCCGGAAGTGGGAGCAATTAACGATATAAGTGGTTCGCTGGTCTCGGGACGAGATAACATCGGCTAACTCGAGTCTAGCTCCTTTCCTTGAGACCATTCGATGGGAAGATAGTAAGCTCGAAAGGGGCAGGTGCCTTTTGGACACATTATACGCTCTTACTCACCTCGATCCACCTTTTTCTCAGCTCGTCCTTCTTCCGCTCCCGTATTCTCTACCGCTCGCGTCTCGCACCGGCGTTCCTCTTACCTTCCGTTCCCTTCCGCCACCTTTTTCACGACCGCGTTCCACGTTCCCCCTTTCGATCCATCGCCGTAATGCGAGCGGAACCGCTCGCGGCGCTCTTCCGATCTACGCGCGATCCGCGATGTCGCCAAAATAACTTTATTTACCGCTACCCACGACGATCATCGATCGCGAACCTGTTATTTGCATTCTATTAAATACCCACCCGGTTAATTGCCCGCGGTTTCTCCTTGCCTTGTACGTCCCGGGGACGCGTTATTAATATTAAGTAGACGTCGCTCCGATTCCCGGTAATACCTGCAAGCGTCGCGCGCATTCCCGTTTCTAATTGCCAGATAACGGGATGGTAATCGCCGGATCCGGATGCTTACCGGCATCCCCGAAATTATTTCGCCCATTTTATCGATCGACGCGCTGTAATTTCATTTTAACACGGTGCTACGTTAATTCCTCGGACTCGGAGAAAACGTTCCCTTATTTTCTCATCTTTTCCCGTCTAATTATGTTAATAACTTCGCCAGCCTACTCGTGTATACGGAAATTAACGGTAGACTTCTCGGACCAATCTTGGTCGCGTTCGATGTAGCCTTGGAATGGACCAACAGTTAACCGCATATTCGATATACACACGTACGCGTTCTGCTGTGTTACCACCACGAGATTACAAACGCAGTTGCGTGTTGAAAATAGTGAACTGTATGCGGCGCAGATTGCAACGACCGTGAATAATAGAATACCCCGCAACAAGTGCGGTTTTCGTCAAATTTCGTGGAGAAGAGTTCGAAGATCGAAGAGATCGGTAGACTTTGTCGTCGTCGAATAGTTTGGTGGGGTATTCGTTTTCGAATTCTGTAAAAGATACACGCGATCCTGGGGAGTCGAACGGGCGCACGGTTCCCGGTGGTTACGGGGTGAAAAAAGTCGAGTCGCCGCTGCGTTTCGATCGACGGAACAGAGCGAGCCGTAGACGCCGGTCGGCCAAGGAGCGAACAGGATGCGGGGGCAGTATACGCGCGTACTTTTGTTCCGGTGATTCTCTTTTGTCGCCCGTTTCAGGATGCAGAAGCCCGGCAAAAGCTCGATTTGACCGTGGGTTAACCACATCCTCTCGCCAGGCAGGTCAGTTCTTCTTCTTCTTCTTCTTCTTCGGTTTCCACGCCGGGCGTGCACCTTCGGGAAACGAACCGCGTGGAACCTACGCGAGCGAGCGCGCGCTCTAAAGAAAAAAATAAAACAGAAAGGACTGGGAAAAAGGAGTTAAAGAGGAGAGAAAAAATGAAACTGTGATTTCCTACCGCTTTCAGCTAATAAGCGCATCCGTTCTCGGCCACGGCCTGCAATTATGCAAACCGCGCTCGCGCGCGCGCGTACACGGCGCTTTCTTAAAACATTTTACGAGGCACACGTTCGGTGTACGCGATATTTAACGGCGCGTACCCCCTGTTCGAGCCTTGTCCCACGGAAGTGACGCTCGTTTCGTTGCCGAGGCTTCCATACGGACTGTTCTCCAACGTAACGAGTATAAATGTTTCAC
Organism: Xylocopa sonorina; assembly: GCF_050948175.1. Classification (NCBI taxonomy): domain Eukaryota; kingdom Metazoa; phylum Arthropoda; class Insecta; order Hymenoptera; family Apidae; genus Xylocopa; species Xylocopa sonorina. Next base: position 12,138,219 of record NC_135200.1, read on the forward strand.
TTTCGTACGTCGGGTTTTAAATATCCTTTCACCGAGAGATCGTTAACGCCCTGTTGCGATCGCTTTCCGTCGATCGCGAGTCTCCGGAGACCAACTGACCAGCTTTTACAACTATGCGCGGGTCGAAACGCGTTCGATTATCTTTCGCGTTTAGATATTGTCAGAATGTTCGAGCAACAGTCTACATCTCCCTGCGCTAATTTATGTAAGATTGTAACGTAATAACTAGACTGCGTTAACGTGTACAGAGTGCGCGCAACATGCAAAATTATTAAAAATATGCAAATACAGACTGGATATTATGCTAGTTGGAAGATGGAACAGGTCTCTGTTCAGATTTTATTTCGCCGGTTGCGCGTCTGAAAACAGGAATTTGCATAAACTTCCGCGGTCTAACGTTGCAATCAGATACCGGGTAGGCAGAGTTGCGCGGGTTTTCAAATGAAAAGAGTAGATAATTGATAATTGAAAAGAAAAGCAAGGGACGAACGTTTACCTTTTCCGTGAACCGCGGCTCTCGAGTTTGATCGCACGCATCGGGTTGGAAAAGGGAACGATAGGGGGAACCGGGTGGGAAAAATCGTTGGCGGCAAGTGGGCCACCGCTAATGGGGCCCCAAATGAATTTCGCTCGAGTAACCGAGGATAGAGCGGGACGCGCGTCCTCCCGGCTACCCGTTTTACCCTAATAGGAATAAAATAAGCCCTTGCGCGGCAGTTAGCGCTCCCGGCTCGCTCCTACATAATTGCAGCGTCGGCTGACCAACGCCGGAAATAAGCAAATGCGATTAAGTTGGGCGCGCGGTGTCACGGTCCCCGGGTTTCACCTTCGGAGGACCGGTGAGGCCCTCGCAAATTACACAGCCCGCCACACGGACGCCGGGTGCCGAAAATTCGCTCGTTAATGAAGACGGAACAGCCAGCTCCCGTAATAACGATCGTTCGCCTTTTACGCTCTCGGGATTCTTTCACGCGAGCCTTCGATAAAAGTCCCGTCCCGTTCGATTCTAGTCGATGAAAGTAACCGCTTTGTCTCTCGTACTTTCTCGTAGTCAGGAGGCTCGCGTGGAAAGTCTCGAGCGAGCGAACAGCGCGCATTATTTAACAGCCACGATTACAGAGATAACCGGCTGTCCGGTGTGGTTCGCCCGTTTCGCCCGTTTCGCCGTAAAGACGCGATCAAACGGTTTACGTAAGTAACCGCGGCGTACACGCGGATAAGAGAACGCGAACGAGGGAAGAGGAGGTGGACGTGATCGGTCGGTGGCGCGGGCATTAACAAGATCGCGAGCCTCCTGCAATATGCATCGTCGCGTGAAAAACACGCTCGAAGAAAAGGGTCCCTCGAGAGTGGCTTTCGTTTAAAAGGCCGATCGTTGCGGGCTGCCCACGGTCGCCACGGACTCGAATCGATACGCGAACGGGATGGGTTCCGCTCGCCTCTGCGGAAACTAGTTTGATCGCGGTGGAATTGTTTCTAGCGATGAAAGCTAGAGAGAGAGAGAGAGAGAGGGAGAGAGAGGCGCGCACAACTTCTTCCTTTCGGTTTTGACTAACGACCGAGTTAATTTTAATTTTAATCTAGAATCGCTTCCGGCTCGTCGTTAATTCAGCGATGTAAGAAGAAGAAAGTGCTAATTCGAGAATTCAATTAAGTTTTATGCGGAGGATAATAGGTGGAAATAATGAAATTCGCTAAATCTCCCGGTTACGACTGGTTCGCGCGCGGACAAGCAATCAAAATGTTTCTTGCTACATTGCTCGCCCCGATAACATCTAATAATAACCTTATGAATACTAACGAACTTATTACCAAGGAAACGATGGGGGTTTACGTTAATAGAACGTAGAAAAGAGAAGAAGAGATAGAGGCTGGCCGTTAAATTTAGTATAATATATTTTCCATATAATAATTCTCGCTATACAGACATTATTTTACAAAGCATGATTTATACTATGTACTTGTTGCTGCATTACTTAAACGTTACAGTCGCACGATACCGTGGGACTCGCGACAGCGCCGTCGTTTTCCCTAAACGTTCCGTTACGTTCGCGTACACCTGTCCCGCTCGCCGTACACTCTAATTTTATACATTCATAATACTGGTATTTCTTCGTCGGACGCGCGACGCCGTGTCCGCCTCGCTCGAGACACGATTCGGACACCTACCCCGCGTCCACTCTACGTATACTGGAATCTGAAAAATACTTCGGAATATCTTGTTCGTTATCACGGTTGGCTTCGACTTATGCTATAGAAATACCTGCGATCTCGACGCGTCCAACCGGCAACCGTTCACAACTTACTCACGACTCCCGTCATCGGCACGCAGCTATTTACAAAACCGTGTCCGCCGCTGAAAACGCGAAATCGCTCTCCGCTAAATAGTATTTACAATCCCGGTTTCTTAACTATTTATCGATCCCGGGTGACGAGCTTGTCGCGTTCGATATCAATTAGCCAGGGACCTTGTCCAGCCGTCGTTACGCGAACGAATCGCCAGCGAACCGGTGGTTACGCCGCACCGGTTGCCTTTCGGGACTCGAATCTCCAATCTTTTTTATCCCACACACCGAACCGCGTGTAATTTCGTGTCATTTCGGATTTATTCCACCGCGGGCCAGGTCCCCTCTAATGTCATATTAATTGTAGATTCGCGTTCGTTCGTTCGTTCGTTCGTCCGCGCGCGATTGGCTCGTTCTCGATGGTAGGTCTAGCCGGCTCCTCTAACCTATCCTTTGTCCATCCCTTTCTCAGACACAGGTGAACAGTTTTTATTTACACCGTGGAAAGTGGCTCTGTCTGGTCCGTCGTTCGACGACGTCTCTAACGACTGATCGACAGCGATCGATCTTCCTCGCCGTCGATTCCTCGGTCCTAGGAGTAAGGTAAGGACGATCGTTACACGTCCAGTCTGAATACTGTTTCACCGTACCCGTCGTCGGCCCACTAAAACCTCGAATCGCGAAACTTTGGTTAACCGCATGATACTTCCTCTCCGCGCATTCTGATTATCTAGAAAATCCCGGACGTCCCGTCCCGCGCCGCTTCCTGCGCTCCACCTCGCGAAATCGACCGTTTTGCGTAATACTTGTCATTCGCGTGGAAACCGAGCGATCCGTATTTCTCGACGTAGAGCAACTGCCACGGGCCATCGTTTCCCTCCGCGTATCCAGTCAACGCTTTCCATGGTGTCCCCTATCGTACTCGAGATATCGCGCTTCGTGGAGGTCGAGACACCATTTCGAAACCACCTGCGATCAGAAATCAGTTCTTCCAACGGATTAATCGCGACTGCGTTCCAACGGCACTCCCGTCGCCGCCTCGTACCTTTCCTCAGCTTCTGTGCCCTAGATATCGTGTATACTCTCCTCGTCGCTGTCCGCCCTTATGCTCTGTGGGCTGTCCTCTCGCTTGGACGAGCGATCGGCGCTCCTGTCGCGTTGCCTCGTCGCCCTGCGCAAAATTTCCCTCTCCCTGCTCTCCATCATATCCGGACTGTCCCTGTAATAGCCGCCCAAGTTCGCCAGGCCCGAGTTCGCCGTCAGCGAGCCAATAGTGTTACTAGGACCGGCTTGAAGCATCGTTGGTGGATAAAGTCTGTCGTCCTTGCACATAGGGGACTTCTCTCTCAATATAGGACTCCTGCTCCTGTCTCTCTGCTTCGACGCTCTGTTCATACTCTCCCTCTCCTCCTCTGGACTGTCTCTGTAATAGTTGCTCAGGTTCGACAGGCCCGAATTCGCGGTCAACGAGCCGATAGTGTTACTGGGCCCTGGTTGAAGCATCGTCGGTGGATAGAGCCTGTCGTCCTTGCACATGGGGGACTTCTCCCTCAATACAGGACTCCTGCTCCTGTCCCTCTGCTTCGACGCTCTGTTCATACCGTCTCGTTCTTCCGTCACCTCGGGGCTGTCTCTGTAATAGTTGCTCAGGTTCGACAGGCTGGAGCTAGCCGTGAGCGTGCCTATGTTGTTACTCGAGCCCGCCTGGACCATCGTCGGCGCGTACAGTCTCTCCTCCATCAGCGGCGATCTGTCTCTCCTTATGGGACTTCTGCTTCGATCCCTCTGCCTGGACGATCTCTCGATCGACTCTCTGTCCCTACCGTCGGCCATCTTTGGGCTGTCCCTGTAGTAGTTGCTCAGGTTCGAGAGGCTCGAGCTGGCCGTGAGGGACCCGAGGGGGTTGCTGGGTCCTGCCAGGATCATCGTCGGCGGGTACAGTCTGTACGGAAGCGGTTTCTGCAGGGTTACAGCCGCAGCCGCCTGCTGATAGTAGAGCCCGTTCGTTGGCAACGCGTGCGCGCTCGGATACGGCCAGTACCGTCCTGTCACCGAGTGCGTCGGCACCGCCGCCGCTCCGTTTCCGTACAGCTGCTGGAACGCGGCCACCGCGAAATTGTTCTCCGCCATTATCTCGAACCCGACGATCGTCTGCCGCTTCCACTTCGTTCTGCAAACAAAACAGAGGGGCGGCTTTAATCGGACGGTCCCTTGTCTCCGTCTATCGATACACGGACTCGTTAGGCTAGGTTCGAGCGTTCGCGTTTCGGCTGCCAGTTAGACACCGGCGCGGTATCTAATCTTTTCAGAAATCATCAGCTGTACCGATCGATACGATCTCGTGTTCCTCTACGAAAACGAACAGCGAAATTGTGTCTACGGTACTTTAATTATTAGAACTACACAGATCTAATCGCGCGAGCCCGGTATCGCGGTATCTGAAATTGTCGAAACGAAAGTCCAAGGGATTTGAACCTCGTCCAGGACAATAAATCACGAACAGTAGCGTATATTATATCGACGTCTGTATTCGAAGCCGTTCGTGCAACCTTAATTCGAGCCGCGGATTAAACGATCGGCCGTCTGGAGTCGCTCGCAGGCTACCGTTCGACGGGCGAGAGAGGTCGAGCGATACTCGCGGGGCCTAAATAAAAATTACTCGCGGCTCTTTACGACTTCTCCGAATCCAACCCCCAGCCCGGTTCCCGCTCGACGGTTCGATCGCCTCCCAATCTCTGTTCGCGTATGTAAATCTCGATCTGGGACAATTACGCTAGAACGGAGTGGCGTGCCGCCAAGTGGTTACGTTGGCCACACTGTTGGCGGGCTTATTATACTAACAAATAGCCCGTGGAGTTTCCCTGCCTAATCATCGCGTATCATGCCACGTGCGCGGGTTTCCTGCGCCGCGCCTAAGAACGTTAAAGCGCCCTTAGACGCGCCGTGGATATATCGCCTGGTCGTTCCAAGGGGTTGATGCAGGGGCGGGTGCGACGCGCGTTCAATTGGATAAAGACGACGTTCGTTCGCGTCGAAGAAGCTAGGAGACCTCGAGCCACGATTCGCGAGGAGTGGAAAACAATGAACGCGTGGCCGCGGGACGCGAAACGGCGGGGCATGACTCGCGGAAAATTGCGATCATTTGTAAAATGGAAGGGTAGCATTCGTCCGATCCCGTTCAGCGATAGGGGAATGTTTCCGACTATGAATTTTAAAAGAGAAAAAAAGCCCAGCCGCGATCCCGTGCCACGCTTACCGCCCCGACCGAGAGCGTTATTATGGTAATGCGGGGTAAACGAAAAGAACGAGAGTCATCCTAGGGCCTCGCCGGATGATAATGGCGTTCCAATTCGAGCAATTACGCAACTCGTTGCGTCGCGCGTAATTATTAAAGAGCGGGGAGGGAAATTACAGCCTGGCATGGAAACCGACACGCGGTGATTTCGCCATCTCGCTCGCGTCACAGCGTATTACCCGTTTGTTATTACTGTAAACGTAATGTTATACTTCATTGTCTCGCGACTGTACGCATCGAGTCGCGATGGCAAAACGTCCCGACGCGTCGCAGAGGAAAACGAGGCTCGGGGTGGTGGGTTGCAGCGCGCCATCGCGGAAATTAGCCGAACGCTCGTGGGATGTATAATGCGAGCTGTACCTGAATGGTTTAACACTTTGCACTGTCAAACATTCACGCTCGATCTCAAAACAAAAACAAAAAAAAATAAGTCTACTTGAATCCACAAAAATTCACAAAGAGTCGATGTATACGCGAAACAATTTTTAACGTCGGCGGAAAAATGATTTCCACGTCGCTGCAAGTTCGTTAATAATAATTAACGGCGGTTACACGCGTAATCGATCCTCGTTTAAACGCGGATTCGGTAATCGGCGGTCGATCGGGCGATTCGCTCGCGGCTAATTATCCCCGTGGCTAATTAGAAAAACTGGAGTGTGACGAGCGCGCGGGCGGAATCGGCAATAAAATTTTGGCTAACCGAGCCTGCCGGGCAACGCCGTCAAACGTCACGATTATCCACGACGATAAATCAGCCCGGCCGTTTCGCCGGCTACCCCTCTCAATTAAAAGCCGACGATTCGCTCGCCGCGGAATTCGGGGCGATAATTAACGAGCCCCAGCGGTCGACGGGGACATTCGTTACGTTTTTCCATAAAAGCCGTCGGGGCGCTGGATAAAAATTAAAAATAAAAAAAAGAGAGAAATAAAAATAAAAATGAAAAAAATAGTAAAAAAGCGCGGAGAGAAAACGTTATACCTTCGAAACGAGGCCGCGAATTTGCACGAGATAGATAGAGAGAGAGAGAGAGAGAGAGAGAGAGGGTCGGGGGTGAGGTGTGGCGTCGAGCGGAGGGATAAAGTTCGTTGTCAGGGTAATTAATAATCAGGAGATCCGTGGCTGGCAAGGGACAAAGCGGCTCTAACGGATATGCAGCTCGCACGGAAAATTCGACAATTAATATATTTCGTGGGGTGTGCATCCCTCCGCGCTCTCTTTCTCGTTCAACGCGCCTGTGCGCATCGTTCGAAAAATGTGGGCCACTCTCTCTCTCGATATGCCCCTGCTTTCGGGCTTTTGTGATGGTCGGCGATAGGGGAGGTAGCAGTAAAATCGTTCATGAATTTTAAACAGGGCCCTCTGAATCGAGCCACGATCATTTCTCATTTTTCTGCCGGCACGTTGGCGAAAAGAGCGACGCGAGAGCCGCAGAGAGCGTCAGAGAGAGAGAGAGAGAGAGAGAGATAGAACGCGATCGTGTAACCAGGAAAAAGAGACGACCGGGGTGAGAAACGGGGATGGAGATGGAGAGGGCGATGAACGGAGACGACAAGTTGCAATGAAAACCACTCGTGCGATTATGTGATGAGTAATGTTTTTTAATACCCCCACCGTGCCGTTCGAGGGGTGGCCGGTCATTTTCGAGTGCAGCCACTCTAAAACACCCTTAATTGCTGCGCCGGCTCTTTGTATCGGCGTTGAATAACCGCGGGAGCGAACGATAGAGAGAGAGGGAGAGAGAGCTAGGGTCGGAAGTGGCTGCGGAAAGAGCAAGAGTCATTGATTTATCGTTCTCGAGAGGTTCCCGGTGGGGCTGACTCGATCTTGCATCGAATAAAGCGAAGGGTAAACGGGGAGGGCGGCGGAGGGTGGGTTGGGGAAGTGTTAAGAAAGTGTAACGATCGTTTCCATCGGGCTTAATGATCGTCGACTTTTCGAGACGACGGAAAGGGAAGCTTTCTTCCGGTGGCTCTGGGAAACGTTCCACCGACAGCTCTGTTTAACCGAAAATTTTCTTACTTTTATCCCTGCTGGTTCCCCGCTGGTTCCCCGCTGGTACACGCGCGCAATTTCTAATATCCGTTGCTCGTCTGAACGCAAGATGGTCGTTTAAGGAGAACGCGTAAATTCTCCAGGGAACGAGAGAGAGAGAATTTACTTAAATCAACGAAGAATAAAGAATTACGCGGGTAATAGACGGTTAGAAGGGGGGAGTATAGGAGCCAAGGGGGAGAGTTAATGCATTTATAATGGTGTTTGGGACTGGTCGGTGGTTTTGCGGTTACAAGTCCTCGCGACACTAATGCAGCCAAGCTGTCGGCTCGGTCTGCGATAATAATGGCGACAGATAGAGAACGGAGCGGGGAATAGGGCGACATATTTTCGAATTATTATTTGCTCGACTGACTACGGGACACATGTTCCTCCCGGACGGACGGTGGGGAACGTATCAATTTTGATCCACCATAGATACATACCTACCTATCGTACAAAGGGACGAAGAGAGGAAGAGGAGAAAGGGTGGCGAGGGGGAAATAGTGGAATTATAAAATTAGCCACAACTAAACACGTTTATGTAACAACGTCCAACCATCAATTTCGCGGAGTCGTGTTCGCCCTTTAGTGGCATATAAAATCTGAAAAAATTACCGTCTAAAGGGTAGCCGGTTAACGAGCCGAGAAAATAACGATAGGACTCCTACCAGCCACGCTTTCTCAGGCGAAATTGCCGTGCTACTTAGTATTTTTAGATGGAAAACTTAGCTGGAACATTATAGGCACATATAGGCCGACAAATGCGCATGCAAATGTATCGTTACACCGTGGAACCCCTTCACTCTCCCCGCGGGCCGCTCGCGGTTATCGGGCGCAGCCGGGTTTAGCCTCGTTTCTCAACTTATTTCGCGAAATTCCACGGCGGCGTGTACTTGAAATCGTACACGAAATCGCGGCGGTTTCGTGACACGAATTTTTCGCCGATCACGCGGAGAGGCTGGTGTCTCGGGCACGTCGGTTGTTGCCTGGCAGAATGGATCGCCGAGCGAAACGAGTGCATTTGACTAGCCGAGAAATCAAGACGATCCGTTATAAAGCGGTTTAGCTAGAGGCGTGGGAATTGCTCGCGCGTTCTTCCGGCTGGTGTCGAGAGAAGCCTCAAGAAACAACGTTAGCCGGATTCTCACGATTGCGATGTATCACGACGCGTTACCGATGTCGCCACGCTGTTACGAGACGCCCGCTGAACGGGCTACCGGCGAAGAAAACTAGGAAAACGCCGTTTCTTCCGTCGCGTTTCTCCGCCAGTCTCGCGGTAAAATTTGCACCTAATTTACTCTTTCAATGGGAATGTTTTGCGCGCGTCTCTAATTAACAGATCGCCTCGAGTGAGCCGAGTCGCGCTTAACAGCACCTCGATTCGACGCTTTAGGTAATTGCTATATTTACGGGGACTTTCTCCTCGCCGGTGATATTCCTTTGTACCTGCGTTACTACTCTCTTTTCGAATGCGTTAGATAATTGGTTCGTTAACTTTAACTGGCGAATGGTGTAACGGTTAGCTGGAAATGTCCGACGGATGGTCAAACTTATTAATTATTATCACATGAAACGTTATATTATGTATATGTATATATACATATATATTTATCTGAACAAGAAAATGGAAATTTCCTATAATTATCTCGCGACGATACAGCGAGGAATGTAACGAGCCATCGACTGTGTTTGTTGTGTTTTGAATTGCCCCAGGCGCGAGCAGAAAAACAAATTTCGGCTACGGCGAACATTGTGCTCTCCGGTCGCGTGGTACATACTTCAGTCGTCGCTGAGGTGTTAACGTCGTCGCGTCGTTATATCCGTGTGTCGTAAAAGTCTCGTGCCATTTCGCGTTTTCACCCGGCGGACACTTTCCAGCGGTGTTGCGTTAGTGACATGTCCATCGGCACGCACGATTCGCGTCTCACGGCGGACGATCGCTGGCAATAAAGGATTCCGCGTCCTCGTAAAAGGTAAAGGAATAAATACGTGACAATTAGCCGTAAGACGCGCGCAGAACGGGTCGAGTGGCGTGCTGTGGACTAATTTTTAATTTCCTCTCCCCCCTCGCGCTGACTTATCGGTATCTTATTATCGCGGCGGTATCTCTATCCCGGGGCCCGTTACACGCGTATCACTCTTGCTTCTTATCCAATGTGTATATGAGGTATTACCTCTGGACAGGCATGTAGTAAAATATTACAGCGCGTTCATGGTCGATGGTGTTTAGCGTTGATGGTATATAACGAGCGCAAAACCGTGTGAAGGATTCTCCCGTCCCCCGTCTATCCCCTCGACGGCTCGCAATCCTGTTCGCATGTGACGTTTTCACTTGCTCGTATTTTCATTTAATCCGCGACGAGCCTCGCGATAGTTTCTTCTCGCGCAACGTAACGAACTATTTCGTTCCACTTAGAGCCCCCCCGGACTTTTTATTCTCCCGCATTAATCTTCGAACGGCACGATGGAACTGCAAATGGGAATTTTTCTTTTTTTCCCGCTCTTTCTCTCTGCGAAGACAAACTCCAGCCTGCTGCGATCGCTGGTCCTTACAGAGAGGTCTGTTTCGTTGAAATTTTCGATTCGATCGTGGCCAGCGATTCGAGCGGTACCAGCGTAATTTCATTGACTTTCGTAACGCGAATCGTCTCCACGCCCTGCGATGTTTCGGTTCCAGGACGATTCGGCGAGGAGGCGATCGTGTGCGTGCGAGGGAATCCTGCCCTCGAGACGTGACTCGTAATTCTAGAGTATTATGCGGTAGCTCGATGCTGTTCCCCGACAGTGGCTCGCGTTTTTTTCAAATCGCTCGCTCCGCAACCCCTTTCACTACGCGTCGTTCGCTCCCCCGGTTTCGCCCTCGAGGAGGCGTTTCGACTTCTTTTTCTGCGATGTCGTAACAATCTTCTTTTTCGAGGGAACGTTTCGAACGCGAACAGAAACTTGTATACGAGCGCGTATTTGTAAACGCCCGAGGATAAGGTTGACGTCAAGACCAGAAAATCGAGCGTGTTTCATTACTGAAACGGATAATCGTAATCTATATTAACTAGACGATATCTAAAGTAAAACTGGATAATCTAGCTGCAATTTCCCCGCGATACGGCGAGCATTTACGTCACGCAGCGATCTGTCGCAGAGATTATCGATTAGGAATTGCATAATCGAGGCTAGCTCCAGTTCGCCGGTAATCCGGGAAGACGTAACGTCGACGGTGCGAGGAGGATAAGAATTTTCCGGGCAGAGCCAGAGGGTTAAGGCCGTCAATCGAGCTAATTAAGGTAGCCAGGGCTTCGGTAGCGGCGATAAATCCAGGCACGGCCGCGCGAATCCGCCGCGCGGATACATAAATCCGCGTGTCCGAACGCATAAATCTCGATGCGCGTCCGCGAATTACATAAACGAGCAGCCGCGTGTTACGGCGTTTCATTAGAATGCCGTTTCTCTGCGGTTTAAACGCCGAAAGCGCGCGAAACGGTCGCGCGGCTCGAGGACTACGGCCACTTACCGGTAACTCGCGTTACGACCGCGCGCGTAATTAGCCGATAAGTAGGTAGTGCGCGCGTAACGAGTCCTAATGACTTCTAAATAACCGACGCCGCCGAGGGAACCGCCATCGGCGAGGGAGAGAGCGTGTGCGTGCGCGTATCGCTTATCGAACGGGCCCGCGATCGATTTCGCGGAAAACACCTATCGTCCGAGAAAATCACCGGTAACTCGACGTTTCCGATCTGCTATCCAGCCACCTGGAGATCCAACACCCGCGGGTAAATACCGGTCGAGCCTGAGTATTCATTACCGCTGACGACCCGTTTCGTTTTACCGGTTTCGCTTGTTTACCTTCGTCCTTTTTCGCGGTCTCATTACGCGGCGATTTGCGAATCGTCGTTCCGCGCTTAATTGCCCCGTCGAGCATCGTCGCGCGACGCCGTCGACTCGCGTTTCTCGCGCCTCGACGGGGTGAGATCGTTGGTACGAATCCGTCGTCGTGGCGCCCGAGGTGTGGTCGGCGCCTCCGCGGAAACGCGCCGAGTCACTACCAGCGAGCGAGTACACACGGAGCAACAAAAGTTTAAGCGGGCACTTAAGAACCCGGCCGGCAGAAGCGTCACTAATTTTCCAGGCTTTTTTGCGCCCTCTTTACCAGCCGTTCGTTCTTTCATCCGGAGCGGCGATAATCGTGGCACGCGTGTCATCCTCGATTCCTCCTTCTCCACGATTAATTAACAATGTTTGATCAATCCGTGTCGTCCTCTCGTTCGATGTTTGTGCTAAGAAACGGAGTTGTCCAATAAGAGTATCGCGAGGCGGATTTGACGCACGTGTGCAGCAGACGCGTAACGCGCGGCAAGTTTGCTCTCGGAAAACGATTCCAGCTCGGCTCGCAATTAGACCCGAAAAGCTGAATGGAACACGCCGAAACAGGGCCGACAGACGCGGACTGTCATTACGACGGTCGCTCGGCCTCGTAATTGACAGTCTAATGGCACGGTTTAGAGGCGACGGTTTGCCCCGTTTGTCCTTCCTACCTCTGCGCTGCTCGCAGACCCGCCATACGGGCCGCGTCACGAGCCTCCGAAGGATCCTCATTAACGATTCGCTTTCTTTGAGCCCGATCGGCCGCTTGTCGAAACTAAACGGCCGCAGAAAGTCGCGCAGTCACGAGTTGTGGGTGTTCCGCAGCTAATCACCCTTTCGAAGGTGGCGCGCTAACCGGCCACCGAACGACGGGGTGAAAATTGCCGTGAAGCCATTTCGAGCGAACGAGAACTCATCTGGGGCGAAATCTCTTCGTGGAAAAATCAACCGTGCATCTATGCACCGGGGTCAGCGTGTTCAACCCTTGAATCTGCGGGGAACTGATTCCTCCGACGCGTGTCCACCCTCCCGTCTAACTCCTCGCTACCCTCTGAATATTCTTTTGTACCGTGGACGCTTTGAAATTCACATTTTCTATAAATTCGGAGGCCAGAGTCTTTGTCGCGCACCGAGAGGAGAGTTCGAGGTTAAGGGTGGGTGGCCAAAGGGTGTTTCAATGTCTCCGTATTAAAATGCAAGCGGCGCGGAGATTAATTGAATAGAAAGTTCTCCCCCGTCGTTGGACCCTGAGGAGGTTATCGAGCGAGAAACAATTCTGTTAAACAATATATCCTTCTAGAGGGCCCTCTAGATTGCATTCGAGCAATAATCGAGCGTAGCGAAACAGCTTCGGGAGAACAATGCGAAGACCACGAGTTTAATTTCCTTCGGTGGATCTTAACTACTGCATCCTCGTGACTAACGAGCACGATGATCGAGAAAATATAGGAGTGCGAAGTATCGAGGAGGCGAAATTGCAGGCGCCACCGAATGACTCGGTAGAAACGTCGTTCGGGTACAAAGGGTGCCGCTAAGGACTCTGAAACCGACTCTATCCGGATTGCACTAATTCCTCTCTCGCTACCAGCAGATCGGATCAAAGCGTCCTATCCGAAAGTCTAAGATCCAATTAAGCATCCTCGAGTCCCTGAATTATACAATTCTCAATTCTGAATTTTTTATCCGCGTCTCCGCGCAAGCTTTCCGATGGAAATGTTTAAATCTGCTGTGTTTGCATTTGTCTCGGCTAAAGCGATCCGCTCGAAAGTTACCGATTCGGTTTTTACAATGTGTCTGAAAATATACCCAGTACAGTTCCCGGGCAAAAACCGGCGGTTCCCGTGGTTCACGGTTTTTTAAAGGATCGTTCACGCTCGCCGCGATTACCAGCGTCCGCGAGGCTCCCGCAGGAGCTAACATGACTTTCGGAACGTCCGAACGACCGGTGATCCTTGCGTTTAACCACATAAACACCGCCTTTGTTGCCCGCCGCGATTTCCATTTACGGATTCGATACGCGCCGTCACGAAAGCCCTTCGCCGCCACGCTACTCATCCTGGCGCACCTTCAACGGAGGACCGTCCCCCGATTGACATGCACACAGTATCGAACGCGTCGATCGGGTTCTTCGCCGATTTCTTATCCGCAACCGCCGCCCCGTTTATTGTCCGCTCGCCCGTTTTCATTTACCCACTGTCGAAGCGCGCAACGAACCCGAAATGATTCACCCACTTTCATTGTTGCGCGCGCGACGCGACGCGACGCGTTCTCCAAACAACCTCGCGGCTACTTTATTAAACGGCTCAAACAATAACGCCTTTTTCCACGGTGTTCCACAACGACGCGAGGCGAACTTCACGCCCACGTGGACGACCACGGCGCCCTGTTACGCGATATAATTTATTATCGATTAAAGCAGATTAGTCGCAGCCGTTGTTTGTTCTCGTTCCGAGGGACGAAGAACGCGAGCTGTTTTACTGGTCGTTGCGACGCTCGACGGGGGTTGTTTATTACTTTCGAAGATTATCCAGCCCTCCTTCTACTTTTCCATTGTCAGCGTCGACAAGATAGCCGCGATCAAAGGTGTATAATAAATTCTCGCGGGCTTTAATCCTACCTTCTGTTCTGGTACCACGTCTTGACTTGGGTGTCGGTCAGCTGCAGCTTCGCCGCCAGCTCCATCCTGTCCTGCACGCTCAGATACTTCTGTCGCTCGAAACTCTTCTCGAGCGTCTGGAGCTGATGATCCGTGAAAGCCGTGCGCGCCTTTCGTTGCTTCTTGCTCTGCGCCGAGCTGAGCGCGCTTTTTGGCCCGTCCTCCTTGCCACCTGAAAACCGACAATGTTCGTTTGCAGTCTCGTTACGAATCAGCCGCGTCGTTATTTAATTTATTACGGCTCGCAAAAAGCCGGACGGTTTTTACTCGGAGACGAACCGATGCGCTCCTTTCTCCTCGGAAACGAGAATCGTTTTTGATCTGCTTCCAGCGTTTTTACTATTAGCCAAATTTTATTCGTCTCTCTAAACAATTGTACTTTATACCTATAAGTTACAGTGAAATTAAGTTAAATTCGAAATTTGTTCGGTTCGAACGATTCGCATACGAAATCATACGACACGAAGGGGTAGGAAAAACCATTAGAATTCTGCAGTCGGTTACAAGTAGCATCCGTTACAAATCGCGCTCGACGAAAGATCAACAAATATCCGTCGGGATTAAGCGCAGAAATTCCGCGAGAAGGGCTGTGGGAGTTGGAGGTGGGTTTATTGGAGCCCGTAGGGGAGGCAATCGATGCCGCGGTGCACTCCGTATACATGTACGTGGCGTTTTTGCCGGGTCCCTGCATGGCGATCACGGCCCCTCTCTCTCTCTCTCTCTCTCTCTCTCTCCCTATCGGCGGAGATCCTTTTGTTCTCAGTTCGAGTCCGCGCAGCCGTGAGCCGATTGGCTGGTATCGCGGATTGGACCACGCAGACGCATCGAGACGCCGCAAATTATCCCCCCGGTTCGCCGGCACCCACGGAGAGGGTGGGATTCCCCGAGGAAACCGATTACACCCGATACACACGCCGGCAAGTCGCGCTTCTACGCTCCGACACGCGCGCACACACACGCTCCCGGCTCTCTCGATGAAATCTGACGCGTTCACCAGTGAGCAACCAGTCACCCCTTCTCCATCCCTCTCGAATCTCGTCAACGGTGTTGCTCTTTATTTCTCTTCTCGATTTTCCTTCGATTTCCAACGGTGGAAATAACGTTACGCCAGTCGTCGTCGGAGAGCGTGCGTCCCTTTTACGCGGAGCGGATTCGAGATGCTTGGGGTTTTCTCTGGGTACCTTTAAAAGGGAATAGGATACTGTTATCTATTATTCGTGGGCGGAGTGAAAGGTTGGATATAAAAATCGAGCGCGTAGACGGAATTACAGTCGAAGGAGTATCCGTTCCGGTGAAAAATTGGAGGATTCGTCGGCAAGGCTCGGGGGAATCCCGTCAAGGGACCGATCAACCGGCCGTGCCCCCCACGGGAGACGCTCTGCGGGCTTCTAAAAGTATCTAAAGGACCGTTGTCGCGAGCTCATCGATTGGAACGGTCGTGGGTGGTGCGGAAGAAACTGGCTGGGGGATGCGGTAGGGGAAAGAGAGAGAGAGAAAGAGAGAGAGAGAGACAGAGTAGAACTCGAGAAGAGCTCAGAGTAGGGAGAGCGGAGTGAATAACGGAGAGAAAGAGAGATAGAAGTGGGATGGCAGAGAGCTAGTAGATTGAGTTAACTCGAACGAAAGCGTGGCTCTTAGCCTCCGTTTGATCGGCCAGATTCGCTCGAACGGACCCACGACTGGTCCGCCATGTTGGCAAAGATGGCCGACAATCCCTCAGGAGAGACTCGTGGAGGAATTCCATCGCGGGATGGAACTCGAGATCGAGTCGCGGGACTCGCTGGAGAGGGAAAAGGAGAGAGAAAGGGACGAGAAGGGGGTCGTTGAAAACGGAGGTTGGAAAACTAAATTTACTATGTGATACACTTAGAGCCCGAGTCTCAACCGACGCAGTTCTCTTTTTTAGACACTTCCAAGACGTTGCGTTCCAACTTTTTCCACCCCCATCCCCCTGGCTTCCCCACCCGCAGAGAGTTCCAAGTAACTCGAGAACTATCGCGAAACAGTCGCGCGTCTCTTTTCGTCTCCTCCTCTTCTTCTTTCTCTCCCTTTCGAGAGCTACTCTCCTCTCTGCATCCCTTCTTCTCGCTCCTATCTTGCTCCCGCAGCACGTACTTGGAAGCTTTACCCGCGCGTTCCGGCCCGTCTTTACGAGTCTGTTCCTCGCTTTGTACGTTTCACTTTACCTTGGCTGGTAATACGAACCGATGCCCTCGAAGGGGTTTCGGAAAAACGTTTTCAGCGACGTACGAGATCTCGCGATCGAAAGGACGACACCGGTGGAACGGAGGGTAACGCGACGCGGCAAGCGTAGAGGAATATCCGTCCGCCTTTTCTCTCCTGTCGGATTGACGATCGGTTTAATTCGATGAAAAATGAAGAGAGACTTCCCGACGAGATCAAGCCCGCCTTCCAAAGTACTCATTTCTCTTCCTCCACCAACGGTGACAGTATTCCTCCGACTTTTTCCCACCACCTGTTTCCATTTAGTTCGCGATGCTTCGAATTTCATCCGCCTCTTCCTCGAGGCTGGCCGCCAGTCTTCTCGCAGACTTTCGAACAAACATCGTATATCTTCCCTCCTCTGCCCACGCTAGAAATAAGTACGTGTCCTCCGTGAACTTTATTGTTCTCTCGCGGTACAAGTTTACTCGCAAGAAAATCGCTCGCTCCCTCGAACTGTCCAGCCTCGCAAGGGAGTGCAATATATTGCGCGCGACGGTGCACGGATCGCGTCCAAGTTACGTTTCGTCCGGTAAAAGACAACGATGCGAATGAACGAGCGAGGCTAGTTTCGCGCTCCGCGTCGAATCGAGCGGGCATCGGCGAGATTACGCGGATCCGCGGCATGGAGGGTCGCGTTACCGTAATTACGATCGTCGCAGGTGTAATTGTCGCAATGGAGGAGAGAAAAATACGACGTCGCACCGGATGCACGCCGCGCGCGGACGAATGAAAATTGTCCTGTTTTTCGTGACGGAGGGGGAACAGAGAGGGAAAACGAGGCCCTCGCGTGCTCCGGCATCACCGGCTCGCCACACCGTACGGAACGTAAAAGCGAGATTAACAGGATGTTTATCGAGCAATTATTCGCCGGCGCAATTAGTGCCAGCACGGCCGCGTCCACGTCACCGTGCGGGTATCGTCTTCATTTTAGCCGCCGCGAAAGCGTCGCTTCCACGTTTTACAAGGAGACGCGACACCTGCAGGATGTAACAGACGATTACCGCGGTGCGAGCTACGCTCCGCCGAATGATTACGCCGCCCTGGGAGAGCCAGCCACGCGTACCCCTTTTTACCTTCTCCAACGCGATCGATTAAACCAACTCGCGCCTGGGAATTATGGGAATTTATGGATCGCGCGTTTTAAACGCTCGCTCCCTCGCGTTTCTTTCGGACACGATCCACTTTCGAGAAACGTGTTACTCAATTGCATCAGATGTTGCAAATTTTCCGATCTCGACGCTTGGATTCAAATCAGAGAAAGGAAAATGCCTTTCGTCAACCTTCTCGTTATCAATTGCCAAACGATATTTCTTCGCAGTCGCGCGAAAAAAGAAGGCAGCTAACGCCGAGGAATCGAACGCAGCCTCTCCCGTTCGACGGTTTTTACCGCGGCCGGTTACGTGCGGTTTACCATCTACATTCCGCGAATGTTAACGGCATTGCGCCAGCCTCGCGCGGGTAAAAACGCACACCTGCGGATCGGTTAGCCACCGCGCAGCCCGCGGCCCAAGTAACACGAGGACGAGCAAATAAACCTCGCGGCTGAGCTCCTCCACCCTTCCGTGGCCACCCCCACGTATACGCCCGCCTCGTTCCTCCTCTTCTTCCTTCCAGCTATCTCCGCCGGCTATAAACCAACGCGGAGCAACGGTTTGCGAAACTTTTATTATCGCCAGCTTTACGATCCGGCCAGGGTAAACTCGAGCCACCCGTTGGCATGACCAAGCGCGCGCTCGCGTTTTTTCCTCCTGTCGTGCGCGATCCCGTCGTTTATTCCTCGCGAATAAGCGGACGTTGATTAAGAAATAATTGGCGACCAGATGTCAAGGATAAGTCGATCGAACAGTGGCGTGAATAGCGAGAGTTCGGTCGTTCGATTAAATCTGGAATGAAAGAGGTTACGAAGAGGAAGTCGATCTCGTAAGAAAACAGCGGAGAAATGCAAAAACAACGAGTGCTCGAGGCCTCGCTGGCTTGGCTATATTAGTTACGTTTTTACGCTGGAAATAAGTAGACGCTCGCGAGGAAGCTACGATTTACCGTGAAACAGCCGGCGAGGGGATGCTTCGTGCGAGAGGAGCGAGGTTATGCAGAAAATGCGATCCGAGCAGTTACGTTTTCCTGTTATCGTTTGGTCCAGTCTGAGGTTCTTTGCCTCGAATAAGCGGTCGAGAACGGTTCGAAGTAAAGAGGGGTGCGCGAAAGGGATGTTTCGTGGGAAATTGAAAAGATGCGTAGGAACGTAGCTTTTCCCTGATTCGAGTCACACCCCCGCGATTGGCCCCGTGTTGCCGCGCTGGCCTTTCTTAGCTCGCCGTGCACGCACCCTCTCCGAGTATTGTGTAGAAGGGCGGTGGTTCGCGACGGGGGTTGAATCTGACCCCTCCATGGTATTACGTTACCGTGTCGCCACCTTTGGGGGTAGAGAACACCGGGGATAATGTTATAGGGGCAACGTTTTATTGCCTGCCCATTCTATTTGCAGTCGCCACGGGGGACAAACTGCCGGCGAGAATTCCAAAAACAAACTAAGGAACAGCTCGTGCCGAATTAGCGTCCCGTGTATTCTATACACCAGCTCGCGCATCGTACTCGCGCAGAATTGCGACGGAATCGCGTGCCGACGTCCTAGTTCTCATTTCGTAAGAGCGTCCGACTAATTTTTTATTACCAGACGGAGATGTTAAAGGAAAGACGATAAGAATAATCTGTTCAGTGGTCAGGCGCGCAAGTTTCGAAGCGGTTAATTCGAACGAGCATTACATAATCTCGCGCGATCGCTATTTAATTAACGAGGAACAGAGGCGAGTGGATATATATCACCCGAGGAACGGATCCTCTCGTTGCTCGCGGTCGCGTCCGTCGACGGCGACGGAGCAAGGGTTAACAGGCGAATCCGGGAGGCAGCCGATATCGCGTTTCATTTTTAGATGGCGAGCAACTTTGTCAGCGTAATGTCTCTCGCGCGTTTTTAAACGGACACCGAGCGGCGGAATAACGACACGGAGGTGTCGAGTGTCCGGTTGTACAATGATCTGTCGCGGGCTGTGGAAACATTATAGGGAAAAATGCAATCGGGAGTTACTCCGTCAGATCGAATTATGCGAGCCTAAGGTTTCGCGGGGTGCATAACGAGCGCGTTTCTCGAATTTCACGGGTGCATTCCGCGTGCCCGTTGAATAGGAATACGACTACCGCGCTGGCTCCGATCGTTACGAAGTAATTAGCCAGGATACCGGAGAAGTTTCACGGAGTTTCCACGACCGCAGCTATTTTTCTCGCGCTCGTTACGCTCCGGCGACATTATCGTTTCGAGTGTCGGCGTCGTCGCAGATACGATCGACAGGAATTTTCGTTGGAGCGTGGCGGCGACCGATTCGCTCGCGAGAGAAGAGGAGAGCATCCCCTGGCTCGACGCGAGGTTGTTGACAGGGAAAACAATAGGACAGGACGGAGGGTGAAACGGGGACACGAGACGGGGGAACGAAGTTATACGTCCACGAGTGGCTTACCCTAATTGCGAGTGTCCGACGGTAAAGTAGTCGGGATTTGCCTCGACTTCAAATCGGATTTACTTCTATTAACGAATCGAATGTTCCGCGCGCATCGACTGGAAACCATTTATTTCCGAAAACTTGAAGCGGTCGACAATCGTGACACCAATTCTAAAAATCCTCCGCATCATCCCTCGACGAGAGCTAGTTTAAAAGCTTGGATAGGTTGGTTCCGTGGTGGAAATTGGGCGCTGGGCGAGGTAATCGAAAGTCGATCGTCGACACGGTAGCACCGTAGACACTCGCGGCTGGTCCCAGCGATACCGAAACTCGGTCCTTCCTTCCATCAAGGCCGTGGCCGGTGGTCACGCGAAAGTCGTGTTAGCGGCTCGCCAAGTGGCCTCCTAGCAGTGGTGAACGTTGCTCTAGGGGGTTCGTGTGTACACGTGTCGTGTCTACCACCCCGTGCGCGCGGTCATACCGGTGCACACGGTCGGACGTTGGCTGTGCGAGGTCGCAGTCGCATTCGTGACCGTGCTCTGTCGCGTGTTAATCGTCGACTGCATTGGGCGCAATACGTGGAAGGGAATTTTGGCAAAGCGGAATACGCCAGAGGCAATTATACGCGGTGACGTCGACGAATCGAGGTCTCCTTTCTCCGTTCCTCCCTCCTCTGTGCAAGGGTTTCGATGAAAGATCGCGCACGGTCGAGCGCGGGCAACAACTCCGTTAGAATATCGTAGGAAGTCGTTAGGGCTACCTCCGTGGCTGCGCGCGACGCTGAACAGAGCAGAAGGAGAGCCGTTCCGTGGTTCGCTTTACTGTAAATAATTTTATCGGTCGGAAAATGGCCGTGGGATTATAGAGTTTTCACAATACGGCGGAATATCGCGAGGTACGCAATCAGGGTAGATTATCGTACGGTTAATTTGCAACACGTGCATACCGTCCAGCGTTTACAAAGCGTCCGATCTTAGATTAACCGTACCCAGATGATTAATTATTCTAACGCTTGCCGAGTCGCTCGTTTCAAACAATACACCCTGACCCGATTAACTCGCCGAGATGTTCGACTACAATGACGTTCCTTGAACGTCATTACGGTTCCACGATGCGGACGATACCGTTCAACCTTCCCCCCCGCGTTCTCCCCTCGCGAGCCTCGTTCACGATCGCGTCCTTCGATCGAGTTACGCGCCCGCCAGGATACGTTTTACCAGTTACTTACCTCCCACGGTTCCCGATGGATGTTACCTCTTTAAAGGGTGTACCGCAAAGCGAGGTCACCACTGTCAACGCTGGAACGAGCTGGTTAAGAGGATTTCCGATCGAGAATCTCGTTAACAGAACGTCGAAAAGCGACCGCGCGAATCCCAACGACAGCTGGCTGTAGCCGGCTGTAGTTTCGATCGCTACTAACGAATGCTTAGCAGATCTTACTCGACACAACTTGTCCTCGTATCGCTCGCTCGCGCGACTACCCGTCGAACAAATTGTTCCACGAGACACTTCTCCGTACCGCACGTGGCGGTTCGTCGAGATCGTTTCAGAGGGAACTTTCCTCGCGCCGAGCTACCCTTCCGCCTCGATTCAGTCGAACGTTCGAAGCCGGCTCGAGGGATACCTTTTGACGTTTCCACGAGGACGCGTCGTACGGATTAAATCCTGGGCAAGATAGTCTCGTCAAAAAGCTGACAGCCGGTTTCACGTTTGCCAGGGTGCGCTCTGCTAACGGGGCGCGAGAAAAAAGGGAAGAATGGACGAGAGAAAGAGGTGCACCGGGGGAGGGGGTAAAGAGGAACGCGAAGTCAAAGTCGCCTTTCGTCTCGGCGACTACGAGGCCTCTCATAGAATTCCTAATCCGCGACGAGATCTAAACGGTTGCCAATCATTTCCGGTTCTCGGATTAGTCGCGCGCGAAAAGTCGGCCCCCTCCGTTCCAAGGGCGTGGAACTGGCTGGGGCCCACGGGCCTTCCGCACGCCGACAATGCGCCGTTCCGCGTCGTCCCGAATGTTGGCTTCGTAAGCGGATTACCAACGATTTGTACACGCGCCCGAAAAACCCTCCATTCCGCGCGTCCTCGCGAGCCTTCCACGTCTGTTCACGCGTTTCCATCGCCAAATGCGCGCTCTCGATCTCACGCGAGTCTGTGCCTCGACGACACTCGATCTATGTGAACGAATCGTCAAATGCGCTTCAAATTCCAGAGGAAGAAATACGATGAAGCGTCTCGATCGTAGGTGAACCGAGAGGCGCGTAAAAATTCAAAGATTGATCGTGGAAAATTGTCGAAGCACGGTGCCGTGTCCGACGGCAGTTACATCGACGTTACTCCCCTTAATTGGCCTCCATTAATTCTTCATTGGATTGAACGAGCAAACTGGAAAACCGGCAATTATTCCCCGTGAGATTAGATAAACACAGAAAGCGGAACTCTCTGTAGGCGATAGCGTCGCGTCGATACGACAACGACGCTCTTTTCGATATCGAGCAACGATTTCTTCTCCTCACGATTCCGTCCCACGCTTTACGATTAAATACCCTTGCCTCTGTCGCACGCTACAATTTTCACAACGGTACGAAGACCATAATTATCAAGAAAGAGGTACAGAGTTAAAGTTGCGTAGCGCTGAAAAATTTGAGAAAGAAGCAATAAATTTCATTTTCGAGGAGTTCTCGTTGCAAGCTCGCATGCATTTTTCGTTCGAAGAGATGATCGCGAGGCGCACACGAGATAACAACGAAGAGACGAGATCGCCAAGCGAAATAATAACGAGGCACCGTTTTGTAGTTTTGTAAAGGAGCACGATCGCCGGTTCCCAGCGGTAGAAAACGACCGATCCGTCCGCGGAAGATATCGAAAGAAAGGTTGTTCGCGTCGAAAGCGTTGATAGATCGGGGAGGATGGATCGTGTATAATCACCGGCTCAATCATCCGTAAAGCGTGTTCGCAGGCAATTACAACGGCGTTACTCCTTCTAATTGGGCTTCATTAATTCTTTAGTCGACGCCTGGCCGACGATTAGCCGCCGTGTGAGGTTAACCGCGACTGATAACGGCTCGCGAGCGTACGGTTGCACGGTCGAAAGAAAAGCGCGCGCGATATATCGCGCGACACACGCGCACGCACACTTTCCCCGGAAATATTCCAGCCTTTCGACTCGCGATCGTCTACCCGCGACTAGACCGTTTAAACGGTCTTTTATCGTTCGTGTACTATATTCGCCTGGGCGTGGGTATTTCGCGCGTCGACAAGGACGACGATTATCGATCGCGGAGCGTGTACGCGAAACGCGAGCCTCTGGATCGTTACGATCGAGTCGGCTGGTCGCGCTGCTCCAGGCCTGCGACGAGATAAATTCGTAGATGTCGTGATCCTTCGCGGCGTAGATCGGACAGGTGGGTCGTAACGCGTTCGCGGTAACACGGTTACGGTCGAAGATCGATATCGAGGAAGTAACGAGCGAGGAATGCCGCGATTCAACCGCGATAGTAATTGTTCAGAGGAGGATAAAAGGTTCTTTCCGTTTTTGCGGGAGACCGTCTATTCGGTTCTCACAGCCAGAAGCGGTATTAGTGCTCGCAACCGTGTCTCTAATCACGTAGCCGTAGTCATGCGCGTAATTGTTCTTAATGTACTTTTTGTGGGAAATAAGCCGATTACGATGTAAGGCGTATGAACTTAGCCTCGAAGGAAAGTACCTACCCGCGGTGCCGTCGATCGTCGGCCACCGTAAAACTGGAATGAACGCTGCCTTCGAGAGGGGCGATCGCGCCTCACGGGAGGGGGGGAGGGGCGAGGAAAAAAAGCTGCTTGTAAATTGACGGAAATCGTCTCGAGAGATGATTGGTATTACCCGTGCTGTTCCAATGCCTCTGTCAATGAGGCACTGAACGAAGCTGGAACCTGACAAATGCCTGTAATTAGCGTTTTTCTTTTCGTTTCTTCTTTTCTCTCTCTCTCTCTCTCTATTCTTTCCTCGTTTCGCTAATAATCGTAACTCGAGGGACGTCGCGGCTCGATCGTTTAATCGACAACGTTTCTCGAACTGTTCGACGTTCGAACAAACGAGACGAGCGGGACGATGATGGCCTACGCGGTGAGTCGAGGCAACGAACGGAAGTGTCGAAATGCTCGGCTTCGATTAGATCGCGTAACGATTGTTCGGGATTCCATTAAGCCTGAAATAGTCGCGGTGCCCTCTAATTAGGGGACAGGGCCGTCGTTCTGTGAAATTTCGTAAGCGGAATCGATCACGAGTGGTCCCGCGAGGGTCAACAGCCGTGGAGCATCGATTAGGAGAAGAGGACCGGTGGTAAACTCGCGATCGGTCCGTAACAGGTCAGAAATGATGAATGAAGAAAGTGTCGGGCGGCAACTCGGTTCCTTTTACTGCCTCGTCGTTAAAAAATTCGCTCTAATCCCAGCTGTGTGCGCAGAGATTTGTCTCAGCGTTTAACGATTCGTCCGATGCGACGCGTTTGCAAATCTTTCATTCGTTCGAGAAATATTTTTCTTCCAAATCTCTTCGTCTCTCCTTCTCTGTCTCTCCATCTTGGTTGTTAAACGCGTCGTCGGAGCGTGATCGAAAACGGTAAATTCACTTGGCACTAGGCGGCCCCAGGGGGTTAAACGACGGAAGGAGACGGCTCACGGGCTAGGAGAGTTGAATGAAACAAATGAGGGTAACATAATTAAAGCGTTCGAGCGCCGAGCTCCAATTTGAGACCATTAAAATCCCTAAACGATGTCGGGATAGAGGACGAAGGCGGTCAGAGAGGGACGGGGAGGGGTTCCAGGTTGGTTCAGCAGAAGGAAGGCCGCCTTTTATCTCCCGGGAAATATCTGATTCCCGTAGCACAGTCGAGTCGCGTTTCGCGGTCTCCCAACCCTACCGACGGCCGACGCGATCTCTCACCGAGTGGAACATCCGGTCGGGACAGTACGCCCCATAAATGTCCTTGACACCTTGGCGAAAGTCCACGCGAGCGGTCAGGTGAACAAACCGAGCGGCGAAATTAATTTCGCGCCTCCTTCGTCTCTCCTTCTCGCCTCCATCGTCGAACCCTCCGCTCTCCCTCCTCCTCCTCCTCCTCCTCCTCCTCCACCTCCTCCACCACCCTTCGCCCTTTCCTCGACCCCCCCGTTTACCGGTTGGCCAATTAGCCAACGTCCGACGAGGAACGATTAAACGGTGCGTACGCGAGGACGAATCTCGAATCTCGCTCGACGCGATTCCGCGTAACGACTTAATCGGTGTTCGTTTCGCGGAAACATTTACCGAGCCGGCAAAACCGAGATAAGGACATAATTGACCGCTTACCATTAGAAGTAACGGAAGCGGCGTCGTGATGACTGGCGTCGCTATCCTCGTCGAGGTTGCTGGTGTTCAAGGGCGTCTTGGACTGATGCCTGACGCTGAGGTCCCTGGGCATCGGCAGAGGACTCCTGGGCGGCTCTTGGGTCTGCAGGTCCGCCTGGTGTTTCTTGCTCGAGGCGTCGCTGAGGATGTCGGTGATCATAAATCCGGAGGTCTGCCGCATCGTGGTCGAGTCCTCGGCTCGTCCCAGGCCGTTGTTGCTCCCATGATTGTTGTTGCGGGCGTCGAGCGCGTTCGACAAATGGTCGACGTTGACGCGGCTCCTGTCGAGAACGTCGACGATGTTCTCCAACTTGTGCGTCTCGTGGCTGGACGTCCTGCTCAGGTTGAGGCTGTTGTTGTTGGCCACCGCGACCCCGCTCGCGGCCGCCACGTGGTGGTTCTGATGATGATGGACCGTCATCACGGTACACGTAGGAGGTTCCTTCGTGGTACGGGCACCTGCAGGTGCCTCTGTCGCCACCCCAGGATTCGCCCGGTACCTGGGAGACGGAATCTTGCCGACGGTGACCGCGTCGCGTTTGATTAGGAACTTTGTTTCACCGAATCGTCGCGATCACCCACCACCACCGACACTGTATCCGCTTTATCGACTCGAACACCGCTCTCTCTTCTTCCAGCGTCTCTTTCCGTTCTTTGCGAACATTCCCACTGATCGGCCGTAGAGCCCTCCTAGAAGAAACGGGAGAGGCCGATTTCGATGCGAGAATCGAGAGTAAATGGCGCGTGAGATGGTTGCGATGCACCTTGCGCTTCCTCCCGTTCACTCGCTCGCTCCACCTCCACCTCCACCTTCCTCGTCCTCTTCTTCTTCTTCCCCGCAATTAAGGGGACGCTCCGTTGGTCTCCTTGGTTAATTGCTAATTGGCCACTTAACATAATTGCCGCGCATAACAGCCAGTTCGCCGGCCATTTCCGCTTTCCTTTTTCTCCTTTTCCTCGTCCGTTTAATTAATAATTATTTTTCATACAAAATCCTCCTCTCTCTCTCTCTCCCTCTCTCTCTCCCACTACCTCTCGTTTTTCCGCGGTACTGCGTGGTCGAACGACCGCGTACACGTATACACGGTGCACCGTTAAAGACCCGCTGTCACGCCAGCCACTCATCGGCACGTTAATCGCGCCTATTATACTCGCTCCGCTAACGAGAACCCTCGATAATGCCGGCCCTTGTTCTCCAGCCGATTCCGTGGTAACCTCGATAAGACACCCGATCATTCGATCACTCCGCTCGCACCTCGATTCAATTTCGACAGTCACTTAAACCGGTTCCTCTTTCGGCTAGCACAAAGTCCACTTCGATACCTTCGATCTCTCGCGATCACCAGCGATCACCGAGCGTCGATCGCGCGCCACATCACTCGGGCCCGGCGTTCACCCGTGCTCGAACCCGCGGGAAATTTCGAAATGGTCGGATCGCGCGCGTCGAACCGGCGATCGGGTCGGTGGATGGAACGACGACGTCTGATGTGGCCAGGCTGGTCGGGAGCGTTCGCTGGGGCGAGGCGTGCGTGTGCATCGGGTTGCCTCGACTGATCTGCTCGCACTGAGCAGACCAGGCGCCTCCGTTTCTTCCCTGGGCGGCCATATCGCCGTTCTGGCACGCCCTGAGTTTTCCCCTCTGCTCGTAGACCTCGTCCAATCCCTGGGACCGGCGCTAACCAGCCGTCCAATGGGTGCCGCGGCAACCTCGGCGCCTCCGCTACGTCGCGCGGCTACGCCCAACTAATTTGAAATGTGTTTCAGCAGTAATTCGATATAAAATTGTAGTTAATATCTTTCATTATAGCGCGGAGAGAGAGAGAGAGAGAGAGAGGGAGAGAGAGAGAGAGAGGGAGAGAAGGAGGGTCGAGCAGGGTAGGAGAGGATAGGGGAAGGGAGATCGGTCTGCGTTCAGCTCGGAGCAACGAAAGTGGTGGGGCCCGGAGTGGAGCGCGCGGGGCGCGAGGGCCAGGGGACTAGATTGATACGAACGCTCCCACTTCGACCGCTTTCTGCCGCTCTCGTTCTCTCCTCGCCCGTTCGAGATCGGTTCCCGGAGCAGTCGAGCGGTAGGAGAGGTCCGACGCGACCATCTGGAAGGGGTTGAAGAGCCATCGAGGCCGAAGGGTGGTCCTAGCTCGAGCTTCTAGCGCGCGAATCCCTCGACCACCGAGCAACTTCTACTTACTCGACGCGACGCGACGCCTCGCGCGTCCGTCCAACGTCCGACGATTCTACTTACGCGAACGCCGTTGCTCCTGTTCGTTCTTCCCTCTCGTTCTTCCAGTCGTTCAGCCGTTCGATCGACCGCCATCGTTCGACCGGAGTAAACAACCGACGCTCTCGAAAGGAAACGCGGACTTTTCACCAAAAATTTCACCGACCCACTGACTCGCGTCTAACGACCATCTGTGGTTCGAAGGTGTTTCCGCTCGAATTTACGAGCCGACGATACCTAGTCGAGCGTTTCGAACTCGCCGCTGGAAATTCGCCCGCGGCCCGGAAACAATACGCGCAAGCGTGCCCTGCGACCGATAATTATGCCGTTCTATTAGCATCGCCGGTCACGAAATCGCATCAGCCACGCGGCAGTGAACCGAAATGGAAGAATTATAGAAATTAGGGGTAGCGGCGTCATTTAATCAGGGGGCGCCGCGCGCCCGATTGCTGCCACGTATTTACGCCTGTCGCGCATATGGCGCGAGCGGGACAATCCTTTTTGTCGAACGCCGCGGTTAATGTATGCGCGACGCGACGATCGTCCGTCTCTGAACCGGACGCGTTACCGCGCGAAGCCGCGATCCGTGAAACTGGATCGAATGGAAATGATTTCGCAAACGAATCTCGACGCCTGGTTCTCGTATCTCGATAATTGCGAAACGATTCGATTCGCGAAATGGACAGCGATATCAGGATTTTTCATCATCGCGATATCTCGCGTTAGACGCGTCGTTGTATTTAACTCGACTTAGTTAACGCTTCCGTTTAAGTCGTACGCCCATCCAACGACCAATCGTCGATGTATCACCAGTATCGCGATGAAAAATGACTAGCAAATCGGCACTTAACAAGCTCGATTTCGAAAAGTCGCGAAGACCACGGGGCAACGCTTAACGTTCCCTTATCGTCCTAGCAAATTGCGCCTCGGAACCGTTCTCATCGTTAAGCGTTCAGGTATTCGCGTTAACTAACTCGCGTGACGTCTAACCATTAAGCGACGATTATTGTATACAGAAGGGAGAAAAAACGGAACGGTATATCGCTCCACCACCCCGTGCTCTTCTCCCTTCGTTCCTCTCTGGTACTAATAAAGCGAAGTGCGAGATGGTTCGGTGAAAAAAAGAAAAGTGGAGGAAGGGGGGGGACAAAAAAAGAAAACACGCTAACGGAGCCTGTAATGAGGCTATCAAAGCGTGACACGATTTAAACCAGCGTCGCAAGGAGGCGAACGCTGCCGCTTAGTTTTCCTTCCACCCTTCGGTTCGCACCTACGCCTCGACGCTGCGTTTACGCGGATGTCCGTGCGCGTGTTCCCTCAGTCGCGCGGCACCTGGAAACGCGTTCGTTTGTGGGCGGCTCATTAAACGAACATGAGAATTAGTCACGAGCGTCGCGGCCAGGAGGCGTCGAGACGAAAGAGTCTCCTCGCGTCGTTGAACAACAGCGCCGCGAACAACGGGTCCATCGTCGGTTCTTTCACCCCCTGGTAATTCGTTCCCTTTAATAAGCGGCATTTCAAGCACGGTGTTTCTCGCGCGGTTAAATTCAATCCCGTTCGATTCTGGGAGAGAGAGAGAGAGAGAGAGAGAGAGAGAGAGAGATCAGAGGGGATGCCGGCGCAAAGAGGAGCCAGCTAGGTGTGAACGAACGCGCTTAGGTTGTTGAATTTTTTAAACCTCGACGCGACTCCCGGTGGTATTAACATGGATACACGTATCGCGTTAACAGCCTAGACAAGTGTATCCACGTGGCGGTTATTAAATATACATGAGAGTCTCGCCGTCCGGTCTGGAAGACCAAGTGAAAAGTTAAAAGCGTTAAAACTGTTTCTCATCAACTTGCAATTAACCCTCATGAATCCCGTGGCCTCGCGCCGCCGCTCGCGCTAGAACGAGCTTCGGATATTTTTCCGCGCCAGCTTTTAAGCATCTCCCGTGCCGTTGCTGCTGCCGCCGCCTAGCTTGATAACCCAATTCCGCCTCCATTCGTGTCTCAGCCGGACGACTGACGGCCAGGGGAAACTGTTTTCAAAAAATATCCTGCTAATCGATCGTAAAGAGGTCTTTACGACCGAATAAAGACCCGTGAAGGTAGCCACGCTTCCGGCTGCATCTACAGTCCGGTCACGAAACCTCGGTTTGTTCCAAATACCTGAAATACTCTAGCCGGATAGATGCTTATTGGCCTCTAATTCTACCTAGCCAAACGTCGTATATACATCATACTTACACCTCCAAAAAAAGGATTCCAAGATCGTCGAGATAATGAGCGATTTTTAATTCCTTCGACATTCTTCCCGTTCGCGTAATAAACATCTCAACAGGTGTCTGTACGTATCGAACGTGAAACGAGGTGCACATTTGGTAGCCGCTGCGTATAAACGTATCGATCGTTGCACTCGACGAAACGTTCCTCGAAACCGAGCAAACCGTTCCCCGGGCACGTTACACGGTATTGGTCCATCGTGGTTGTCGCGAGCAGAGGACGAGAGAGGCCGTCGTGGCTCTCGCGAAGGATCCGCGGCGGGCCTGCCGCGATAAACGGTTCGAAATTAACGATCCTTTAAAACGGTCGTAAAATTCGGCGAGATAAGGATCCACCTTCCACCTTGCTTGCCTCCGTGGCACCACTATCGGCCGGCACGCACGAAACGCACTCGCGAGCTCACAAATTACACCCACGCGCGGTAAAGAGCGTTTCGCGCGTGCAACCTGCGGGGCCTGCCTACGCGGCCCGCGAGGGCCCTCCTCTAGCGCGAGCCGCCCGCAAAAATCAAATCCTGTTCGCGGTGAGTTACGACCGTCCAGCCTTCCGGGCGAGGGTAACGTTTACGCTGTTTAAATACCCGCGCGGTGTGTGCCTCGGGATTAATTGCGGCACGCGATTCCAGCACACGGCTCGGCCGATAAACGGCTCAGCGACCAGGATTCGATCGTTCTTATCCTTCTTTCCACCGCGTACCTCTCTGATCTTACAATTAGAGAGAGACTACGACGACGATACGATTTATCGCGTGTACAATGTTACACGCGATAATCCCTTGGGCGAGAAGGCGAGTTGGCGAGAGGGCGAAGAGAGCGGCTTGGCCCTTTTCACGCGTACGCGACACGGGAGCGCGGAACGCGAACGAGGGCCATGCGAACCGTCGCCATAGGTAAACGCGGCTACGTCGCCGCTACGTGGCACACGTACGCGCTCGTTTAAGTCGGTGGTAGACCTCGTACCGTGTCCGATGCATATTCATACGGCCATACATTATACCGAGCAGTGCACGCGGCAGGCCAGAGCTGATCTTAGATTAAGGTAAACGCCGGTTAAGTTAACGGCTAAACTTCCATAAGTCGGAGGCGCTCGCATGCGCATCGCTCCCGCAAAAACCGAGAGCCCTCTCTTTCCCTTCCATTCCCTTCCCTTCCCTGTATCCCCCTACTTTCGTTCGCCTTTAACCGTCGCGCGATTCCTTCTCCTTATCCACCTCCGCGTCCCCCTGTCCCTTCCATCCACTCGTTCGCATTCTTCTTCCACCACCCACCTTCTTCACCCACCGTCCTCCACCCTTTTCCCGTTCGAACGCGAGGCCGTGCGTGTACCGCGCCGCTTGGCAACCCGATCCGATCTTACGTTTGTTGTGCTAAGTGCTCGTTAAGATCGTAACGCGGAAATTTGGCGAGAACGAGATGGGCTTGATCGAAGGTGGAACCGGCCGGTTGGCGTCGCGTCTCCCTCGTCGATGCAAATTGCATCGTGCATGCACGCGTCTCACGTGTCTTTACCTCTCCTGTTAACGCGAACGTTTGCTGCTCGACGATTTCCAACGAGACGTTCCTTTTCCCGTTCGAGATCTCGGAAGCCGGCTAATCGCGTGCAAATTGCTACCTGCTCGCGTTAACGACACCTCGTCGATTATACGCTGCTACCGCGGCGCTAATCACGCGTGGCTACTAGAATTTACGGATTCGAACGAGATACGGCGGCTGTTTAGAAAAACGTTCATAGGCAGACTACCCACCTACTCTAGGTGTAGAGCAAGTAATTTGAAATTGGTTCGAAGATTCGCGAGGGAAACGCGGAACGATTTTTAACCGAGCCAAAGATGAGGGATAGCTTCGGAGTTTTTAGACACCGAGGGGGATAATTAATCGCTCCTCGAGGGATATTAGCGAGGAGGATGGAAAGTTGACGAGCAAATAAAAGATGCCGTCGATTTCTTCAGCCCGCAGCGCTCGCGTCGACTCATTATGCACGGATTCGCATAACCTATCCGAGTTTCCACGGGTCGGGTATGCATGAGAAATTAATTAAAGGCAGCGCGCGGAGGAGCGGCGTATCGACAGGATACGCCGCTGCGGAAGTTGCCGAAAGACCGTTGCCAAATCGAGGATTCGTCATCGTGGATGTCGTAACGGATTTTCCTCGACCATGTCTTAATTGCCAAACTTAATAATAATCGTCCCGCGATACGCTGGCTAATTAAAAACTGTTCTCTTAGTAATTAAAAACGTTTGCTCTCACGGTACTCGAGATTTTCCCGTCGACGACAGAATCGCGCCAGCGACACGATTAAGGAGAACAGACAAACACCGGCTCCGTTATCCCCGTACGTATCCGATTTCGTCTAAGAGCCTCCATTACACCCAATTTGCATTGATAGCGAGCTGGATAACCTTGAAACCGATGTAAGAGCCACTTCGCGCCTAGCACCACGACCGTTACCCATCCGTGCATTCCAGCTGACAAACTGCCGCTGTAATTACCGCCACGGTTTCCTTTAGAACCAGTCAAACCGTAAAGAACGATCTTTTTCTATATTTTTCTCTCTCGCTTCTCTGCTGTCGATCGAAAATCTGTTACATTTCCCATGGCTGTCCCAGGGACAGGGAAGGATTTATTATTCAGCAACGTTTCACGCGGCTTAGTTTCTACCGAGTCATCGTTTCGAGGATTGCGCAACGCGTGGACGGTTTCGTTCGGGGTTCCGATAGGTGCGCGCCACCCCTTCGTCCGTTCGGGGCGCAATCTCGACGCGGTCGCGCTCATTAGTGCGAGGCGTGCGCCCGCAGCCCCGAAAGAAAAAAGCGTTTCCAGGTAATGGCGGTGCTTTTCTATAGCAATTAAGATAATATTTGCATTCGGGGGTTGTGATTTCCTGCAGGTGTTCCCACCGGCGAGGGTTGACCGCTCTCGTTAGCTATACCGTGTGTTCCGCCTGTTACGCACGCACACTCGACGCTCTTTCGTGTGCTGCGCGCAGCTGCATAGGCGTCGACGATGCCAGCTCGTGCTCTCTCTCTCTCTCCCTCTCTATCGTTCGACGATTATCGTAATCGTAAAAAGCGTTTCTTAATCTTCGATCGAGGCTAACGCGAACGGATCACGAGGGGTGTTTGTAGAGTAGCTACGGTGATAAGCGATCGTACCAGGTAGATTTGTCGCGTTCAGTGGCGATCGATTCGTGACTGTCGAAAAGAGGACTAGGACGCCATTATAACGCTGTATCTAAGGGTTGTATATGAAATGAGTATCTAAGAAAATTCAGTCGCGCGCGCGTCATCGTCTGGAACGAATAAACAGCGGCGAGAGGAGAAGGAACTGGCCTCGACTAATTGCCAGAGGTTGGCTCTCGAGTACGGAACGATCGTGTCACGGACCAAGGTGGAAATCGCGGAAACGTAACGCGGTTCCTCGAGTGCCGTGACACTTGGGTCACGGTAATTACGCCAATGCCGTGTATACGCATCGCGGGGCGAAGAGGCGCTCGCGCGACACAAGTGGCGCGCGTATGACACATCGAGGGGGTTCCTTGGCGCGTACACACGGACACACGCGACGCCCGGAGAATTAGCGAGTCGAAGCGAGGGGGCTGAACGAGCCAGGGAGCCACTCACTCCGCTATTAGATCTTTCTCATGCTGATAAAACTGTATAATGGACTTAATCGCTTTGCGGCCGGCCCTCGGCTAAATTTTCGTTATTTTTCATGGGTGCTCGGCCAGCACCGGCCGCAGACCAGCTCTATCGCCACGACAGATCTGCTCCCCCGTTTTTCGGCCTCTCTATCGGCCTGTTCCGTTCCTTTCTCTCTCTCTCTCTCTCTCTCTCTCTACCTCTCGCTAGCCGTCTCTGTTCTTCCTCTGTCGGGTTCACTCTTTTCTTCGTCCCCTTTCGTTATGGCCGTTTCGCCTTCCCGGCCCTTTGTTCCTCGGCCGCGAATCCATTGATCCCGCGGGACGCGGAACACGCACGTCCGGTGCTATAGCGCGCCGATGAAACACTTTTACGGGGCATCCATCGTTCGGGAAATTTCGAAACAAAGGAGGGAACAACAGGCCCCCTCGAATACCCGCCTCCGAGCTGACCAAGATTATTTGTTACTTGTCGCGTCGCGTCGCGTCGCGTCTCGTCGCTCCGGCTTTTTCGCTTTTTACCCTTCCCGCTGTCTGCGCCGCGCTTCCCGGTCCCCCGCTCGTGTTGCACCCTTCGACGGCTTCGCCTCCGATCTTTCGACACCTTCAATTTCACTCGTTCGCTCGCTCCCGTCGATTCCACGATTTCATTTCTAATCAAACATTTTGCGTCAGATTCGCGTCTCACAAAAAAACTCCAACGACGAAAGCATCGTCGCGATGCAACAACTTTTAAATCGAAACGAAGCTCGCGGCCAACAACCGTTCGACCACACGCGCGGCGTTCCGCTCGCGTTCAACATTTTTTTCCGTCCGCAAAACAAGCATGCATCCCCACCCCTCGGCTCGGATAATCTCACGTAACAGTAGACCCGGCGATGTTCCGCGAAACGGCCGATCACTTCCTAGTACACGATCCCGTACAATTTCCTACGGTTTCACGGTCCGGCCCCGACGTAACTCCTTTCCCATTTCCCCACGATCGAAAGGGGGCGCGTGGTTGCACGAGTAGCCGGCCAATCGAGGAATCCCCGGCAGGAGGATCGAGCAACCGGCAATTTGCATGTAGTCGCTAGCCGATGGCGCCCGAGACCGCTTTTTAAGCCGGTTACGACCATTACGGTAATGCTCGAGGTCGCGCGAGTCAATGCCAGAACCCCCTTCCGAGCGGTCCGCCCCGAGTCGGTACCACCGCGACCATGAACGCGTACGTTCCCGCTGGCCGAGCAAAAATGCCCTCGCTGCCCCTCGAGCCGCGATAATCGAGCGAGCGCCAGTTTTTCCGCGCCGCGGGAGCCGTTTCGCAAGTCGAAAGTTGCTCGAATCGATCGCCTGTTCGACTCGACGCGTTTCTTGGTATAGAAACAAGAAAAATATAGAACGAAGAGGGAAGAAGGTGGTGCGAGAAGCAGAGCGAGGAAATTATATTCGAAACGCCTGGCGCGCGTCGAGGGTTGGCGTAAACGCGAAAACTAAACGAGAGAGGGGCGGCGCGGCGATTACAGAGGCGGCGGCGCAGATGCAAATGTACCGCGCATATATTATTGCGGCAATTAAAGTTGCCTTTGTGCCGGTGGTAACGCGGGCACCCTTATAGGTATGCGCCAGCCGCTCGTCGCAAGGCCGAGCAAGCTAATCCGCGGCAACTAAACTAATATAGAAACTTGCTCGTACTTATCCGCTGTAACGCTCGCGACAAAACGCGTACTTGGGCAATACGTGCACGCGCGCAACCCCTTCGGATCTCGGCACGCTGGGCACGAGCTGTCTCGAGGAAAGTTGCCGTAAACCAGCAGCCGATCGTGGACAAAATTCCCCGGCTCGTATAACGTCTAAACTCGTTGATCTAACTTCGCGACGCTCTCTTCGAGACAATGGCAAACTTTTACCTCGCTTCCTCGGCTACCCTTCCCAGCGCATCTTAATACATCATCGCGTACGCGTTCGCACGCGTGAGAAGCGTGAAAGAAGGAAATCGATCGCGCGACAGCGACTCGTCGAGTTCCATCTTCAATCGAATGCACGCGAGACGGGTCTTCGAGCGAAGTTGCACGCGCGCGTACGTCGCTGCGAGCACATATTCCTCAGGGTCGAAAGTTTGGCGAGGAGTTTCGCGAGACTCCGGGGCAGGCGAAGTCTAAAGAGTCGCGGTCGCCTCGACGCGGAGGACTTTGGCCGCCGTCTCTGGCTGGCCGCGTGTTCCAGGTTCGTTCGTTCGCGGAGCGGCTCATTAGCATAGAAACAGCGGTAAACTCGTGGCTAGCTTACCGAGCTAACAGCGTGTAAAATAACCGCTAAGTTGTCAAGACAATGCTCCTACGCGCGTACCAAGCCGGCGAACAGCTCGGCTCTGAACACCGCCACGGGCTAAGTCCTCCGCGAATTACTTCCTCCGACGCGGCATTGTCCGTCGACCCGCTGGAACGTCGTCGAACTTCCGTTTTACTCTGCGAGCGTCTTCGCTAGGAGCCGCCTTGGGATCAACCGCCTTGGCATCATCCGACGATGAGAGTAGGTTTAAATGGTAAAAATTTGGAATTTTTCTGACGTCGAACGGAGGGCGAGGAGATGCTTCGAAAAATACTTTTCTGAAAATTCGCTTTCTTTCACCTAGCAGTGCAATCGCGATGCTATCGACAAGGATGGAGTCATCCAACCCCTTGACCTCCTTTCTTATATCGTGGTAAGCGTCGAGGGCTTTTGTACGCAACTACTGAATTATTCTCTATTAATATTGGTTGTAGATGGTTTATCGATCCGATCGAATTTTATTGAATTCGTACAGCGAAGGAACTGGGACGGTCGTTCTCGCAGCGAAACTTATACGCGTTTTTTCCGCTGTTTTCTGAGTGGTCAGAGCCGCAGATCCGCGTCGTTATCGAGCGTTCGTTCATGGTTTGGTGGGCGCTTGATAGCGGATTGAATCGCGCGGCAGGCGCAATAGCCGGTCGAGCAATTTCATATAATATAAATCACCGTAATGGCGGCGAATTAGCTTGATGTCAGGAAGTAACCATGTTTCATTATGTGCTACGGCAGTCGTGAAAAACTTTCCGCGTTGCACGCCGATTTCGTTGCTAAATACGAGCGATCTTATCCGCGCCGCGCCGGCATATTTATACGCGCATGTACCTACACTCGCGCGCATTCCGCCCGCCGCTGTTGCTAATTCGTTCTTTCATTTTCTCGCTCATTCCGCCTTCATCCGCAGCGTCCCCCATGAATATGTATCGCGGATGAGTTATGAAAAAAAAAAAAAAATAATAATATATGAAAAGAAAAGAAACAATGCAACCGCGTGTGCCCGTTATGCGCACACGCGTTGACGTGTTTTTTCTTTTTCTCCTTTATTTTTCTTTCTTTTCTCTGTTCTTTTTTCTCTTATTCTCCCGCAACTCGAACCAGGCCAAGGGATTTCTGCGCCGCGAATCGTTGCCAATTACGGAGATCTCTCTCTCTCTCTCTCTCTCTCTCTCTCTCTCTCTCTCTCTTCGCCCTGAATTTCCTCGTTTTTCGAGATTACCGATCCAATTGGCATCGTCGAAACTTTCCGCCGCGATCGAGAATAGACGGGCGCTCGTTGGAAATTCGCGACGCGACCCCCTCGAGCCGACAGTCACGTCCCCGCAATTTCCCACTGAAATCCAAACGGGCCCCGTGTTTCTTCTTAATATCAATCGTGCTTTCACATTCTGTTAACCATGACTATTGGGATACTCGGTAGCGTACATTATACCCAGCGAACCGCGCGAGAATTCCTGGAAGGTAATTAACTTTCTGGCTGGATATGCGCCGTCGAGAGAGGCACGATCGAAACGATTACCGGCGTCGCGTATATACGGGGACAGAAAATTCCTCCAAGGACTGGCTTAATGATAACCTAAAGCTCGGACGCGATACCATCTCCGCAGGAAGCCGCGAACGCGTCCGCGGCGTCCACCGAGGCGGTGCTAGAAAATATTGAAACGCAACAAAGTTTTATACGCCGCGGCGTGGAAATCGCGTGTTAGCAGAAGGAAGAAGGAGGTCGACGGATCGCGATCAAATGTGGCGGTTCTTAATTGCCCCGTCAGGGGTACAAGCGAGCGCGCGAGCGCGAGCCCGCGTTCTCCTTCGTTTATGGAAACTCGGTGTGATCGTTTGGTGAAAAAAAGGAGTAAAGAACAGAAAAAAAATGTAACGTCTACGTACTCGCGCTGGGGAAACGAAACAATCTCTTTCGACAACGTTCA
This sequence comes from Xylocopa sonorina, assembly GCF_050948175.1. Lineage (NCBI taxonomy): Eukaryota > Metazoa > Arthropoda > Insecta > Hymenoptera > Apidae > Xylocopa > Xylocopa sonorina. Next base: position 12,175,787 of record NC_135200.1, read on the forward strand.
CTTTGCAGAGCTCGCGGGAAAAAAAAGCATAGCCGAGCACGCGTTTTGCCGACTCTTTCTTCGATGGTACATCTAACAGCGATAATTAGTACGATTCCTTTTCCCTTTTTTATCGCGGAGAAATCAACGACCGCCGAGGAGAAAGTTTTTCCGACGAAGTCCGCTCGATTTGCAATTGATCGCGGTCGAAACGAATTTTTCGCTCACCGGAAGTGCGCCGTCCATTTAATCGCGAGTCGATGCTATCGCGAGCGTACCCACCGGTTTCTTAATCGTTCGATACCATTGCTCGCGTCGTTCGCATGCGCGATTAATTCGATTCGAGACGCTTAGATGGAAATCACGAATATATTATTGCGCGAGCCGTTGAAAGAAATCGAAACGATCCACGGGTTGGTCGTCACTGGTCTAAGGAAACAGCGTTTTCCTACGCGCATTCGTGTAAACCTTTTTCCTCCCCCTCCAGAATGGAAGCGTGTCCGAAGACACCTCGCGATTAAAGTCCCGTCTCCGTTGTTCCGCTAGGTCTTTCTAATATCTCCGGCGGTGGTTTCCTTTTTTTCTTCTCTCGTTTGCGAAACGCAATTAAACCAATTACCGCGACCAGACCGGAGAAATGAAGGCGCGGGAGTTACGTAAAGTAATTGGACGGCAGTCCGCGATGAGCGCGAGTGTACGCGCGCGCGGATTTCCTAAAACGATAATTAACGAGTTATTAAGCGCCGGCTATCCCGGCTTCGACGTGGCTCGTCATTATCCGCGTTTCACACGAGCGCCAGGTGAAATCGTCGGCGATCATTCGCGGATAGCGGAAAGAGGAACGAGCTGCGCGGTCGGAGTTTAGCGAGTCGCGGGGCAGCGAGACGCGGCGGAAACGCGATTCGAAATCGAACGCGGGAGCGAGCGTGACAGCGCGTGGTCGCATCGTGGTCAACGTGTGAACGAACCTTTACCGCGCAGGATGCAATTACAAACGCGCTTAAGAGCGTTATCGTTGAAAGAAAATTATGCGCTCGTAAATTTCCGGTTCTCAGTCGACGCGCATCGCGCCACCGCCACCGGTCTAATGTATCATGCAAATACGCGAGTTTCATGCTCGTACCTTTTCGAATTCATTAGAGTTAATTGTTACCGATTGAGACGCCACCGGGTTTTCATCGAATCGAGATAATCGTCGACCGCTCGAGGTCCTCCGCGAGATCGCGTTCGTCGCGTTCGTCAAAAGGGCTGCAACTTTTCGGTGACGAACGCGAGGAACGCGTTGAACGGGTTGAAACGGTTACGAGGCGGGCGTTCTGGAAGCAAGGCTAATTACGGAGCAACCTCGAGCGAGTTCCGACGAATACCGTTGCCTGTTAGGGGGCTTCGAGAGACTCGAGTTGAGAACCGTGAAAATAATTAACGTTATAAGGCTCACTGCTCATCAATGATGGCTGTCGGATAAGGCGTACTTGTTAAATTACATACGTTCGCCGAACCACCGTGCGAGGCTACGGTACGTGAAAGCGGCCATTATCTAGTTTTACTTTTGCGCAACTGCGTTACACCTTACCAAAACGTCGTCCCCTTCTCGGGAGGCCTAGTTTACTCTTACGTGACGCAACAACCGCCGTTACGTACCTCCGCTATTTGTCGCGAAAGAACCAAGTCGCTCGCATCGCTACGATTATCTAATTTTAAATCTGCTTAAACGACACTTTTCTTGGTAAAGAACACCCTGTACGTGTTACTCTACAAACAAATCGCAGCGTTGTCCAAGTGCATTAAAAAAAACGAGACACGATCCGTACGTGAACGATGATTCGATTCGATTCGCGAGGGGAGAGGCACAATGGATGGGTTTAAAATCGTTGAACCTTGAGCCTCGAATGGTAACGCTCTCCACCGCCGTCGTCTCGACGTCGACGATGGTGATCCGTTGTTGTTGGTTAGCCGGATCGAAGGAGGTTCACGCGTGCCTGGAGGAAAGACGAAACCATCCCGCGGCTCGCGAGGAAGATGCTGGAGAACAACGCGTGATTGCACGTCTTCCCTGGACCATGATGGCCGCTCTGAGCACGGCTATTGGTCGATGGGTAATCACACGGTCTCCCTTCTTCTCTCGGCCAGTATGCTCAAAGATACCCAGAGAGCCACCGCGAGGGTCCCGGTGCTGTCATTACTCGATCATTTTTTGTTTCAACGGCATTTAATTTGAATCGTTCTCCTCCGCCTCCTCCTCCACCCTTCGCACGCCTCCCTCCTTTCTCCCTCTCTCTCTCTCTTTCTCTCTTTCTCTCCCTTTCTCTCTACCATTCCTCGTACACGAAGGTCCCAGCAACGGGCGAGAGCAGAAAGCTCGGTTGCCTTTATCTCTCCCTCGAACCTCGCCTCGTATCGTTCTCCCTCGTCCGACGATCTTCTTATTCTCTGCCCCGCGAGAGCCGAACCCGAAACCCGTTGCTTTATCCGACTGACCACGATTCATCCTCCGGACGACATGTTATTACGGGGATCCCGGTAATGGATGTTCGTTCTTCGATGGACGAACGCGTGGATGTAACAATTTGCTCGTTTTACGAGCGAGTAATTAGCCACGGATCGGGCTCGAGTAAGAATTGTCGTCGAGACATCGCCTCCGCCTTCCTCCTCGTCCAACTGTTCCGCCGCTCGGAGCTCGCGCGGTACACGCAGAGCTACACGCGGAAACATTAACACGACAATCTTCCTGCGGTGATTCGAGAATTAACCAGCAACCCTCCCGCGACTACGATTTCCACGCGATACCAGGCGATATTACAACGAGCTCGAGCAACCCTCGTTAGCAGCGAGCCTCGCTTAACACGGTTTCGAAGGGACACCGAACAAATGATATAACCGTGTTATAGGACACGATATGTACGCAATCGTTCGGAGGAACAGCGCGTTATCGTAACAAGTAGGCAACGCCGCGATACATCTCGCCGTGGAGAGGATTAATCGAGTCCCAGGTCCACCGCGATCCTTCCACGGGGCGCGAGTTTACGATCGATAAAGCCGTGCACCGTGGCTGGTACCACACGCTGGAATTCGTCGGGCGGACGTTCCACCGGGTTGTTGCGTCGCGTCAATTAAGGGCCCAGGACCCGTGCTTCCCAATACGGGACGGGGTGTCCTCGCTTGGCGCCAGCTTCGGTCCTGGAATCGTCCCACGCAAGGGACACGGCCCGCTCGTCTGGACGGCGAAACAGGTACACGATGAGCTAATTTTCGTGGTGCAACCGTCGTTCCCGGTTTCGTTTCGTCGTCGCTCCGTCCCGAGCCGCGCCACGGCCGGATCCTGGTGAATGAAAGACTCCCCGGGGCCACGAGCGATGCCTCGATCGCCGTGGCGACCGGCAACGACGGAAATCCAGCCGAGAAACCACGGTCCATTGAGCGAGCCGAGGGAAAAAAAGAGGAGGGAAAAAGTAGGTCCGACTGAAAGGACCGACCGAAATCTCTGAATGAGTGTAATCTCGTGGACCTGGCCGATGGGACGAGAAAAACGGACCTCCTACGGCAGCGTCTCTCAAATGTTTCCTCGTTCTATCGATACGGTATTATCGTTACCGCGGGAATTAAACTCGGCTCGCTCGGATCGTTTCCAGCCAAGTTTTCGAAACGATCTTTGAGATCGCGCGATCGTTCTACTTTGTCGTTCGGGTTTTCAGAAAACGTTGGCTCGAAACGTTTTTAATTGAAATTCGTCGAATAGAGTTTCGAGAGGCGATGATCGTTATCGCGCTGGTAGGACGATTTTAAGAGGAGCATCTTTGAGAATCGCTGTCGAAGATGAAGAAACGGAGACAGTGGGCGATAGAAATAGAGATGATCGCGCGAATACACGTACGTGTATATAGAACGGATATCTAGGCGTGTGTCCGATAGACGTCGACGAGGGTGTTCATCTACGCGGCATTCCGCGGCGCTGGCAACACGAAATTACGAGAAATCAAATGACACACCCGCCGCGGATTATCTCTCGAAAACGACTTATTAAGCCTTCGAAGCCGTACGATCTCCACGCTAGAGAGAGAGAAAGGGAGAGAGGGAGTTCATCTTCTTCGTGGTCCGTGCTCGAGTCCGCGGTACAATTACGTCGATCAAGAGCCTCCTCCACCCTCCTCGCGTCCACCTTCGTTCGACCATTTTTCTTTTTTTTCTTCCCATCGAGCTGGCTCGTCGCCGTCCAGGCTCGATCCGTGAATCGTTCCCCAGAAAATCCGCCGAGCGAACGATCCGATGATATGTAATTTCGATAATCAATCGCATGAACGTCGTTTAATTTTTATAATAACCTACGCGCCGCCTCGATACCTCGCACGGGAATCGTTGGCTGCGTCCACGGTGCAATAAAACGCTGCTTAGCTACAGCGAAATTGGTATCATTCGCGTGGCGATCGATTCCGCGAAGACGCGACCGGAGAAATTAGATAGACGACGATAAAGACCGGTTGTAAGAGTCTTGGTGAATTTCATTTTTTCTTTTTTTTTTTTTTTTTTTTTTTCTAGCCATCGTACTTTTTTCGGAGAGGTGCGTCCCGCAGCGAGAGGCGATGTAGAATTTGTCCCAGAAATTGGTGTTTAAGAGTCGGTTTTTAACGGGGCGAAGAGCAGCGACGCGACGGGGTGGGTGTTGGCGCTTGTCGTTTGGGCGAGCACGCTGATCCCACGGGCCACGTCCATCCGTCAGGCTATCTAAACACGGAAATAATGACCGTGGCTTATCGCGGCCACGAAGGTGGTACAACTTCTAATTATGTTCGAGTCCCTTCTAACCCTCTCCCTCCCTCTGTTTCTCTCTTTCTCTCTGTGTCTGCTCGCGTCCTCGTTCTCAACGACAGCTCTCCTGTGTATTCTTCTCCGTCTTTCTCTCTCTCTTTCTCTGATTTATACCCTCGGAAATCGCGAGATGTATCGTTCGCGCGAATTGATGCCCTCGCGAACGGAAAGGGGTTGCGCCGCGCCAGTATCTCCTAATTAGACGATTCGAAACAGCTCGCGGTGCGTCTTAATTGAATCGGCCGATTACCATCTGCGCATCAACGTTTGAAAGTATAAGAACTGAACGTCGCCGCGGTTAACGACACTCGGGAGTCTCGCTCGTGCGTCCCTCCGCCACGATTTCGTCTCCGTTCTACGCCGTGGGATCCCACCGTCCGGAGGTCCTTGATTTCATACAGGCCTCTCCTTTTATTACCGCCAGGGAACTTGTCGTTGCCGTGGTTGCGCGCGCTCTCCTGGTTACGTGTTTCAACGCTTTCATTACGAACCTTAACGCGCCGGCTCCGCCCCTTCGACTGCTGCAAGAACGTGGTAATTTCTGACAATTATTTCCGCAGGATTTCCACCTAGCTCCGGCTCGAGATATCGAACTTATCTCTCGACAATGCGAACATCGGTCCCTCTCATTTTTTTCTTTTTCTCTCCTCGTAACGACTCTTCTCGCGAAACGGATCTGAAAAGAATCAGACATTGCGACGAGTTCGCGGACCAGCAGTCGCGTTTGGTAATCGAAAGAGGCACGATCGGAATAGAAAAGTAACGTTAATATCCTCTTCGTCTGTTGCATATTAAATCCATCGAGACCCACAGCAGATGGCACCCATCGCGGTTCCCTCGGAGACGAAGGTTTAGCGCAACCCGCCCGTTGATTAAAAGAAAAGTCAGCCGCGGCTTAATTAACCTCTCGGTACCCCGCGATTCCACGTACCCGCAGGTACGAAGCGGGCGAAGCCGTATTGCGTTTTATCGCCGGCGGATCATCGCTCGTAGAGACGTTTTGCCTGTGGATTCGCGCGCACGTAACCGCGCGGCGCAGTTTCCATCGGGACGGGGCCGATCTTGATATCGCGCGCAATGAACATAATATGAAACGCAATTATCCCAACGAATTATCTTCGTTAAGGGTGCGCGCGGTTTCGCAGGCGTCGATGGGTAAACCGCGTGTAAAAAGCCCCGCGGCGGAGAGGCGAGAGGGTTAGTTCGCTCGCTCGTATCCCCTGGCCGCGGTGCCGGTAATTACGAGGCGCATTACGGTCCACGGAGCGAGCTAATTCCGAAGAAGCGCGTCGCGGCCATTCCCGCGGCGCTCGTTCACCACCGACGCCGATTTGCATTCGCATAGGACGCGTCACCGTCGCGATTACCATTACTTTTGTCGCTGGCGAATCCCAGCCGAGATCGGGCGAGGATAAGCGGAGAAATACGTTACGCGCGAAACGACACCGCGTGCGTGAACGCGCCCCGCCGCGTGTTGGACATTCACATACGCTTAGCGAAACAATTAGACGATTTTATCGCGCCGCGCCACTGGTGCGTTCGTTTTGTCCCCTGACGGCGGTGGGCCCCCAAGCGAACCGGAAGCTGCGAGCCCCGACCGCAGGAGGTGACTTACCGTGTCTCTCTCTCTCTCTCTCTCTCTGTCTCGCGTTCGCTCAGCTGCCCGACACTTCCCCTTCTTCGCGTGTACGCGCGCGTTTCCGGCGACGCTCATTAACGCCCGGCACGGATTTGTTATTCGTAATTGCGTACGGTTAATTCGATTTTCACGGATCCATTGCACCGTCCGCTACTCTTTCTCCCTGCTTTGTTCTCGATCATTATGCCGGATTCACTTCATTGTGAAGCGGTCTTTTTGTCGCGCGTACCCTTTGTTTAGCCTATGACTAATCGCAAGCGTCACTGGGCGATCGTAGCCGGCTCGTAGATCGGGGGAAAGGAGTCAAGACAAATCGATCCTCTCGATTCCGTTGGAAAACACACTGACTCTCGTCGACTCGTTTCTCATTCCGTACGTCCGAATCGTTAACTTTCACGTTTCGTTTATTACACCATTTAATTTCTCTTTCTGCTTTTTTCCGTTTTATTATTCACCACGCTTTCAATCACCATCTGTCTTCGCATTTTTGCCGCGGCGCACTCGCCACCGCTCGCGTTCGTACAAATAGATAAAATTGCGACATGGCTACCGGAGTAAACGATCTTGGGCAATTTCTTCTTTCCTCGGATCGAGCGGCAGCCGAGCCACACCTGCTAGAAAACGAGCAGCTTCCAGCGAAAGCGCTCTTTAAACGAAGGTGTTTCTCTCAGCCGTTTCGTCACCGAAATTACAAGCTTCTCCGCTTCGACTGTCCCCGTGCACGGACGCCTCGAGGCGAGGCGAGGAAAATCGGGTCGGATAATTCGGCAGGGGTCGACGCGGCGGGACCTTCCGCTCGGTTCGACGGGCGTCCACTTAAGTGGGCTTTTCATGCCGGTAATCGAGGAAATTGGTAAAGTGGAGCGTGCACCGGAATCCGCGGTAATCACCGCTTCGTAGCTGACAGCGGCTCCGTTAATTTATCGACTAAAATCACGGACTCGGCCGACCGCAAATCGTTTTTTAAACGCGTCGTTTCGCCACCGATACTTTTCCATTCGATCTGTCCGTCTCGCCGGGTAATCGACGCGTTAATGGATTTTCTTGTTTTCCCTGCTTTCCCTCCGGTTTTCTACGTCCTTTCTCCTCGCAGCTGATTGGAATTACCTCGTAGCCCGTGCCGATCGAGGGAATTAACTGGATAAAAAACTCGCGCTAATTTCGTTTTCCATCAATTCAGCGGACGATGATCGACGATTATATGGATAACAACCGACGACTGTCTCGATTAACCCTTTTCGAGACTCTACCAGGATCTAACGATACGTTCATTGCATTTACCGATCGAAACGATCCTCAGGGTTTGGAAAGAGTCGACGTAATTCGTAGCTCGACTGGTTTAAAGTTCACGCGACAGAACACAAGGTCGTTCAACGGGGAAAAAGGAGACGAGGTAACGTCTCGATCGAGGAAATCGAACGACAGAACACGGTCGGACCGCGTCGCTCGTTAACGAACACGTCGTCGACCGTGTCGATCTTTTAATTCGCTCGTAAATCGTGCCGGATGTGACGTAGCGATGGACCAGCCGGGGAGTGAACGGGACACGGACTCGAGGCGAGGAGAGGGTCGATCGCGCGGCCATTAAAAAGAGATTTCGGTGAGACGCGGTGCCCAGAGGGCAGCCCGACAGATCCAGGTGAACGGGGCCACCTAATTGGACTCCGACCCAACCAGCTTCTATATAACTAGGAGAATTTCCACTAATTCCACCCAATTTTCGGGGACATTGTCTATTTTTTTCCTTTCTTTCCCCTCGACTCGCCGCCAGAGGCTTCTTTCATCATTTCAAGGGCCTCGCGGTTCCGTTTCACGCACCCACACGCGTCTACTTACTTCCTCGAACGCTAATCTATCCACGTGAAACGGTACCTGTAATTTGCTCGCGATCCGCTCCACCGTTCAGGGGATGAGAGAAGGAATCCAGCACCCCCGTCGCGCTTTACGAGAGCGACGCGGAACACGGTGAACGGTGGCCCCCTCTACGTCGAGGATTCTCGAGGAGGCTACGAAGATAATTTGGAAAAGCGGAGAGACGCGGCAGATGGTGTCTTTAACGCTCCGACAGGAAAGTTTTCTCGTTAACGTCTAGATTGCTCGGTTCCCAGGAAATGTTGATTAACGCGATTCAATCCGCTGGCATTCGCGACGCGAGGAAACCGGCTCGATCGGAACTGACTCGAGTCGATTTGTTCGCGCTTCCGCGGTCGGTGCTTTCGCGTTCTTTATTCGCGTAAATTCGATGTAGTCGTTTCGCATAATTCGTGGATACTCCCGCGTAAAATCTGGCCGAGCGATAAGCGTCAGCGACCGATGGGGGGGTCGACATCGATTCCAACGAACTGGTTAATCGAGTCGATTAATCGAGCGCTGGTGTTTTACGATTATACGCGGACTGTTTTCCGAGCGAATAATCTTGGATGCGACGCGGTGGAATATTTTTTCCATCGATTCGATCGTTTATCCGCGCGGACGGGGCGGAGAGCGGGGCCGCCATGTTGGTGAACGCGCGACGCGTTAATCGATGCCCAGAAAATTAGATTAACGCATTTGGCCGGCACGGCGCGCATACCGACGCGGAATATAACACTGACTAACGACTTTCGCCGGTGCGTTAAGCGCTCCCATTGTTCTGCCGCGGAAGTTGCCCGGTGAGCCGGAAACGCTCCACTCGGCCGCAGTCATTCTCGCTGTCGCGAATGACAGAGCGTGTTCGTTAACACCAATTACCATGCGCCCGTTCGTCCGCGCCCGCCTCCCCATTATATTGAATTATCGGAAAACTCCGCCGAAAGTGAATCCACGGCTGATTTTCCGCCGGTTACAACGCGCGACCCTGCTCGCGCTAATCAACGAACTCCAATCGCGAGCCAGGGTCATCCAACGGCCGCTCGATCCCGATCGTTCGAACTCGCGCCGTTTTCGAAACTCCTCGAACCAGTGGAGCGATTATTAAATTATTAAATGCACAAAGAACACGACGCGCGATGATGCGTGTGAATGGAGAGAGAAAATATTCCTGTAGCTAATTAAAATGTGGTATTTATCGGATATCGAGAATCGTGATTCGCTGCTGCTCTCCAAAAGAGAACGTAACAAAAGCAAGAGAGACGGGTAATTGTCAGCGATCGAGGCGAAAATGAAAAGCCAACGGTAATTGATAACACGTTCGATAGACGAATGATGCAACGAGCGTTTCCAATAGGCCTGTACCAACTTCCACTCTCTACACTGTTGCGTATTACCCCAGAACGGGTGAATATTCGATGGCGTAACCCGCGAGCTATTCCCGCTCGAATTCGAAGCACCGCCGCGGCTGCCGTTCGAGATCGATTACGCCGCGGCGGTGCACCGATCATTACCGTTTCCAGGAGTCATCGCGAAACCTTTTAACTTTTACCGTCGTTAGCGCACGGCCGATCACGCATCGTTGGAACACGGGAACGGAGGGGGAGGCATTAGACCGATGGAAAGGCAGCAGCAGATCGAGGAAGTTGCGGTTACGCGTTGCGGTCGCGTGTTTTCGCGGCCGAACGGCCACGCGAGCAACGAATGAGCAACGAAAATAAGGGGCCGACTGGCTGACGGCGATGACAAGGCCGGGACACAGGATGGAACGGAAGCGAGCGAGAGGGAAGTCGCGCGACGGAAGTCGAGCATCCCGAATGAATCGACGATTTCGAGCCGCTTCGGAGGCGTTCGTCGAGGCGACTCGCGAACGAACCGGGAATGCCACCAACCCAGGCCATATGCCAGCCGTTCACGGTTCTTCTATCTTTTCCTTCGTGGCGCAACCGTGCCACGTTCGTCCACCTGAGGCCTAATTGTTACTTAATTATCCCGTCGAGCGGCCATGCTGCGGTTTATACGCATTGCCGAGTCAATTATTACGAGGCAAGCGAGCGTGGCTAAACGCCTCCGTCGTCCACCCTTCGATACTCGATTACGATTACTCCCTTTCGTTCTCCTTTCTCGTCTCTTTTTTATTACGTTCTCCACCTCGACTCTTTACGATCCACCGTGGAATTAATAACGCCCGCGGTATCTTCGTCGTTAGCCGCGATATCGTTCGGTCCCCTCGAGCACGGCCTCCGATAATCGAATCCCAGTTTTCGTCGCCGCGCGGTTCCGAGAAAAACCGTAAAAATGTGTCGCTGGTCCTCGCTCGAGCCTCGAAACGGACCTGGGGACCGCGAGGTCCTCCTCCGTCTCGTTTCGCCAGTGTCTCTCTTCGAAGATGGGCGAACCTCTGGAGGACGAGGCGCGATCGGGACGGCAGGTACGCGATATTTCATCGAACGTTCCCTGGGACGCCGGGACATTATCGTCCGGGTAGGGCGAGGGCGAAAACGTACGAGCGGTGTTTAATAAAAATGACGATAATATGAGCATTCCGTGTCGCGGTAATGAGACCCGTTGGATCGACTATCTTCGTTGGTCCGTGTCCCCGATAACCACGCAGCATCAATCATCCCCCACCCTGGCGGGTTCTCCCGCGCCATCGAGCATCCGCCCTCGCCATCACCTGGTAATAAAGACGAAACTTTACGGCGCCCTGACCCGGACGAGTCCTCCTGCTTTTCGGGAAACGAACGGTCCGTCGAGTGACGAATCGTCCTCGATTCGATGGAACCGAATCCGTACGATCGAACGACGCGCGTAACCTCGATCGAGGTTTCGATCCTGCTGGTTCTCGAATCGATTCCATCGTGGAAATGGCCTGAATCCATACGTATCGTCCGTCGGAAACTAAATTTCGAATTAATTTCAAATTTATTCCACGTTCGAAGCGAGCATGTAACGAACGATTCGCGTTAGTGAAAGAAGAGTCGATTTCCTGCGGCACGAGTTATCGAGGCGCGCGTACCAGCCAGGCTGACGTAATTTCTTCGGCACGAAACCAGAAAGAGCGTTTCGATTTATCCATCGCGATGTAATAATAGAACGAAAGGAGTAGGTGGTTAAAAAGCACACAGCTAGATCGTATCGCGGCAATTATTTAGCTAAGTACGAGCGGATGGAATTTCCTGCGCGACCTCGCGCGCGGGGGAACGCGTCGATGGGGATCGGTAAAGCGGGCGAAGGTAATCGCGGTGATTACGTTGTCAGCGATGGAACGGGTGACACGTAACAACGGTAACGGGAGAAAGAGACGGGCCGGTTAGGTTCGATTACCAGAGGTTCCACGCGAGAGAAGCGGCTGTTTTCTCGCGATCCGTTTACTCGCGCAACCCGACTCGAGGCGCGATCGCGGAGAACCGGCTGGTCGAGGGCTTCTTTCGACCGTTTCGCGTCACGCGCCAGCCACGTCAGTTACAAAACACCCTTTAATAATACACGCGACTCGAATCTGTTCGCGCGCTCTTCCACCTTTTCCACCTCCTCGCGATCTCGAATTCTGGCGTAACGCTAGACCCTGGATAGGTGTAGCTTGGATCTAGCATGGCGCTGAACGTAACTTTGGGAACCCGACGCAACCTGAATCCGTTCTGGTCCAAGGTTAGAACGTAACTCTGGTCCAACCGCGACTTCGATTCGTCGTATCAGAAATTCATAAATCAAACTTTACCGCGACACGAGTGTAACGCGAGTCGATTTCCGAGTAGCCTCGGCTCTCTGAATAATTCGGGACGCGAGCTAGCGTGGGCGTAATGGACGATTCGACACCGGTTAGAAGCGGAGGATCCTCGAGCGCGTCTAAGACGTGTCTCGTACTCGATTTAGGGTGAAGTCGCGTCGAGTTCGCGGCACTCGTGCCTCGATCTAAGTCCAAGTGACCGATTCGCGTTTAATAGGACGGCGGTAAATCGCGGGATAATTCGTGGCGATGCTCGTTTTCACTCGCCTGCTGACGAAATCCACCAGGTCGAGGCGAATTTGTACGACGCTTCGAGGCACCGACATAAATCGTCCTCGCATCGAGCAGAGAAAGAGAGAGAGAGCTCTTATATAAATGGGAACGATTTAGTTCTAGCGGCCTCACCGGCGGATATCTTAATTCCGTGTACATTAACCTGTTCGAAGAAAGACCGATCCGAGGTGGAAACCACGCTTATACTACTTTATCTGGCCCCGTGGTCTTGTAGCTAATTTATAAGGCGAGTTAACGGGCCGATAGGAGGACCTGTTCACAAATTAAACGTCTCCATCCACCGGAATCCCTGGGTGTCTTCCAAAAAGGAGACGATTTCGAACCACGGATCTTCTATTCCCTTTTTGTATTCTATTGCCTGGTGCACGCGAGATCGTCCGTAGGACCGTTCGTTTCACGATAATACAAAAATCGGAATTTCGTGTTCCACCAGTCCGTCCGATTATTGACGAGGATACTCGACTCGTCGACAAGATCGAGCGTTCCTCCTATTAATACTAATTACAATTTTGTTCGTACACGTTCGGCTCGTTCTCGATCTCGAAGCAGTCGCGACAAATCGGCGATTTTCCAGCGATCAATCTCCACGGCTGGACGAGCGCCGATCGGTTTCATCGATCGATCGGATCGCTCGTCGATTACTCGACGATTAATCTCCGTAATCGCGCGCGTTAATCAATCGGGCGAGGCAACGATTCGAATCGATTAACGTCTCCGCGCGCGTTCGCCTCGCGACCGCGAGGCAAAGAAGCGACCGCAGCCGCCACTCGCACGGAGATCTGATAATACGTTTCCGCGGGTCTACTCGAGCCGTTTCTCTCGCGTGCGTGTCGCGCGGAACGCGTTATCACCGCGAACAGAGTTTCGTAATCTCAGCGCGCGGCGTTTATACTTTATAACGACCGGGCCCCATCGCGTCGTTTACTGGCATGACAAATGGTAATCGCGCTTTGTTCGTACCTCTCGTCGTTTTATCCCCCCACAGACGCGTCCTCGGCCCTTATCATCCCGTTCCCGGTGTAATATCGCTCCTCCGCCTCCTACGATTGTCTTTCGCCTGTCTGCCTGCCTCGAACCCATCGGGTCCGGCGTTTTTCGGACAAATTATTCCCTCGGACATTTTCGCCAAACGAAAACAAGATAAATCCTGCCCCTCCCCTCTCCTTGGCCTTCCTTTTTCCCGTCGAAGCAAGGAAGAGAAAAACGAAAAGAGCGAAAGAGACAAATGTCGGGGAAGAAACGAGATCGGAAAGCTCGATGACCTCGCGCGGAGACTCGCTCGTGGAACGATCTCGCGAGATTCTCGGGTCACCGCTGGTAGAATCGACTAATTTACGCTCATCGCGACGATACATTCCGCTCTTAGCGAGCCTCCTTCCGCGCGCGGTTATTGCGAAACCCTGTCCAAGCGCATTTTCCGAATCGCGGAAATCGCGTGAGCGACGATAGCTGGCTAACGTTTCGCGGACTCGCGTAAATCGACGCGTAAGAAGGGTAACGCCGCGCGTCCGTAAATCGGTAGATGAAACGGAGTTACGAGCCCACGGGACAAGCTCCACGACGCTCTCTCTCGAAGGAACGACCGTGTCCCCAGAAGGGAGTCGTAAACTCTCGATTTCCTCTTGTTCTCCAGGCGTTTTTTCTCGCCTCTACTCGAAACTTTCGGCTCGTCCGCGCGATCGACCACGGTGGACGCGATCCAGGGACACGAGCGAGCTGGGACCCTCTGCAACCCTTTATCGATCCCACGGATAATTGGCGTGAAAGGAACGTTTAAAAGTCCGTCGTGTAAATCGATTGTTTCGCACTTGGAGACGACCTCGATGTTCCTCGCTGGAATCCCCGGTGGGACCACGCGAGGCCTAAAACGGTCTATCCTCGGGAGGAAGGGACCGCGATTAGTATAAGGCACTCGCGTTATCTTAACAGGGGACGGGTATTCGCTCGTACCGTGGCCGTCGCCTTAATCTCGCCTAATCATGGCTCTATTTAGATCCACGGGACGGCGAGAGGACTCCTTTAAGAGGATATCCGTGTAGGACTCGACCCCGTTCGCTTTACGACTCTTTAATCGTCCGAAATTTGTTGCTGACCACTAAAAACGTCTTCCTGTCACCTCGCCCGGGGGACACTTCCTCAAACCTGCGTCCACACGGCTACACACGGTGGTTCCCTGGAATTCTCCGAGTCGAACGTTTTTATCGAACGCTTATCGATACACTAAAATCCTTCTCGTTTAAGATTACGCCGTTCGCGAATAACGGACAGCTCGATATGTCCGTGGCGCTCGCACGCCTTCGATTCGGGGAACCGGCCCGCTTTTAGACGTTTACCAACCCCTTTCGTTTTGCTATCGATGACAGCGTTCTACAGAAATGAAACACGCGCGAGAAGCATTTTTTTTTTTTTTTTTTTGTTGAGAAAATCGCTCCATAAATTCGTACGCGGAACGAACCGCGTGTCGTAGAACGTGGTCGAAATCCGCGTGCGATACGGGGTTGAAAACTGGCAGCAGCGTGGACGAAAAAATGGTCGATCAAGTTTCAATTAGCGAGAAGTTACGTCCACGAGCCGTATTGTAGACCGAAACGGACGGCACGAATCTGCGAAAGAGTACGCGGCAGATCGATTTCGGTCAGATCGCCGCTATAAAATGAATGGTATCCGCTAGAGCGCGGTATTTCCGATCGGCTGTTTCACCCTCGTTGGCTCGCGGCCTGATTGCCCCGTCATTTCGCGTACGATCCGCCGATCGGTTTCCAAGTCGATACGCGTGTACCCCCGGACCCGTTCAACGACTGATTACGATCGTTTCGCAGTTATCGCGGCAATAAAAATCATGCGCTCCTCTTGACTATCAATTTCGACGGGGATCTACCGCCGTCGTTAACGTCGCTACCGATACCACGCGATCGTTACGTGCAAACCCGATTACTCGTACCGTTCGCATCCTTGACGAGCCTTCGTTTCCACTCGAGGAATCTTACTTCGCATCTCTCTCTCTCTCTCTCTCTCTCTCTCTTCGTTGTCAAGAGTCGATCACGACTCGTCTCGTTCGAGGATCGAAACGATTTCTCGCTGAAAGATTAAATCTACCGCGAGCTCTCGAAATGTAATTGACGATCGCTCGATATATCCGCTCTTTTCGTCGGCTGCGCGCACGATCGACGCCTCGCGATTCATCGTTAGCTACGCGAAACCGTGTAATACGCGCGGTCTCGATCGGGACGCACCCATCGACCGCGCGCGCTGATCGAGCTATCATTTCGATCGCGGGGTTGGAGCGTGTTTCCGCGCGAAATTGTAATTGCAGGATCGCGCAGCAGCCGCGGCTGGCCGTCATTAGCGAGCGGCCACCAAAGGATCGAGACGTGTTCCGCGGAGGCAACGAAACGGCTGCCGAGTAATCGAGCACGGCCGGGAAATTGAGAAATTAATAACGCTAAAGGGTGCGATGGGTCACGGACACCCAGTTTCGAGTTTGATCCTAGCACTTCCTTGGAACTCGCGAGCCTTAACATGCAACAGCTTTTACACACCTATCCTTTCGTTTCGAGAGATCGAAGGATTCGAATAATACCGATGAGAACGCCAGCCGCAGAGGCTCAATTTTCCAATTTGATCGAACTCCATGGTTAAAACGATTCTCTTAGAATCGCTTCGATCGATTCGAAGATAGAGATTTTTACGAAAATCTCCGTCGTCTTAAATTATATGAAGCGAGAAAAGGTCAGAGAAAGAGAGAGAGATGGCAGGAGAAGAGAAAATTGATAGAAAAGAGGAGGGTAGGATCGAGCGGATTAGTCGGAGCGCGCGACATTAAAATTAATAACATTTGAGCCGTTATTACCGGAGCAGGTGGCGTGGCCTGGCACCGTTGCGCCTTTCGTAGTTACGGTGGTTTGATTTCGCGTGACTGGCCGATATTGAACCGGACACCCGTGCAAATACAAAGCGTACGTACGCCCCGGAACACTCGCCGCTCCGCTCGTGCTTTCTATGCATAGTCTACAGCCGGGAGATTGTCTGGATATCCGAATACTAATTCGATTCGATGCTCGTCGAGCGGCTCGCACCGTGAGATTGCCCGACGGATATTGGACTCTCTGCTCGTGTCCGCGTTACATCGCTCGCCCGCTCGATCACCCGCGAACCGACGGATTTCCGAATCGTTTCCAAATTACTCGCGACAAGACGGTCGACGAATTCGTTCCGCGTCTCGTGTTCTACAACTAACCGAGAGACGCCTCCATGCTTTTCCTTTCAGCCGCTGCGTCCCGATCGAGAAAGCGCCGTTTATTCGCGGAACCGTGGAAAACGGCACCACCAAATGGCACGGACCTACCAAGGACTGTTGATGCTTATGCATTACGTGACTTTTCGAGCGAGCAACGCCTGCAGAAATATCGTGACAATGGTAAGTCGTTCCACAGATGATATCGCGACGGTACGTGCCGACCGATCGCGCTCAGATCTCGACCCGATTGCCGCGCAGCGTTAGACGCTGGTCAGTCGTATCCGCGCGACCTTTGAGTGGTTTTAAGCGAAATTGCCGTTTCGTTCGCGAGATACGTGGCTACCTCGTGGAACGCGATTCGCGTCGCGAGACGTGGCTGCCATCGCGAGAACACGAGCAACCAGCGATCCTCGAGTCCTCCCTGAGGTAGTTAGAATTTGCATAGACGAACGAGCGGTTTCAGCTGCTGGCCAACTGGCGAGCGCTCGCGTGGAGATGATCGCCCGGAGAAATCTTCCGCGTTCCCATCGATAATTCCTCGGTCGGAGTGAAAAGAAACCGAGGGCGAAAGAAACGGCGATCGCCGCGATGGAAAATATCGAAACGATCCGGTAATCGTTGTCCTCCGATCTGTAATTTTCTTACCTTCGAATAGTTCTCGCAATCATCCTCGCGCCTCGTACATCTTTCTTCCTCGATATTATTTAATAGGACGAGCAGCCTTGCCTCGATCGCTCGACGCTCGTAAAGGTAATTAGAATTCTTCTCCTTTTTTTCTCGCTTCGAAGCAATCGCAGCTCGAATTCGCTCGCTTTTTCCTCTCTTCCCCGAGAGCGGGGCTGGAAACATAGCGACGCGGATAATGGCGTCTAAAGTAGGAAAGTTTCGCCGGCGATGAGGAGCACCTGGCAATTACCAGCGTCCCACGGCGGGTGAATATAAAAGAGCGGGAAGGCAAGGATTGCCCCGCCGCGAAAAGCGCGACGCTTTGAATCCATAATCGAGCGTCTGAGCCTTCGACGCCGCTAAAACCGCGTCCGCGCGAACAATCAACGCGTTTCCGCGGCTTTGAGGGAAACAGAGCTGTTGATATCATCGCGCTCAAAGCGCCGGCTGATTCCGTCCCGTGAATTTTAAGCAAACCGCGTACCACGGCGAATCGCGCAAAACTAATTTCCTCGAGCAACCTCGCTCTTCCGTAATTTCATTCGTGCTAAGTTTCCTCGAGTTCCCACCGTGAAAACTTTCGTACGAAGCTGCGATTTTTAGACGCGAATCGCGTCTCGCCTCGAGTCCAGTGTTTTGACTGATTTACAAAAAGTTGCAGAACGAATCGACGGTCGTCCATCGTGAGACGATTTCGTCGAGAATCGGATGGCGTGTCTGCGGGATCGCGTCGAAACGGCAGATACAGTCCGCAGAAAACTAACAAGAGTCGAGGCCTGTCATAGCCGGCTTTCATCGAGCACCGGTGGACGCCACCCCGCGAGTCCCCAGCCCCGCTCCCTTTCCGTGACCGTGAAATTTCGCGCTCGACAAAACTCCGTCGAGTGTGAAACTATTTGCCGCCACGGACAAAGCTCCTCGAACAATTTGCCGCGCGGAATCGCGTGACGCGAGCCAGCCGAAAGGACGCGAAATTGCCGAACGAACGGCTCTCCTTGCCCGCGATCTCGATCGCGTGACACTTGACGCTTCTCGACATCTTTCATCGTGGCTCGGTTCGTTTTCCATTACAATACGCCAGGCAAACGGTCCGGCGATTCACGCATTCGCCTTGAATCTTCTGGACCGAGCGAATCGATCGCAGCTGTTCAAACAAACCTGAATTTAAATAATTCTCACTTTTCATCCTCCCTGTATTATACTCCAGGCGATCTTCTAACAGAACTTTAGAGAACGATTCCAATTCTTCCAATTCTTTAAAATTCCTCGTCGATCGAAGTAATCAATCGTTCTCGAATCTTTTTTCCACTCGCTATAGCGTCTCCAAAGGACGCCATCGCTTCGAGCACGCGTAAACGAAACGATTTCCAGTGAACACCCTCGACGACGCTACTCGACTTGCTGCAACCCGTCGAAGGTTACGAGCACGTGCACACCAGAAGAGTATCGTCGATTCGCGTGACGCGGAGGAGACAGTTGCGAGGAGAATCGCGCTGCGGTCTCGCGCGCGTCATGTGTCTCGGAAGTGCGGCGTTCTCTTTTTGCCAGGCGATCCCCAGGCGCCTATTCAATCGCCGCTAGTCGAGGAAATCACCGGATTGTCCGGCGGGCGATCGCGCCCGGAGCGGGAAGAGCGTCGGACGGCAGCTGCTCGGGTGCGATCACGAAACGCCGCGCGTGCAGCCACCGCCACGCTGCATAATGCGTCTCGTCGGGGCGGCATATGGGGAATCGCGGTACGATCCTGACGCGCGTGGTCGCAGGAGGAAACCACGCGCCCCGACACCGCCGCTCGCTCGCGGTTTCTCGACTTTGCGTCGAGATTACCGCCGTCCGATCCTTCCGTCGGCGGTTCGTCGCGCCTTCCGCCGCGGCGCAGACGGTCCTCGGAGTGAGCCTGCCCGAATCGACCGGTCGATGAACCGCGATGAGAGTTTTCCTTCGACTGTTGCTTGTCTGCGACTTTCTGGGTTAATCATCCGCGATATTAGGAGTTTGCAGAGTCATCTGAGAAGGGATAGAGGCGATGGTGGTGCAGAGTTTGAGGGAAACCAGGTAATCGAGATGATAGCGATGGAACAATTCTTGTTAGAGTCGCTGACTACTTAATTATTCGACTACCTCAAAATCGATGCTTTTTTTTTTAATTTTTACCAAACCAATCGCAAGTATAACTCCTCGACTCGATCGAGAAGTCTACGCGTGCCCGTAGCGCTCGGATCGAATTGAAACACCGTCAAAGTCCAGAGCCCGGTGGACGTTGACGGTGGCTGCCTGGTACAGAAGTAATTTCCGGGGGAATTCGCTCTGTTCCCAAGCGACGCGACAACCTTGGATCTCGCACGTAGGTAACACGCTCGTCGATGATCCTTTTGAAGCGGGCCACACGATCGTCCGGCCACGCGCGCCGCGGTCTCGTCTTCGACAAACGAGAATAAAATATACATGAATCTCTTTTTCGGAAATATTCAAATCTCCGTTCCTCAGATCGAATAACCGGCGTGGTATCGGGTCGCCCTCCGTATCGCGGCCCCCGGGGGTGGTCTCAGGCCATGAATATCATGACTGACCAAACGCGGCTCCCATACCAGTCACGTTCTGACGATTCCCGTAAGGTGTGGTCCGCGGAGTCGGTTTCCGGAAATCAGGCTATCGGGTTTCGCGTCTGCCCGCGAACGCGAACGCTCCTCGCGGCGGATAGCCTGGCTTCCGTTTGGTAACCGCGCGACGCGTGATACATTTCGAATAGGCCCGTTCGAGCTCGACGATTCCTCGATTTAATTAAAACGCGAACGCTCGCGGCGAACGGGGCAAACTGTGCCAAGTTGAAAGAAACGAAACGCGATCGAAGGGGGTGGCTGGCGAGTCGTTTTCGAACGGAATCGAAAATCGCGTCGTTTCGAACTATCGCGCGCGTATCGATGCCCCATTACTTTTTCACCACGTATAATAACGCTCGGACCTGTATGGCGGATCGGATGAACGATAGGGTGAAACAAAGAAAGGAAGCATCGAACGACTAACCGTGTCGTTGCCCGCTCGTTTATTGCGTCTCCCGAAAAAAGCCGCCGTCATTTCCCAAGGATAAACTGGCAATAACTGTCGCATTTGGAACTCTCGGTAAAGTCGTTAGTTTTTCAAGTTAATGCCGAGTAACCTCCAACCTTCCACCACCCAAGCGATTACATAAATGAACGTTAAGGGGGGAGAGGGGCGCGCGCCACCCCTTCGAAATAAATTGACCATCGAGCACCGTTCGTGTCGACTCGTTCCAGAACGAGCCTGCAATTTTTGTATAATCGTTTCTTCGAAGAAAAAGAAAAGTATACCGAAACAGCACCTTTGCTGTTACTCTGAAAATGAACTTTCGATTAACACTTCTGTAAAAAAGAAAATTCTCTTCCAAGGTCGCTCGTGTGTCCACTGAAAATCGATACGGACGAACGTTAGGGGTAAGTGGAAAGGAGCCGCGAAATAATCACGGGAGTCGAACTTCCGCCCGCTCGTAAATCGACGCTCGCCAATGGCGGACGGGGTTAGCCGTCCTTTTTTTCGTTAGAGGTCGCGATCGAGCGCGCCTCGTTTGCGCCCGACTTCCGGCGTAACGGGACAGTCCGTGTCCACCGAGTCAGCCTGACTGACGTTGATTGCCGCCACGAAGCGTTACAGTTATATAGTTATTTTGTTAATGGCACACGTCGACGACGCGTCGTCGTTAAAATTCGCTCCTGCGTTTATCGTCGACAGCGGGTGGGAAGAATGTTCGAACGTGGGAATGCTCGTTTTCTTTCCTCCCTTTTTTTTCCTTTTTTTCGTCGAAATCGTAACCACGACAAAACGACGGTCTTTTGGCCTGCTCGTTGTATATCAGCGCGTTGAAACTCGAATGATTGATTTTCGTCAGGGCGTCCGATAACGAAACGTATGCAAAATGCGTGATCGTACGAACGGAAGTTGTTTGGTCGCGCTGCTATTATCTTCGCTCCGGTTCTCGTCTGCCACCAGCGACAGAGGAACGATTAGTCACAAGCTTAACGCGTTTACGTGACCGTCGCATGGAAATTTCCGATAAAAACCGGCGAAAATGAACGAGGAAGATACGACGTCTCATTTTTCTCGAGCATCGGTCGTGGCTAATCGGAAGAGCGCGATAAAATGAGTTGCTCGCGCCTCGACCGGGTTATTGTTTAAACCCGCTCCATTTTTCAATCGTCGCTCGTTTCATCCGATAACGAAAACGCTAAACAGACGATCGGACATCGTGGCGCGTCTGAATCAGTCTTTGGTTCATCGAAATGGCCAACGCGAATTGCTTCTACCCTTTTTATCTCACCGCGAGCATAGACGGTGAACGTTTTTACGGTTCTCGAGGAACTTTCTTCTCGTTTTCTCTGTCTGCGAAAGACGAGGCTGCCGGCAGTTGCCGAGCGTTTTTAAAATTAACGCCTCGCGTCGGTGCCACGGATCCCAACCCCTTCTCTTCTCGGTCGTGTCATCGTGTTCGCACTTAACGGATAAGAGCTTCGAATCGCCTCGTAAACCGTCCGGCAGTTAACACTCGACGTTCGAATGGTGGCTTCGCTACTTAACTACTGTACAACGTTTCGTTGATCCCCTCTCGCGCCTCTTTCCGTTCCTCCCCGATCGCCGTGCCTCGGTTTTACGCGCATCCGTTCTCCACGGTACCGGAGAACGTCGTCGCCGCCGCTCTAATGTAACCACCGATGGTGCTCTACCAGCCACGAGACTGAACTCGCTGGTTCCTCCCTTTCCCAACCACTGTAATCTTCACCGCGAGACCTCCGACACCGAGTAACCACCTTAATGCCTGTGGGGTGCCTAATGATAGCCACGAGGAAATCGCTAATAACCAGCATCGCGAGATTTTCGTTGGTTTACCATTTTCTGCCAACCGATCGTTTGCTCGATGACGTACGATCGCGTCGATGCACCCGTTCGATCACTCGCTTTCACATTCCTCCGCGAAATTTCTTCTTCGTATACGTTCTGCTACTGCTTTCTTTCAATTTAGCAAGCGTCTGTTGGTAGACAAATATCTTTTAATCTGAACACAATTTTCAAAGAATCGCGTACGCAAATATATATTACATTCACGGAGAAACAAAAATCCATACTCCCCTTTATTCTTATTTTCAATTCTATGGACACGGAATCCCAACCGTGCCCGTCGAGCGAGACCTCGAAATTTTCATAATCAATGATATTCCCGTCCACGTGAATGAAGCAGCTCGAAACGAAATTTGAAAAGAGCGAAGGGGACCGCGTTCCACGCGGCGAGGAAAGGAAATGGAATAACCAGTCTACGCTGGACGCAGGACCGCGGTGGGTTAATAAATTGCAATACTTTGTCGGTCGGATAGGTGGACAGGTACGCGGGTGTCGTGACCGCGCGGGATTATTCAGAATAGCGGCAGCGATAATGTAATGACGAGTCGGGTGGACGTAGGTTGGCCGATGGCGAACGTGGCCGCGATCGGTGAGCCGCCACCCTATTCAGCCGCGTATCCAATATTCGACGGGCGACCGGCGAGGTGTTACGGTAATACACGATCGAGGAATGCCATTTGCCGGTGCTTGATTTATGCATTACAGAATATAGAGACACCAGCGGTGGCCGGGGTGCCCCCGTGGGGGATTTCGAGCGCGGCTACCCGGTGGACCGGCCGACGTGAGTATTATTCAAAGTGTTGCTCATTTCGACACGTGGACAGGGCCGGGAGTAAATCGCGGGGTTTGACCGTACTCAACGACACGTGACGACACGTGCCGCACCGTTCGCCGTTTCGCGGTCCTGTCTTTCCAATAGCGAGCGGAAACCGCGAGCCGAATCTAGGCTGGCGATCGCTGGCGAACGAGAACTTTGCTGGACTCGTGCGTGTGGACATTATCACTTCGCGTTCCCTTTTTTGCTTTATCCAGAGTTCGTAGCTCGAGGCTTTGCAGATAAAAAGATTGGTAGCAGAGCGAATAAACGCGTCAGTTTACACTCTGCGATGGAAATCGGTCAATTTTTTGTGATCGTCGATCGTTTGCGAGGATCGACAGAGGCTCGAACAGTGGCGCTATCGAGTTTTTCGTAGCGGATTTTTCTCAGCCGATCCGTGTGGGAAATAGCTGAACGAGTCGAGGTGAAATCACCGCTAATCGAACAGGTTCGCCACGAGCCGATTAGGTATTCCGTGGGCCGTTTTTGCGCGAATTCTCCGACGGACGGGAGTCGCGTTACCCGGCGTTAATGGGAATGCCTCGAAGCGAACCCGATCCACGGACGAATCGGTGCGGAATAGGAAATGATCGAGTTTACGGTGGAACGCGGAAGAGGCGCCGGCCGTTGACGTGCCGCGGATTTTCTCGCCGCTCCGCAACTCGATTCCTCCTGGTCACTTGGTCGACGAGTCGACGGAAGCTATCGCTCCTCGCTGGACGGTTAGAGCAAAACTGTTATTCCATCCGAGCTGTCGTACTCTCTCGTCCTGAAATCTACGCTCGACGATCGAGATTAAAATTAAAATCGCTACTTGAAAATTTCCTCGTTTAAAAAAATTGTAAGTAGCAACGATACGAGAAGAATAGTTTCAAAGTTTCGATTACATTGACTACGAGACGTTTAATCGAATTTGACGTTAGCCGCGTTCTCATAGCCACAATGCGGCTACGAGTTCTGGGTCCGTCGACCGGACCCAGGGGCGATATCGAGACTCGACTTTTCAATGGCCGTTCCTCCGACAAAAGGAGCACTCGAGTCGCGCCGCCGAATCGCTCGCTACCAGTTGCATATTCGAGGGCCGTCGAGCGAGCGGAGCCCACTCGAGCCACCGCGGAAACAAAATCTCCCTTCGATAGTGTATTTATCCGCGAACCCGTTGCACCGGGTGTCCCAGAAACAGTCGACGCTGACGGACAGGGGAAGGTCGGCGTTATCGAGCCGCTGGGATCTTTACGTGTTCCGTGGAAAATGACGCGTTTGCGTTACGCTCGTTCCTCGAAATCGCATGGACGGCAGAAAAACGAAAGCGCCGGAAGGAAGTAATTGTTACGCAATGAAAATTCCAGCCGGTCAATACTCGCGACGTAATTCTCTATGCTAATACGGTGGACGATTAATTCCTTATTCCACCTCCGTTCGGCGCGATGCACGATCCGAAGAGGCACCCCTTGTAGACACACGCGCGTACACGCACACGCGAGAAGTCGACGGTTCCTCGGTCGTTTCTTTCTCTCTTTTTTTCCACGCTGGCCATTTATGGGTGGCGTGCCACTTGACAGGACGCACGGCGTCACGGGGTAATCAAAGTGCCATTATCCATGGGAAATTGTAACCCCCGATCTCTTCGACCCCTCCGGTTCCTTGCTACGCGTATATTCATACGAGGCATCGCCTCCTCTCTTTCTGGCTCGCCCCTCGACCACCCTATCCCTCGATCCTCGTCCAGCTCACCACACTCGATACTCGGCGTATCGACGGGGTGGTCGTTACGTAAACCCCCTGCCAGCCCGTTGTAACGCGCGTTACACGCCGAGCGGCGGCGAGGGGTTCGACGAGTGCCGCGGTGTCAAAGCGGAGTCAACCGCTGAAAAATGGCTGCGACTTGTCCACGAAGGATTCGACGCAATCGTAACTCTTATCGTTTCAACCGGCGTTTCGGGCGTCGCGCGATTGTTTCACGGACGCGTCGCGTTCGAACCGGCTGCGTCAGCTTTTCGAACAGGATCCACGCTCGAAACTAACCCCCGAGATTTATTTCAAAGCGATACTTGTTTTCTTTTTTTTTTTTTTTTTTTGTCGCACGAAATAAATACTCCTCGATTAGGAAATTCTGCGACGAATAGGAAATTTGCCCGGTGAATTTCGTACAGGAAAAATCGCGGAAGAGAGGAGCGACGCCGGTGGCGGGCAGAGGACGCGGTCGAACGATCCAGGTGGCGGCAAGGTACAGCACGATTGGTCGTAGCCGGTGGAGTCGGTGGCGTAGGAGAGAGAGAAGGTTAGTTGGGTTCAGGGGCTGTACCGTGGGCACGAGTCCCAGCCCATGCATACCAATCGAGCGGCAACCTAACAACGGTTAACCGCAGCCAGTCGACCCGCTGCTAATCAGAAAATCACGCTACCGCGGAAACCCCCAGCGGAGGGGTTGCAGAGGCTGCGAACCGGTTCGCCGGCTCTCTCTCTCTCATAACGCGCCACCGCCTCCACCTCCGCCTCCTCCGTTCCCCGCTCGACGAATACTTTTTCGCGCGCCGCTCGACCGCACCGGGTTCGGCGAGATTGTGCGGACGCGCTTCCGCCGCGCGTAAAACACGAGACCAGCCGGGGCCTCCCTCGGGTACAGCCCCCGGCAGCGGCTGACATCGCGCTAATTACGGGGTTAAATATCAAGGGGTTAACAGCGAGCCAATGTACCGGGCATCGGTTATCCGAGTCTCATTTTGCGCCACGAGGATCGTAATCGAACGGACGGATAAGCTTAAGGGTTGTCGATTGGTTCCTGGTTCGAGGGGGTTGATCGTGTCTCTCGCCGGTATTCCTCTCGTTTTTGCTGGTATCGCGTCTATCTCCGACGAGATTTCAGAGTCCTCTATATCGCAATCTCAGTGATCTTATTAATATTGAATTAGTTTCAGAAAACTTAGATTTCTCTTCGCAAATTGGCGAATTTAACTTTGCAAGGAGCTTGCGATTTGGCGAATTTCGCGTACAATGCCGTAAGGTTCCCGCATAGAACGCTTGAATAGGTGATCGAATAAAGCTATTCGCGTTACGCGAACCTTGTATTTGCGCTACACTCACGGGTCACGTATTTTCAGAGCGTCTGGTGCGCCACTCGTTTCCGTTTCGCTCGTCAACGACGCGGCGGGCCTCGGGAGATCGGGGTTCCGGGTCGCACGTTCGACGTAGCTACCCCCTCGACACAATAACGCGTCCACTGTTTCGGAAGTCGAGATCCTTAAAATTTTCTTGGCGAGCGCACCCTTTCTTCGCGCCTGGCTGGCAAGCGAACGAGCGGGTCCCACGAGCGACCGCGAGATCGACACTCGCATCGGTTACGTTTCGAGGGTGCGATCCCCCTCTCGACTTCTCGAGAGGCAGGTCGCGGTTAGGCCGCTCGAGTGCAACTTTCGAGAGCCTCCTTCACTCTGTAATACGCTAGTGGGTTCGAGATTTTCTGGTCGAGGAACGGTCAGTCGATAACTCTGCGATTCGGTGTTATTCTTTTGGCGAGTTCTTGAATCAAAGAAATACGCGTCTAAATACGATTTCTCAAAGAGGATAACGTTAAAGTAATGAAGAAGAGAGAAATAAAATTGAAGAAACCAATCGATTGGATACCTTTCGAGTTATCTTTTTGCGTTATTATTCCAGCGTAAAGTTAAACGACAGACACTCGAGCGAATTTATGCCATCGCGAGACTGATTGAATTCCAGCCGCGCGTTATGAGAAATAAAGGAAGGGAGAAGGGTATCGATAACCACAGCGGATAGAGTGTATCGCAGAGAAATTTAAAGGTACGCTTAAGGGAGGCTTTCTTCGCGGGCTGAGAGGAGGAAACTATGGAGCGCTCGAAAGATGGAGGACGTTTGTCCGCGCTTACCTCCTCTTTTAAGGTTCTTGTAGCGTCCCGGAAGTACGAAATCTAATTTCAGCTACCGCCCGATCGCGCCGCTTTCCCCCTGGCCCCGGGGAAACTCCGTTCCGCAGCTACTCCCGTGTAAACCGGACGCCGGTTTAAAAAGTTCCGTCGAATCGCCTGGGACACCGTACCACGGCAGAGTGCTTGATTATTTCCACAAAAGCGGCAAGCGACGCCGTTTTAAATTGCGTTTTAAAAGTCGTCGCCTGCCCCCTCGCCTTCCAGCCGGTACGCAAGGATCGGCGAGAACTTTCGAACGTTTGATCTCTGTCCTCGGATATCTTCCCTTCGGATACGGCTGCGCTTAACGGTCTTCAGAGAAATCGTTTCTCCTTCTCTCTCTCTCTCTCTCCTTTTCACGATTTCGAGTTCAGTTTTCGAGTGATCGACAAGCTTTCAGCGTTGCGTTTAATAATAGCAATTTACTCCTCAAGATTCTCTGAGAAAAGGATGACCCGATCAGCTGGTTAACGAAATACGAACGTCACCGTTGCGGTAACAGCGACCATAACGTTTACTCGTGATCGAACTTTTTGCTGATCCCGATAGAAATTCGAACGAGGGTGGTAAAAGAACCGCGCTCCCTGGGTGGTCTCTGACTGGGGAAAGAAAGAAAAAAAAAAAAATAAGGGAAGCGCAGGGCGGGCATACGCGGAGGAAAGTTTCCGCCAAACCGGATACAAGGAAGTTCCACCGTATTCGCGCATCCGGCGCCATAAATCTCGGACTCTTCCCGCCTTCTCGTGCCCGCTGGCCAAGTCACCGAGCCCTCACTCTGTCCGACGAATAAATATGCGATCAACCTTTTTTCCAGCCCGTCGTCCCTATCGGTCGGTCGGTTCTATCGATTCGCAGCGAGGGAAAGATCGATTCTGATCGACAGCGCGTAATAAAGGACTCGTATCGCGTCTATCGATGCTCCCTGTTTTATCGACCGATCTATAGAGTCGTGGTTCCTCTTAGAAAGACTAGTACGAATTCAATCTCGATCTGTCCGTATTATCGTACAGATTATTGACTATATAGCGTACGAAGGTAATTTAAAAAACGTGACGATTGTTATATACTTGTCAGTCGGTAAAACAGATATGGATCTTTCAATCGTGAGTCCATCTGCAGTATCAACTGACTCATTCGGTTTTCCGGTTTCAACGAATATCAGAATTAAATATTCTAACTAATCACGCTGTTCCTCAGCGCGCAGTTGCTTCTCGCAGGGGAACAATAATCGCTCGTTAATCCACGGAGAGCATCTTTCTCGCGCGGATTCATCGCGGCAAGTATTTATGGGTTATTGATGACGCGGGGCGATTCGAGAATCTAAGAGGATCGTATAATAACGTAATTAACGGCCCGTTGACAAATTGAATCGGCGGCGAATGTATTCTTTTCATCGTGCCTGTACCCCGACGCCCCGGCCATAAATATTTCATGCCAGCCGGGCATCCCCGTGTCCGTGGAAAATCGAAGAACGTTCAACGATCATCCCACCCCACGGCGATGGTGTGTGCCGGACGCGCGACACACCCTCGAAAAGTCCTCGCGAGGAAACCATGAAAACCCGATAATCTTTCATCGATCAGCATCAGAAGGGATGGGAGCGTTTCACGAAAATGGAAATCCCGATTAAGGGGCGTAAAGTATCGCTCGCGTATATAATACGCGGGAAGGGGTTCGCCTGGGATCGATCAAAAGATTCTTCTCGTTGTTTTCAACGCGCGTTAACCGACTCGACAGAAAAATTTCTTGCTTCACCCCCCGTTCGTTTCGTCGACTTTTTTTCTTCGCCATCGCGTCGATTCGACTCTCGTTCAGCGCGAAGGCGTTACGACGAGTCCCGATCCGGAAGAAGAGGGCAACGCGTACGCGGCAGGATTTTGATAAGCGTGGTGCGCGGGAGGCTGTTAACCGTAGAGAACGGCGCGAAACCAAGGAGGATATTAGAGCGATCCGGCGATTGGCTCCGATGCAATTTCGCACGGTACAGTGGCGGCACGTTGGGCGAAGGTGTTAAATTCACTGGATGTACGTCGGACGAGCCCCATTCTGGGGTAGCCGACAAATCCGATCGTATTTTCATCGACGCCAAATTGGCAATATCCTCGCCGGTGACGATTCCTGAATTATGCATCAGCCTCGGGGACAGTCGCTTCGCTTCGCTTCCAAGTTTATCCATCCCGCTCGTTTCCATCCGCAGCCTCGCGACTCTCTTCCACGCGGAGAGTTTTCTGCCCTCGCAGCAAACCAACCCCCCCTCGCGCTCCCGACCCCGAAACACCCTCCCGCTAGCCTTCTCCTCCTCCTCCTCCACCTCCTCTGGCTGCTCCTCCATCTCCTACTGCTCCCCTTCTCCGCCCGTGTCCACCGCTCCCTTCCTTCGGACCCTTTCTCCGATGGAAACGTCACTTATTGGTCGACACGAAAGGGAGAAAAAGAGAGGACACCCTCGAATCCGACCAATCGCGGTGAACGTCCGTGATAATGCTCGCGATATCTACCGTGGTACAGACTCCGGCAAAATCAGCATCCCTCCGGCTGGTAAAGATCGCGTGCAATCGAGGAGACGCGTTTCGGAGGACCTCGTCTCGATTAACGTATCTCGCGTTGTTCACCTCTAGCGTTGGAGCTTTTCTTTTTTTTTCTTTTTCTTTTTTCTTTTACTTCTTAGATCGAACGATCGTCGAAAAGAAACGCTCTCCTTCTCTCTCTCTTTCTTTCATGCTTGCACACATACGTGTATGATAGGCAGTTAGGCCGAGGGAAAGTAACGAGACCGATGATAGTCGATCGGACGTTTCCGCGAACGAGCGAGGAAAGTAACGAAGCGTCTCGAATGGACGAGAAAGAGGCGGAATCCGTGGAC
This sequence comes from Xylocopa sonorina, assembly GCF_050948175.1. Classification (NCBI taxonomy): domain Eukaryota; kingdom Metazoa; phylum Arthropoda; class Insecta; order Hymenoptera; family Apidae; genus Xylocopa; species Xylocopa sonorina. The sequence continues at coordinate 12,205,497 of NC_135200.1, forward strand.
GATAATTGAATCGGGCGTTTGGAAACGGCCCTTAAGCCTTTACGAGGGGGGAGACAGACAATGGAAGGTAAAAGTAAAGCGTCGTTCTCGGAACGGAGGGCTGCTCGCCTCAAATAATAAAATGATAAGAACCCCGCCGCGTCCCGGTGTCCCTTCATCCCCCATCGCGGCGCTTTCGCTTCCCCACCCCTTCCGCCCGTTTCCTACGCCCGGAGCCGGCTCGTATATAAATGTCGATATTATTGTAACGAACCGCTCTTGATAGCAATTTCTCCTTCCGCGTGTTCTGTTGCTCAGACGAGCCCACGCGATCGGACACTCGCAAATTCGTTTGAATCGACCCACGGATTTATCGTTTCCGGATCGCGCGTGCGGCAGAAAGAACACCGACGCGCCCGCTTTGAGCTCTCTATTCGACTACTAACCCCTCGCCGGCTCGTCTGCCCAGGAATTCCACCAATGTTTTCGTAAATACCCTCGCGTACAACCCTTTTCTGGGCTCTCTCGTTTCGCGAGAGATTGAAAGGAATTATAAAAAGACGATACTGGATTTTTACGTATACAACGTCTTGTAGAATAAAGTGAAAGGGTGAGATGAAATCTCCGGTTAAGTCGCAGAAATGATAAGAAGCTCGTACTGTTAACTGGATTTATTTCACATTTGAGACGTGTTTCGACAACTTTCTGTTTCGTCGGCGGTGCTTTCACCTTGCGATCGGAGTACGTGGGATTTGGCTCGTATTGGTTACCAGTTTCCTGTGCTGCGTTTTCCCGAGCCCACTCATCTTCCACCCTCGTGTCCCCCTCGAGTTGCCATCGCGCGCTGGAACGGATCGACAGTTCGTCGTCGCGAGGTCTATCCGAATTTGGACTTGCGACTTCTCTTAGAGTATGAAAAGATAAACGAATGTGCGTCGAGTGTCGCGTGCCCGACGAGGACGGGTATTAGAAGGGGTGGCTGAGAATTTTCGTCCGCCTCCGCGGCGGCTTTTCACCTTCCTCGCGATTGTCGAGACGGCACGTGACGAGACTCGACGCCGCCGCGGACGAATTTAAGACGAAAGCGCGACGTCGGACACGCGACAAAGGACACACACGGGCGAGTCGACTCGTTCACCCTTCGCGTCCCGATCGAGAGCTGGCGAACGAGGCGACCGTTAATACCGTTGACGACCATCGATCCAGAAGACCATGAATCATCGTCTGATAGACCTCGTAAGGAACTGAGACCAGTTCCGCGGCCGGCCATTTTGTGTCCCCTCTTTCTGGAATACCCAAACGAAATCGTTTCGATCAATGGCAAAAGACCAGAAATGGAAGGAGCAAAAATTTACCTCCGCGAAATCGTTCACTTCTTCCTCTTCTTCTTCTTATTGGGGTCGCAACCCTTAGGCATCTTGCACACCAGACTGTCTGGCGGGCAGTAGGACGCTTCTCTGGGGCAAACGTACGGTTCCTTCGGCTTGCAGGGTGGCAGCGTAGGCTTGGACGGCTTCTCCACCTTCATGTCGTAACAAGGGCAAGGTCCTGGGTGCATCTTGGGCGGTGGTGGACAGGGACACAGCACCACGGGCTCTGTCGGTGGTTTGGGCAGCGGGGGTGGGACGCAGATCTCCTTCTTCGCTTTGGTGCGGATTTCCACGCACGGGACCGCGCCCGACGTCTCCTCGAGCATGTCCGGACAGGGCTCGGGAGTGGCGAATTTCGGTGGAGGACACGTGACAGGACCGTATTCCATCTTGGGTGGTTTGGGCACTTCCGGGCGCAGACACTTGCCCAACGGAACGCACGGCTTTCGACACTCTTCTTCCTTCTTCGCCTTCTTCTTCTGCTTCGTCTTCCGCGGCTTCGCGTCACCGCACGCGTCCCTCTTCTTGTCGCACTCGCTCTTCCTGTCGCAGCTCTTCACGCAGGACACGCCCTTCGCGCCCTTGCAGATATCGTCCATAGCCTTGCAATCGGTTGGCTCTTTACCGGACTTGGAGCCGCACTTGCTCGACCGCGGCGCGCAAACGTGCAACCCTCTCCAGTGAATCCTGCGGGGTTGGAACTTGGACGGTGCATGATACGTGGACATCTTCCTCTTGTTTGTACTTCTTCCGGGTTTCTTTGGACAGGACGGACCGTCCTCTGGGCAAGGCGGCTCTGCTGTCTTGCAGGGGGGACAGGGTTTGGGGCAAGGGCAAGGGGGTGGTGGTTTGGGACACGGACAAGGGCAGCACGGTGGCGGAGGTGGACACGGCGGAGGCTTGGGACACTCGGGACACGGTGGACAAGGCGGGCAGACCCTGCACGGGGTTGGAGGGCAGGGTAGCGGTTTGGGACAGGAGATGGGTGGCGCGCAGGGTGGACAGGGTGGCGGTGGTGGACAGCAGGGCGGGGGACAAGGCGGCGGACAAGGACAGGGTTCGCAGGGCGGTGGCGGCGGGCATTCCTTTTGCGGAGGACACTCGGGACACTTGGGTGCCCTTGGACACTTTGGCGGCGGCGGCGCGGGAGGTGGCGGACAGGGTGGTGGACACCTGGGCGGCCTTGGTATCTTCGGCGGCGGTGGAGGCGGCGGTGGTGCAGGAATCTTGGGGCATTTCGGTAGTCGAGGCAGTTTCGGAGGCGGTGGACACTTTCTGTAGCATATTTTCGGCGGTGGAACTTTGACTGGTTCCGGACAGGGCATGGGACAAGGTGGGGGGCACGGAGGTTGGGGTTGGTCCGCGCACTTGGGATTCAAGGGACGTTTGCGACAGCACGGTGGAGCGGGTGGAATGCACTTCTCTGGCGGTGGACAGGGCCTGTCTCGTTGATACGGTACTCTGCAAGGTCCTCTCCGCGGGGTCGGACGACTGCCGCAATCGGGGGCGAACTTCGAGCAGGACTCCGACGAGGGTGGTTTCTTCCTGGCCATTAGAATGGAATTATTCCAAAAAGACCTCGTTTGGTCCCGTCGCAGATATCTCTTCAACTCGTTCGATAGGCCGCATTGGATTCTTGGAGACCCTCTCGACGCGAAGTACGCGGTGCTAAAGTTCCTCGCGTGGAGTAGTCCCACGTGGGGCGCTCTCGACGAACGCGCCAGCTTCCACCCGTTCAAGATAGAGGAGCCCAAAGAGTACTGACTCCTAGCTCGAACACTGGCAAGCGTGGCGGATGAAAGTTTGAAAAGTGGTCCCGGGAACACGGTATCCGTCTCGTGGCTCGCCTACGACGCATACAACAGAGATTTTGATCGATAGAGGATCGCTAGCCCCGCTGCGTCCGCCGCTAACTCCACGTACCCTCTGTCTCTCGCCGCGCGAGCCTAAACCGCCCAAAGCCTAACAACACTTTTTCGTTTTGCACGGTTTCTTCGGTGGACACTTGACGCAGAACGGCTTCTTTTCCGGCTTCGGTTTCGGGGGATAGCCCGGCGGACCCAAGGGCGTACAGGGGCCCTTTGGCGGATGGCAGGGACTCTTGCACGGCCAATCGGGCGGGTCCTCGCCGCAGTCAGGCTCGCCGAGCCGTAGCTCTCTCCGTCTCCCTACACCCTGGATAGATCGCACGATCGTCTCTTAACCATCCCCTTACCCATCCTTTCTCCTCCGATTCTGGCCCACCTCCCTCCTTCGCCCGACGCGCCGTGGAAAGTAACCACGGATGATCCTTTCTCCGGTGGAGGATGCCATTCGCGATCGCACCGTGAAATCCGCGACGAAACGGAACTCTACGTGTCATCGATTTCTTTTTCGAGATGAATGACGCGGTGAATAACAGGGGGAACGTGTCACACGTTTAACGATTCGTAGATGAAGTTGTTCTCGGAGCGATCTCTGGTCTGATCGAGCGAAACGATATTCCAACAGCAACGGGCAACGCGTGTTCTCCAACGAATCGACGATCACATCGGAGACGCATCGGTCGAGCGACGCCACGGTCACAGGTCCATCTCATCTTCCTCTCTGGACGATTTCCTGTTGGGAAACTCTCCCTGCTGTTGGTCGTAATCGTAGCCGATCTCGTCATCGTACTCCTCGCCTTGCGGGAAATAGTCGTCGTTGCGCGTTCTGTCCGACTCCGCGAGCAGAGCTCGACGCTTCCGGTCGCCGGCGATCGAGAAAGGGCCCCTGTCCCTTCGGTCCGTGGCTCGAGCGATCGATCCCTTCGTTTCGAGCGGAGCCGTGTTCGTCCTCTGCGGGGAGAGAGGATGATCCGAATGTTTCGATTGATCTCTTTTTTTTTTTTATTTCTCACGGTTAAATTTTGCCGATGAGGAAGAGGCAGAAGGGAGGTGGAGCCATAGCGACGAGTCTCGGTCTCGCGGGCACCTCGATCATCGTTATCGAGTGCTCGCGACCGATTCGAGAGGCGGCATACTCTGATCTATACGGTGAGGACGGTCGTTGCTTTTGTTTGCTTTTTTTTTTAGGGAACTTACTTCGACGACAGTGCCGCTTGGTCGCAGTCTCGACGGGACGCTCGGCGTGGCCTGCAGCTGCAATTGAAATTAGAACACAGAGATGGCTTTTTTTCACAGCAATCGATCAGTATAAGAGAGTAGATCTAACAGAGTTCGATGAAAGGGCGTTTATTCACGATTTTACATAGTTTTCACACACGTTACACGTGATTTACGCGACATTTCGTTTCCGTTTCGAGACACGCGAACGTAAGACTGCTTATGGAGAAACGATCGAACGCTATACATGAAGAGACGAATACAAATCGAACGTTACGTAGACTCTATACGGAATCTCGAAGCAATGGTCGAGTACTTCCGACAAGAATCGCCTCCGCCAGATTTCCCTTCGTCCTTGGGGCAACCTGGCGCTCGAAACACAGGCGGACACTTGCTCTTCCGATCCGTCTTGCATTTGTCGCTCTTATCAATCGGTTCGCTGCTCTTCGAGCAAACTCGTCTTTTAGCGCAACTCGCGTCCTTGTGCTCCTTGCAACTCCTTCGTTCTCCTTGTAACTCGGGCGTTCGAAGCTTCTTGCAGGGGTCCTCGTCCGTCTTGCACGATTTCCCGTGAGCGTCCTCCTTCCTGAACCTCTTGCAAGGATCCACCTGACCGCGCTTCTTCTCTTCCTTCTTGCAGGGATCTTTCTCGCGGTCGCCACAAGTGGACGCGATCTTCTTCTCGCAAACGTCTTCTCGTTTCTTGCACTCGACTTTTCTCGTCTTGCAAGAGGACTTCCTTTTCTCGCAAATATCGTCCATTTTCTTGGACTTCTTCTTGCAGAGCCCCATCAATTTATCCTTGAGCGTCCTCTTCGAGTCGCTGTCGCTCGATGAAAATGAACGAACAGAGTCCATCAGAACCTGGTTCACGCTGATTGGTACTCGCTGCTCCTCGAACAAGGTACCCAAATCGTACGAAACGAGACTCGACGTCGAGCGCGACCTTTGGTCCCGCCTGGCGAGCCTCAGGTTCTCCAGGAACAGCGCGATCTTCGAGGACACTTTTCGCGACATCGTTGACTGAGAGTCCTTTGGCTCGCCTAGGACATCGTTCTCGTCGACGCTCGATGTCGCTGGTCTATCCTCGCTGCTTTCAGAACCGATTTCCAATCGATCCATCGGTTCAACGGCGTCCTGCGTCTCCTCCTCGCATTTTGAGTTACTTTCGAGGTCTATCGTCGACGTCTTCGTGGCTTCTACGAACGATTCGGAGAGCAAATTACTCGTAGAGGTCGAGGCGTTCGATATTCCGTTCTCTCGAAGAACCGCAGGGTTATCAACAGATTTATCTCCATCGTTCGATCTTTTTAATACCCTTTCGTTCCGAGTACCACCGAGTCTGTCCATTTTACAGTCCCTGTATTTACTACCGCAATTATTCTCGCTCGTCGCGTCGTTTTCAGCGTCGAAGAACCTGGTGAAGAAATTCGTCAGCGGTCGCTGCCTCTGACGAACCAGCCCGTACAACATTCTCGGCTTCTTGTCGGACAGAGCCGCTGGAATCGTCCAATTCCTCGTCTTCCCTAAATTGTACGATCGTTTGACAGCCTTGTCAGTTCTCGATTCGATCGGAAGCTTCGTTTCCTCGACGATCCTCGACTCGTTGCACTTCCTAGCGCGAGTCCTCCTCTTGTCGACCTTCTGCGAGATCGTGGATCGATCCTCGGGCACTTTGAACGGTTTCTTGTCCGCCACATCTTCAGACGAGACCATGTTCAACTTTTTAACGTCCCTCTTCTTAGCACGACTCCTCTTGTCACCCTTCTCTGCAGCGCAACCATTTCTCATCGCCACGGAAATCTTGTCCACCTTTTTGAAGGCTCTCTCGGGACATACGATGAAATCGGCAACGAGTCTCTTTAAATCTAACTCGTCGTCGACACTGTTGGAAAGTAACGCGAGATTCGAGTACGGCCGTCGCGTCGACGCGACACTGACGCCATTGAAACGAGTCCTGTTCAGGTAGCTGGTGAAATCGGGTAACTGTCTATAGACCTCGGCCACGATGCTACCACCAGGCCGGAACGTAGCGGGCCCCATTTCAGCGAGCACTCGGGGACCCTGCAGCTCGCTAGCGCACGCGTTGTCCCCCTGGGAACAGACGGAGAGACGATTTCAAGGTCGTTGACTCTATTTTTTTTTATTTTTCTTTTCTGTTTTTTTTTTAATTATCTCTCGCGGGACAGAGGAGAGGATAGAAGACGACAGTCGACCCTTTGCCTTGCGTTCCAGGGACACTACGCTCGCGTACGATGGTTCTCGATGGCAATCCGCGCACGAATGCGTCCGATGATGGCAAGGCAACGGGTTAACCCTTTCGCCAAGGGAAACTTCGAGTACAGAACGATCGTTCGAGGACATTGAGGTGTTGTCGACTGCGAAAGGGTTAAAGAAGGGAAGCCAGTGAAATGGTGGGACGTTTATTTGGCAGATTGAACGTGTTCAAAGCCCGTCCATCGTCTCTCGTCGTGCATTTTCTCGGGGAAAGGGATATCGCAAAAAATGCCGCGGACGTGGCCGGAATGCCGCCTAATCGAGCGACGGTTCGTAGACGAAAGCGATTCACTGCGACGCTCTTTCTCTCTTACGTGATCCTCCGAATAATCATCGCCTGGTCTCAACTCCAATCTTTCCGTATTAAACGTCGAGCGCAATTCTGCGTGGATCATCGCAACGAAATAATCGCAGCTCAGAAAGAAAGGGGAATAAGAATCGCTCGGAGTATTGTAGATGCGTTTCGTTAGCGCCGCCTCGTCAGCGTCTCATCCCTATCCTCCTCCTCATCCACGATCGCCATCGACCTGACAATAAGTCGACGAGACGCACCATCGCGATTTCGAAATCTCGACAAATCTTCCTCTTCTCGCGAGTGAAAGTAATCGTCTCTTTTAACATCGATCACCGATCCGTCTCGTTTAAATGTCGCGTTGATCGAGGACACTTACCTGGGACGCCATTTTGGTGCTCCCGTGCTGATTCGCGGCGCACTCCTCGGCGATCGGCAGACGACGCAGACTCTCGACTAGTTCCTCCGTTTTAGTCTGTAAAACGTACATCATTTTACTATAGATCGATGGAACCTTCCCATAGGTGCGTTAAACGTATAGAAATTACCTGGTAACCGTTCGACGTACAATTGGAAAGATACGACTCAGGTAAACCCTCGCTCTGGCAGTCGCCTCTGGTCGATCTCGATTTCTCCAACATCGTTAACATCCTCGAGTTCTGCGTCAATTAACGATCCTGATTATCCGATCGTTTATGCTACTCGTTGGTTACTCACAGATTCGCCGTTGCTAAAATTCCTGGTCGGAATCGGCGTCGAGAACCTCTTGTTCAACGCAGTCACGTCGTACAGAGCGAGTATGTCGAGTTTCGAGCCTTGTTTGAGCATCTGCGAGAGGGATCGTCCGACCTCTCCTGCACCTCCGATCATTGCCAACTGTGGATGAAACGCGAGGTTTCAAATTATATTCGTTCAGTCCTCGACGACGAATCGCTCGAAAAACTGACGCGATTCGTCGTCCAGGATTTGTGTCGTGGATAGGAACAGATTGATTTCGAGTAACGAGGTACCTTGATGTTCTCTTCACCAGCGTGGTACTTCCGCTGACCGATGGTTTTCACGATGGACTTCGCGGCCCGGGAAAACATTGTTATTCCTGTTGGTGTATCACTGGGAATTTTTGTAACGCCTTCATCGGGCGTTCGACATGTCCAAATTGCTGCGAGTAACGAACCTCGTTACCAGGCGAAACAGTCGCAATTGTTTCTCGCGTGTTTCTTCCTAAAGCGTGCCGTGCATTGGAAAAAAGAACATCGTGACTCTGATCGATTGATCCGCAACAACAGTAGGTAATCGTGTCGCTAAGAAGTGGATGTTTTAAAAAAAGAAACTTCTCTGTAGCTGTCTTCTAAAACGTGCGAAGGGATATTTAAATTTTCCGCGATTGTAGGAATTCTTCCAAGTGCAGCCACCTGCTGAAAATGCACCAAGTATGTACGTGCATCAGCAATCAGATACGGATAAAATGGTAACCTGTGTTACCATTAAAAGGCATCGGAACGAACCGTTCTCATCGATCGAGTTCGAGTTTGACACCCGCAAGCTTTTATCGACCGAGTCAGAGCTTCAATTCGTTCCTTTTACCAACAGATAATGCTTTTGAATCCGAGGATAAGACACTGATCCATAGATCATTACTTCCGTACGAACAGAAAAGAAAGTAATTATCGGATTAAATTTATTAAACGCACGTGCAGACGAGAGAATATTGTTAATCTTAATTGGCAATCATTTTAATGCGTGCTACCGGAAAACGTTATATCAAATCGCTTTGAAAGCCGATTACCTCGGACTTCCATTCGATCGTAATTGAAAACTGATAAAATCAAAGCCACGGTAATGTAACTGATAAAAATCCTTTATTAAATTATTTTAAGGTGATTTAAATAGATCTGTTGTCACGGGATGCAAGGGGAAACGATCTTCCTCGGAATCCGCCTCAGTATCCCTCGTCGGAGCAGGTGATGGTATAATCGGGGTACTTTTTCTTGAGCAGAGCAACGGATACTTCGTGATCCGCCTTTCCAAATCCCTGGAAATAAACCGGATGCCATGATAAACCGCGAACCACGTGAATCATTCCAGTTTACGAATTCCGCGCACAACTATAGCCCGTAAAAAACGCATGACCGTCGCGGAAAAATCGACCTTTAACTTATTCCCAACTTGGACTCGTGAGCGGAATTAAACGGGAAGAGCTTGTTTAAGTTCAAGAAGGCCATTATTTTTCATTCCACAGCCCCTCTTTGCAACCCTTGCGCCCGTTATCCATCCAACAACCACGTCTCTTCCTCTCTGAACCCCTTATTACTCCCCCTTTATTTCCCTAACTCAATTTATCGCTCCACCGTCAAATTAACGCAATGGTTTTTAATTATACAATATTCTTGCAATTTTTTATGGCGAAGCGCGTTGCTCACTGCGAAGAGACAAGGGTGAAAAGGATCTTGAACGTTCGTCGCGAAGCGATAAGAAAGCTTCGTGCGAATCTGCTTCATCTCCTCGAGTCCTCGCTTTGTACCACCGCTTAAGGGCCAGGTAATTAGTTTACAATGCAAGGTATTTGAGCGAAAAGACTATCCAAGTTTACTCAACAAACACAATTTGAAAGAGGATTCCGATTTTGATCTCTGTCCGGTCTTGGCTTCAATTTTCATCTAATTTCAATCCCCTTTAAGCTCGATTCAACGAGGTAGCAGAGTAGGAGGGCGAAGGGGGAAGCCGCGCAATAAATTTTCGACCAGCACTTCTTCGATTTATCGATGCCTTCTGACGCTGTTAAACTGTTCATTCGTTACTACGAGACACCATTCCACCTTCGGTAATTAAAACTAATTGAAATTAAGCTTCGAAGCCAGTGGTTGGGCGGCTGCAGCCGAGGTCGTATCGAACCCTCGTCAGCTATCGCTGACCATTCTTCTTAGCAGTTTCCGTTAACGTTCAAATCGTGGAGGAATCGATTTCTTTTCAAGTCACACGAACGAACTTAATTAAAATATAATATAAAACGCGAAAGCTACGTTTTATGGGGAGCAGATTCTTACCTTCGATCCTTGTCACCCTCTCGAATTATACACGAATGCTCGAGATGGAAACGTGGCGATCATGTCCCATTGGGGTTGAATGAATCGAGAGAAAGAGAGCGTAAGAGAGAAAGAGAGATCGGCTAATCGATCAAGCTCAGCAGATCGAGCGGATTCGTTAGGGCGCGTTAATCCTGACTCACCTGAGAGTAGCCATAAACTTTGATGGTCTTCTGGTCGGGGTCGTGCTCGATTCTTCCACCGCCGAGGCAATTCGCGCGCAGACCACCGATCGGTTTTATCTTCTCGCTGACATCGTCGAAAATGTCGCCTGGAACGAAGAAGAAAATACAAATCTCTGAACGCTGTCGAACGCCATATATTAATACACATCAGAACGAGGAACGAATTAATGGACATTCGATTTGGGGAATCAATCGATCAAAATGGCCAACGATGCAATCCAGGAAAGAAAATTTCCACGTCTGCCCTTTGAAATCCTCGGAAACGACACGGATACAATCGCAGAGGAATTGTCGCGCAAACAACTTCCTGTCGATACCATTCTTTACCGCATTCAGTTAATCTCGCGACGATAACATTTTTACGAGGCCTGTAAACCGGAGAAACAGCCAGCCGAGGAACAAAGGGAAGAGGTATCCGATCTGGTCGTTTCGTCGGCAAATGGCACGATTAAATCTTTACAGCTGGTGGACTAATCTCGGTAGGGAAACTATCGCGTGGACGGACTTAGGGTTCTACGAATTAAAAGCTACGGAAGATAGTAATTAAAAAGAGCTGAGTTGAGAATTTGATTAAAAATGATAATCGAAAAGTTGAACGAAAGTTGTTCCTGCGAGAAAATTGCGCACGATTAACTGGTTTTTTTTTACCGCGATTCGTTTATTTCCATGTAAAAATCGGATTCTCCGGAGCGCAATATTCATTTCCGTTCGCCAAGATAAACCAATATCCCTCTGATTGCTCGGAATGGTAGAATTAAGCAAACGCATTCGACCGGTTATTAAAAGAGAATAGAAAATAGACAGCCGCGAATATTTCAATTCGCCATAAGTCGTTATGGCTGTGTTATCATTACGTTCGAGGTTTGAGTGTTCTGGCCGGGTTCCAAATGAAATTTAATAACCGCGCTGGGTTCCATAATTTATTTCGCAGAAAAATTTCGTTGCACGAGTTCGAATGAAACACTTCGACGAACTGGAACCGAAACAGGTTATATACGTGTTCTGCCCTTTCGAAACTTCACATTTTACAAACTCTTAGCTAATAGAATCGACGAAATTCATTTGGGCGCTGCTTTACGGTCGTGTTTGCTCCTCTTGCGCGAGTGACATAGATCAGATCCAAGCGCGTGGGTGGCCCACACTCTGATGATGCGAAACTTTCCCTGTATGGCCGCCCCCTCGAGGATAGTTCGAAAAGTACACTTTTGGCTTTGAAAGAAAAACGTGCCAGCTGTAATGAACCGCCTACAAACCATCCTAAACGTAATGCAGAGCACTTCTATCGTATAAACAATTTTTATTGAAAGTCGCGTGAATTTTGCAGCAAATATTTTGGTAAATGTAAATTAAACTTCAAACTTGATACAAGTTCGCTGCTCCAGAAATAAATACACGAATGAATGGGTACACATCGTTCCTCCTTGCTCGAGGTATTAAAACACAGTTTCGAAACTAAGTATTTTAATCAAACGTCGAAACACAATCCCCACAAAGTTCCCATCGAAACGCAATGTTAGCCCGCAGCACTGTGAACCTTTGCAATCAGAAGTCGAGGGGGGCAGAAGGTAAAGACCCGCCATAAATTGGAAGCTTTGCTCCATCGAGACCCGGTTACGCGCAAAGGTCGCGCGGCCGTGTCGGCTTCCGGTTAATCGTGGCCGTGACGAGCTTTGCGGAATGCAAACGCGTCGCGTGTTAACGTCGCGACGCCTTGGTAATCCGGTGTTCCAGCGAGATCGAACTCCCTCGAACAAGAACTGCAAACGGAACGCTAAACTTTTACTGCCCCGATTAATTGTGTCGAGGTAAATGAAAACAAATTGCTGCGCGACTTTTGATCGATACCAACTGATATCGCCAGGAAGAAATAGAAATCGTTGATTGTTATAGAAATTTATCGGTGTCGAGGTCTTTTCTAGAGAAGTTAGAAGGAGAAATAGCGTTCAAGGGATCTGCATAACTAGAAAAACCTCAGTAACACCCTCTTTTGTACCCCTTAGGACATTCTTTATCCTTGAACTTTGGCAGCGCTCTCAACTGGGTCGTGCCTATTACTAAAATCGCCGAAAGTTCGACGAGACATCTGGAGGATGGACAATATTCACCTCGAGAAGCTCGATTGTTTCAATTTATTTTCAGTAAATGCGTCACTGCGACCCCTGAGCGCGTTAGTGGTACGAGTCAACGGTTTGAGCTCTTCGTAGTTGCTTCGAGATATTTGGAAGTTTATAAGCGAGCCTCGTAAAAAGTTTGGATATTAGATTATAACAGTGATTTGTTTACCTTGGACAGATCATTTTATGGGAGAGACAATATTTAATTTGAAACTTAACTTCGTTAAGAGTGCAGGCAAGCGACGAAAGTTTTAGCGTACACATGGTTTACGCGTGCAGGGAATAAGTTGAAGGTAGCTAATCCTTCTTCGATGTTAATTAAAATTTACACTCGATAACATACATCTTCAGATAAATTTGATTTATTTTTGATTATCGATTCAGCGAATCGACTCGCTCTCAGCTCCTCTTCAATGAAACATTTTTTGAAGCTATCAGTTTGATATCGATAGCATCGTCTCGAGGACGAGGGAATTGGATTAAAGACGCGACTTTCATTTCTGAATGGCGGCAGCCGGATAGTATCGATCTAGATCGTTCGCGTGGGTCACGGAGAATCCAAGGTGACCCCTTTCCTTTTCAAATGGTAATTATCTTTCGCGAAACGATTCTGTCGCGTTGCATCTTGCCACCTATAAAAAGATAAACACGTATTCTTGCAAGGTAAAGAATCCGTAACAATACATACTGCGACGAACGGTGTTATCACTGTTTATTCAGACCGCTGAGAGCTCAGCTGTGACTGTTTGCGCAGTACTATTTACCTGCAACCTGTACGAAAGCAGTTTTCCAATCGCTTAAAGTTCCCGGTTAATCGCGTCCAACCCCTCGTTTAATTACGTTTCAATGGAAACCGCCGCAAGATCGCCCTTACAGATGCATCGTGCGTTCGATGAGAAGCCGTTCTCGCGTCCGACTGGTCCATTTTTTCGTCAACTCCAAACGAACGAATGGCTTTTTATTACTTCTCGGTCGAGAAAAAAAATTTGCATTATTCGTTCCACGCCTACTTTTTCTTTTTTTTTTATTATTATTATCCAAAGCAAATATACGACCAGCACATGCATAAAACGAACTCTCGTTCTCCCTGCGAATGAATAGCGGTCACCCACGGCCTTTTGTCCGGCGAGAGTTAAATATTAAAGTGTCGTAGGATACTCGGAAAATCAATTATCCGACAAGGGAGAACGGACGTGACGATAATTCGCCGCGATCCTGTTTCCTCGTCCCTCGAGCGACGACAGAGCGAGCGTGCATTTTAAATAGGTGTACGTTGTCGCGGTGTAACGATGGCGAGGGTGAATTACGCGAAACGAAACGACGGGCGCGGAAGCGACGGGGATTGAAAGGGATGAAATACTACCTTTTGTCCAGCGATGAATTCTTTCGAGGAGTACCTCGTCGAATGGCATCGATATACATCTCTAAATGGCACGAAGAGTCGAAGAAAAGAAAATTCGAGCGTTCCTTCGGCTTGTCGCGTACGCTGATGGAAAAGCGTTTATCCTGACCTATCTAGACGCTACGTATTACCATTAATCCTGCACTCCCTTTGGAGGTTAGCTAGCCAGAGATGCACGAAGGTGCGCGACGCGGTTGGTAACGAGGAAATAAAAATGAGCAATGGAGGCACGGGGTCGCATAGTCGATATTGGATAATTCTCGTGTGAAAGAAACGCGGATTATTAACCGAGACATCTTTGTCCGCGGTCTGTATGGAAATTTCATCACATTTTCCTCCCTCTGCTCGAGCTTGCGATCCTCCCGTTAAAATTAATCGATGCTCCGTTAATAACGCGACGAATTATATCTGTAATTGATTACGTTTTTATCAGCACGGAGACGCACGGTGAAGACACGAAATTGCTACCTCGAGACCGGCCACAGTGAGATGCAATTTAATTTCAGCTGACTGCGTCGCATTCCGCCTTTCACCGCGGCTTCGAAGAAAAAAATCGAGGGGAATAATGAATAAATTAAAATAATAAACGAAGACGGTGGGCTCCGCGGTAGTCGCGTTCGCGAGGTAATCGCCTCGATGCGTGGGGGGCGGTAGCAGCCTTCGTCGATGGCGATCGATCGTCGCAGGATCGACCTTCGAATCTTGATTAGAATAAGGGTTGCGTCGCGTGGTATTTCGCGTGGAACAGCACGGGCCACCCTTTATTGGAAACCACGGGAGACCAATGCGGAGTAACGTTGTATACCGGCCGCAATATCGCCTGGACGAGAAGGGGGGTGAGTTGGAAATTACCAGAAATCGATGAGGAAGGAGCATCACGGCTCTCTCAGCGGGTACTAAAAGCACTGCCGGGTAAATCGCTAAGTGCAAAACACGGGTAAGGTACAACAGGCTCTCGTGTAGCTGCCAATCGGTCGTCGAAAGTGTTCCGCTTCCGGTACGGAAAACCTTGCTTCGACTCGACGTTACGTCTCTTGTCGATTTACCCCATCGAGAGACAGTTTCGAGCCAAGTTCCAAATAAATGAGCTACCATCCGAGGAGACGATAATCGTCAAACGATACACTGGGATCAGCAACACCGCCTGGGGCTGATGTATGCAGGCGAGACGAATCGATTTCACAGCCACGGTTTCTCCCCCTTCCGTGTCCAAGATTTACGACTGCGAATTTACGCTGACGACGCTACGACGCAAACCTGCGTGCGTTCTTCCTCCTTGTAGACAGAGACAATCGAGTGGAGAATCTTCCAAAGAGAGAAGAAACGCTCGATGAACTGTTGAACGTGCAGTTATCGAGGACCATTCGCGAGCCGCGTCTCCCTCGAGACGCGACCGCCTCTTTTTCCACCCTCTCTCGATCTCTTTGAGCCTCTGTTCGCTTGCGTTATGAATCGTTTGGCAGGAATTTCGTGCTGCGTGAAGCACGCGCGTTTCGAAGGGACAAGCGAACGCGATTGCGACACGCTGCGATTCGACCAAGTAGCGACAGGGGTGCAGGCGTGAAAACAGCTCGAGGGTAGTTAATCAGGGCGGCGCGATCATTGCGCTCGAGTTCATTATCCCGAAGAAAAGGGTGCGGGAAGGTTCGAGGTAAAACTGTTCTTGGTTCTCTGACCCGTGATATGGAGCGAATGGGAGGTCCAGGAATTTGGGAATTCTGCTCGGATGAAATTTCACCCCTCGACGGAACCGTTCCACCACCCGATCGGTGATTGTAACGAACACGCGCGTTCGAGCGATTCATTTATTAAACGGAGGGTGAGATCGACGATTAGAACGAACTAGCGAAGCAGAGATATTTATTCAGTCGCGCGTCTGTCTGTTGAACATTTGATTTCATTTAGAAAAAGTTAACGACGCTGGGATCTGATCGAATTCACGCGTTAGTCCAGCGATCAAGACCAGATTAAAACGAACGATCGTGCTGACAGCAGTTGCCTAGAATTCTGACACTTTTAATCCGCTTTGTATCTCCCGTAACAAAGGGGGAATAAACATCCAGAACGAACGGGAACGGTGTCTTGGAAATGAATATCGATCGCGTGGGTCGCGGCGAAATTTACTCGATCAGATTGCACGCGATTCGCGGAAGCAATTAACGATAATCCCGTCCATTTGTTTAACCTTCTTAGCGATCGATTCGCAATTTGTCCACGTCCGATCGCAATCTACGAAACTACGAAATTCACCGATTCGAGGGAGGAACCAGAATCCAATCGACGCTTGAAATATCGAACAATCGTAGCCGTCCTTCGGTTCCAGAGACGATGAAATCTGTTCGCGCGAACCTGTCCTCTTTGTGGGAGGACGCGTAAACGCGCGCACCGAAATCTGCATGCAACGAATACGTGGATGTATTCGCCGGGCCAATAAACACTCCTGCGAGCCATATTTCCATGAGAAAAGATGCTCGCGAAGATGGTAAATCGTTTGACCCGCGCTGAGAGCGACTTTTCCCTCGACGAGATTACGTTCCCCGGTTCCGAGACGGTGCAGCTCGCGTGTATTCAGCGAGAAAAGTGTATCGATGGCTGGCACAAAGAAAACGGCGTTGCGTAGGACGCTTGGAATGCGCGTTTCCATCTCGCCATCTTCGAAGACTGCATCTCGCGTCTCCTCGGTGTTACGTTCTGGTTTTTATCAAGAGATCGCAAGAAATCATTCCGACGAGCTGTATACGCGTAGCTGGAGAAACATTGTAGGCTACTTTCTCGAAATTGATACGATGTACCAATCGACAGAGTCGACGCAGCTACGAGTTTGATCAGAATCTCTACTGCTTGTAGATCTCGAGAAAGATTAGAGAAAAGTGTACAAAGATCAATAGTGATTCCATTTCTACGCGTACATTTCCATTTCTTGTTAACCGAGACCATCTGAGAGTGACCGTAAACGGAAATCGAGCAAGTTTTACCGCGACTTCTGCCAACGAAAAGCGAAAACCCACGCGTTTCCACGGGCCGCGTTGACGCGTCGCTAACTTTCACTGACGGCTCTCGTCCGAAGCTTATTTTCCCGGGGCCAGCTTACGGAAACTTTTTAATCTCGTTCGCCCGACGGGCATCTGGACCTGTACCCACGATTTCTCTGTCTTCGGATCGCCCTTCGCGTAAACCCGCGAGAAAGTTTACCCAGCAAACCGAACTGGAGCATCGCCGTTGCCTGGTTCTCATTAGTTGCCACTGGTTCCGTGGCAAACGCGGAAACGAGCTCCTTTGGATCCCGCCGCGGCTCTCGAGTAAAAAATATTTGCGTGGATGGAATCTCGTAAATACGACGAACGTCTTGGGGTACTTTGAAGTTTATTCCAAACGCACACTCGATGCCAATAAATTTGGAATAAATTATCCAAAGAATAATGGAGTAGAGACAATATTATTTAGATAAGGAACGTTGCTTCTGACAGAGTTGACTTGAACCGTAACAACGAGAGAAAACAGAGGAAATTCGCAAGGAATGCACGATAAGGCGTCCAAGTCACAGTGCTTTTTGTCAACGTCCACTGGGAGCGATCTTCTCTTTCACACTTCACGAGATTTCTCCACAGACACGTGAACGACCAGTGCATCGTAACCTGGAGGAAATGTGCGTCATGATTCTAATAACGGGATATCAGGAAGAAAGAAGTTCTCCCTGGATACACGGAATTGCAAGAATTATAAAGATTCGAAAGGAGCTTCGAAGTCCTTCGAACGAGCTGTGGTACTCGTTAGCAAACGTTGCTGATCGAGTATGACACCCGTAATGATTGGAATTTCGTGCGAGGGTACTTTACGAGGAGATCGAGCGGCCATCGAGTTCCCTTTGATAAAGAATCGTCTGCAAGGGGGACGAGAATAATGGCTACCGAGCAGACCCTTACTTTCCATCGTATATCTTGGCTGTTGTATCGTAACGCGTGCTCGTTCTTCCACGATCTTTTATCGATCTTCGTGGAATGAAACGACAGGCAAAGGATTCACGGATCCCTCGTTTCGCTATAAAGAAACGAATGGCACAGGACGGAGGCCACCAGCGCTCGATCGTGGTGGAACGTAACGAAATGATAAAAGTGAAAAGAAACAGGTTGACGGTGTTCGAAGGTACGTTATAAACGACGAAACGTTAAGGTTGGATCGTGAAAGTACGTGAAAAAAAAATTCAATTACGGACAGATCCCGTTTCCAGGGAAGAACCGCCGTAAAGACGTCAGTAATTAAAGTTACCTCTGGTACGCACTGTAATCCTTTGAATACCCAACGGTGTCATACCTAACTGCGTTTAACTAACTGCATTTAACTTTGCACGGCCGCGAGAACTTTCCATTGCGAGCCAACGAAATTTAATAGCGAGCGAAAATTCTTGAAAATGTTCGAATTAGCACGGCTCGAATTTTCATCGACGGATAACCTCATTCTGGTCGCGTTCTCGTGGCCTTGACATACAAGGTGTCGAACACCAGGATCTTAGACGCACTCGAGAGTTTAATCCACTTTGCCAATCGATTTCCATACTTTTATCGTTGACATCGTTATTACTTATAACAGATCTCGCAGGACGAATGGACTGCCATAGCTATCAGAAGTTTAACAATCAAGGAAGCCACGAGCCAATTCGAAGACATCGACGTATCGAGTTTCGAGGTTTACGGTTCCACTGGACAGGTGCAGTCGATAATGAAATATCCACGCGACGCGCGAACAAGCAAACCTCGCAAACCCCCGAGGAAGTCCTCGGTTAAGGGTGGAACTGGCGAGGAATCGATGCTTCCACAAGTTCCAGGCCAACCTCTCTCAACTTCAAAAACTTGGCGAGAAGTGAAAATCGTTCTCAAAACTTTTGATCATCCGCGAGTCAAACGTCAAGAATATATTATCGCAAGAAGCGTGGTCATCATATTTATCGTTTAAATCTTTGATCAGCTATTCGAACCATATTAAAGCTCGATGGATGGCAATCTTGTAGTAAAAACCATCGTCCAACTTCTGCGCGACGGTGGAAGGCAGAAATGATCAATCTGAAAAGAGTAGTCTCTGGGGTTGTCTATCTGCGCGCGTGACAGGAACATTTTATTAAAATACCACTGTGAAACCAGTTTGCCTAAAGGGATTACCCCTTTTAATCTATCTGCTAACAGACGTCTATCTGTTCTCTAATCGTTTCGGTATTTTTAATAAATATCATCAGATTTTCTTCCATTTCACGACGAAACATTCCAAGCTTTATTCGCGTGTCTATCAGTAACTAGATTTGTCAACGAGACGTTACAACGCGTATCACGAAACGTCCCAGTCGTAAAACCGCCTTCGTGTCCCACGGTCAATCGAGATTGGGTCTTAATTAACCATTCGTATTCGTTCGTGCTCGAAGCTGCTGGAGATCGTCGAAAATCCACGCGGATCCGCCTGAGCAAGCAGATCCTTCCGCGTCGACTGATCATTCTCCAGCGGATGCTTCGCGCGAAACTGGAGCTAGGCTTCTCTGTTAACAAATGAACACGTCTCCGTGATTGGGGTGGAAGCAGCGAGCCAGCAGCCGGCTCGACTCGAAACGGTGGTATCTTATCGATTCCAGAGGCTCGAACGGGTTATCTCGCGGCGAGGAACGCGTCAATCCAGCCTGGCTCCTCGCTTATCAGACGCAACAATGCCGTCATCCACCCGCAACGACATCACGCGTCGGCGTATCGTTTCCGTGAACCGAGGGGAATCGAGGAACCGTTCAAGTCCGATTTCCGTACGCCTCCATTGTATTTGATCGTCGGGAGGAGTAAACACGCGTTTCACCCCCCACACACACACGTTACCCGTGCAAGCTCATTGTACGACGACCTTTGATCGCGTTCTCGTTCCGTCTCGTTTCCGTACCTTACGTTAGCTCGCGGTTTAATGAATAATGCACGTCGCGTTAGCTGATCGAGCTGCTCGCCGTTACGAGCCGCTGGATTCATCCTCGAAAATTGCTCCCGGCTCTGGGGAAACGATCGTCGGACATTATTCTCGGGTAACTGATATTACAGATTAATTAATAGTGAAATAACGCGACAAAGCTCACGGCGAATCGAATCAGCGCGCGTGGTGGTTCAGAGGTTGCCACGATCAAGATCGTCGTCCATTTCGATAATTCGAAACCGCGATTTGATGAGATGCAGTTACGAAAAAGCTTCAAGGACCGCTGTCCCTGGCCCCCTTCGCCCTTCCTCGAGGATCGATAATCATCCACAGGCGGTCGCGTAGTCGAGGGTGAGAAGGGCGAGCAACGTCGAAGGTCCTAAGAGTCTGGGCAATCGCGTAATATTCTCGACCGATGGGCAACGGTACGATTGCTACGCACGCGACCTCGAACTCCGGTCGAGCCACTCGTCGAGGTTGAAACTTGCAAGCTTTCAGCGAGGAATTATCCTCTTTAGAGGAACAGGAGTTAGGTTGGCAAGATTTAAGTATAGTTTAGAACTCGAAATTGTGGTAAATGGAAATTAATGTAGGAAACATCGACAGCGAATCTCGAAGGTCTTTCTCGAACTAATAAAACCATTGCAAAACAGAAGTTTTTACATCGAACCATCCACGATGATTCATCGAACCTCCGACAAGTTCGATACTGCAACATCGTGACTTTTTAACTCTCAGAAAACTCACCACCGTTACGGTATTTGCAACAGTAACGCAGCTGGTCACTTATAATACGCAAAGTCGGTGCACAGGTATGGTAAATTTAACAGCGAGTCGAGTTGTTCGCGGGGAAATTCGCGTAGCTAGCGAACAGGTAGTTCCAGAGGGAAACATTGGCCGAGAGAGGCGAGCAAGAGGCACGCGAGGGTGCCAGGCGCCTCGACGCCTGCGTCAGACGACTCAGTAGTCGGCGAGCCGTGTTGGACGTCGGACGTCGGGCGCAGCGTCGAGTCTTACCACTTGCTCGCGGCCCTGCTCAGCCAAACGCTCTCTTTCTCTCCGTCTCTCCAAAGAAACAGACACGCAAACAGAAAAAAAAAATTCGTCAAACAATCTCCATCGATATTAACGATCTCTCGCGGAGCGACAGATGTCGAGTAACCGATGAACGTTGCGGGGAAGAACCTGGAGAACAGTTCGACGAGTGTTCGTAGTCGTCCATGCGATCAATCCTTTCAATGTCCCCTGGAGAACGCGAGTAGAACACGGTCGAGAAAAGGATCGAATCGAGAGCCGATGTCCTCTTAAGATCGAGGTGGGGGCGCGTCGCGAATTTCGCGGGAACGATGCTTCACAGAGTTCGATAGTCGTCGGAGAGCCGTTCGAGAAAGTGATCGAGCAGAGAGAAGGCTGATCGAGGAATCGGTGTCGCGAGTATCGCGGGTCTCGTTGGGTGGTTTGTTTACCAGTGTTCGAAAGAGTGATCCAGCGCGGTGCAAGTGCTCATCCGCGATACTTAATCCTGTACGATGATAAAGAATCCGATCTCGGATGGGATTGCAGAGGAATTATTAAAATGATGGTGTCCTGAGACACGTTGAAGGGAAGGAGGGGGACGCATAAGTACGGTTTGCCGCGACTGGAAAATCAGAAGGGCAGGTAATCTCCCACGACACTCCCCGCGGCGTTTTCATTATTCAATGCGTTGTTCGAGGCAACCACGGCGTGAACGAAACGTTTACACCTCCTCAGTCTTGTCACGGGATATTTCGAGGCGAGAGTGATTCCGCGGCAACAGGATTTAAACGAGTCGATTGATATGCAACGGGGGGGAAAAATGAAAATTAAACGCCAACGAAGATAGAAGCGACGTAATTGACAGGAAAATTAAACCGCGACTGGTATCGAAGGATAAAAAATTGCAACGATCGGCACGCAGTCGCTGGTGGTAGCCGATAAAATTCGCGTGTCGCGAGCCGTCCGACGCGTCGAAATCCGTGGCAGGGAAAACGCGTATGCAAAGTGGTCGTCGAGTCTTCGGATAAGCCGAGTATCGATAACGGCGACTCGTTCTCGTGACGTCGAAACAGGAATCGTCCCGTTGTTCTTGCGCGAGGACGCTCATGAAAAATGGATGAACCCGACGGAGACGTCCAGTCTTATGGAATTTTAAAACGACCCGCAAAACCGATCGACCGGGTTCCCCCCGGTTTTACAGATTTATTCGGCTTGCCGCACGCCTCTGGGACGAATAATTTATAGAGTCGATCGTCTCGCGAAGGCTCGAAGGCCTCTTGTTTCCGAAATTCCAGACACCGTTTCGTCTCGTGACTGAGAATTAATTCGCAATTAATTCTCGCCTGTCTCGAATCCAAGTTTATCCCCCTGAAAATCCACAGCGGACGTAACTGGTGTGAAATCGCAATTACCGCGGAATCCCGATTATTTACAGTCGTATAATTTTATCGCATCAACAAGGAATCATCGACGGGTACCTATGCGCGGACAGCCTGTTTTCCAGCGTAAACGCGATCGCAAGAACAGAGAGCGACTGCCTGGATCGGACGCGTAAGTTATTAGCGGATGAAATCGGCGAGCGCGAATCGTTTCCGTTCGACGCATTGAAAAACGGGAACGGATCAGCCAGGAGCACGCGTAATCCCGTGAAATTAGCGAACCTACCCGCTGGACAGATTAGTCGTGGACAATTTTCGCTGAGCCGGCCGTGGGACCGCGCTTCATTTACGAGAAATTCATTAAACCAACTTCCTGGCTGCCGCGAATACCACGCGTTTCGGCGGGGCCCGTGAAAATTCCATCGACGTCGCAGCCGTATCGACCTGGTCGCGTGACGCTGCGGCAGCCTCGTAAATTAACGAAGATCGCGGATGATTAATTCGAGCGGAATTGTTTAGGAGCTCCGCTCGTCTCCTCGAACTCGAAGACGTCGCGCGAGACGAAGTTTGAATTGAGTTTGGGTTAGCGATCTATATTTAATATCTGAACTCGAATCTGAGAGAATTAATTGAAACTTGGCGGAAGCTGGGACTGTTGATAATCAATGCCGTCTTTCTCCGCGTTAATGGTCAGGGTAAGCCGATTCGAGTGCGAAAAATCTGTTCCCATAAGCACTTGAAACGTTCCACTTGTCGGAGTCTATCGAGGCGCCTCGATGAAAGAGCTCCCTTAAAAGGAAGCTTCTCTTTTTCAAGTGGCGGTTTGTTAAACGAATGCATCGTCGTTTAAGCGGGAAAAGGAAACACTCGGCGAACGATGTTCCGTTTTAATCGAACGGTCGAAAAATGATAAAAAATAGCGCGCCTTCGCGGCCAATCAGAAATCGATACTTTATTAATCAAACTGAATTGTAGCCGTTAATGGTCAGGAGCAATTTTTCAAACTGAACGGAAGAATTTTAAATTGCCAATATCTGAGCCTCGAATAGCTGTATGAAAAAAAATCAGTTTCAAATTCCATTTTTGTTTCATTCTATTAGATTTTTCATTTGAGAAAATTTCCCTGCGAAATTGGTATTACACGTGTGCATAACGTTTAAATTAATTGCCGGAAAAGTTTCGCGGAAATTTACGAGATAATTCTGGCTTTCATTCGGGCGTAATAAAAATTCCGTATCGAAAATTGTTCGTTTATGTATCCGCTGCGTTAAGAGATAGACTGTGAATGATTAAAGCATTCATATGCATATGGCAAACCCTTGACTTGCATCAAAAATATCGTTCGCAGAGCGTCTGTAAGAATTTCATTTGTGCGCAAACTGCATCCGAGATGCATCAAAACCTGCAGCTTGTTATTGGATAAAAATGGATGAAACGCCAGTGGAAATTAATTATTTGGCGAACCACTAAAATTATCGATACTAATGGTACATTCTAATATAATATCCCACAAAATGCATTTCGCATAAATGATGTGTCGAAATTCCAATGTAATATAATATTCCATGAAGCGATACTTCGCTATCAACTCGATTCAAATTTTAAATTAAACAACAAGGTTAACGTTATTAACAATCGACGAGGCAATCTTGTTAAAACAACAGACGAAAGCAATTAATTAAATGCCAATAAATTCAAACAGTGTATTTAATGTACCGTGAATTACCGAAACAAAAGAATGGTACAGTCGTTACCAAAACGATCGATCGCAGCTATTACACGTAGAACGAGGTTCCACAAAGTACACACTGGTTTATTACTAATTAATTTGTACATATTTCCAATTGGCCAGCGATAAATCACGGCTGCGCGTTTCTCCGGCATCTGTACGTGGATATTTTCAAACACAACCGAAACTAGCGTTACAAATTGGCGAACGTTAACGCTACAGGTGCTCGTTCTTACATAATTCATCGACTCGGATCGCGAGGATCGGTGAAAAATCTGCCAGCCCGTAATTACGGTTTAATTATCCGACTCGGTCTCCCGAGGGACATCCGTTGGTAATTAACGAGTATCGAGTACCCGGTCGTGTTTACCTGACAATCGGTTAATCAAGGCGGGCTTTTGTGTCCGATTACGGCCGCTACTATTACGTATACTTACGCAAAACACGATGTAATAACACGGATAATCGAACGTGTTAAGGTTACGCAACGATCCAACGAGCTGTTTTCAGGTGACAAACGTTACAGTTTACGACAAACGTTACCTCTTCTCCCGGGTCTTGGCGAACAAAAGGAAGGCCAGAGTAAACCGTTCCACCTTGGAAAAGCTGTCTTTCCTTCGACCGCGTAGAGGCGACTCGTAAATCGTTTTCACCACAAACGGAATTCCGCTCGCCAGACGAACGTTCCCGCGGTAATCTACTTTTCCCGCGCTAACGACCGATGCCTCCGTCGAACGACGTTTCTCTAACGCGCCCACGCGTTACCCGCCGCTTTTTACTCGCCTCGAATTTACTCGACTCTCCCCAGGCTACGGTCTGTGTTCGCCGTGGCACGTGCAGGAGTCGGCCGTTGCGAATTAACCGCGCACAGTTTCGTGGAACTACGTCCGCTTGAATACCGAATTAAGGAAACAAGCTCGAAATCTGCCGCCATTCCTCCCAGCCACGTGTAACAACGTCTAATGGCGAGGTATATTGTGGAAACGGATTCGAAGCAGCTGGATCGGATGTGCGGTTCCCCGTCGTCGAACAGACCTCTCGAAAGTGATTGATGGGCTTTTGTAATAATCGAGGCTGGTCGCGTCTCGACCATCCGGCATTGTTCGAGAATTCGCGAGATCGTAGGTGTTGGCGCGCAAGAAACAGATTGTTTCGGGGGCGGTTCGAGGACTTCGTAAAAAGTAGGGTAAACTTTGGCGGGCGGATAATCATCCCCTAACTTGTTACTCGTTGACTCCTGTTCGTCGCCTTTTTCGTTGGTTTCTTCAACACGGTTGCACGGCAACGCGTATTCTTTACAGCAGCGAATAGACATTTTGCTTTAATTTCGCGAGATTTTTAAGAAACGTCAGACAGAGTTCGATTAACGAAGCAATCGTTCAACGAAACGGAGATCCCCGCTGGCTAATTGCTAATTGCTCGTTTCATTATACCGAAGACGGCCAGCCTGGTTAATTCGAGCAGAACGCGACGTGGGGTGGAAAACAGATGCGCAAACGAACGAGTGAAAGGGCCAATTAAACCCGTGAAACCGCGATCGTCAATTTCCGCGGGCGCTGCCATCGTCGCATTCCCCAGCGACGCGACAGAATTCGAATTGTAGTTACTGCGATCCGATAGTTTGCTTTGCGGCTTTGTCGATTGAAAAAACACGCGCTATCTCTACCGCCACGAGCTTTTCTCGTTGACACTGGAACGAACGTTTAGACGAGGATCAGCTGAAAGTTACGCACCCCGTGGAACTCGCTGAAACTCACATTTCTCCCTCTCGGTTCCTTTGTTCTTCTCCAACGCTGCTAAAGGTGCACCTTGCTACTGCGAAATTCACAGACTAAAGATATCCTGTACGCCTTTCGATTAAGGCTGGAAATTAGCGAGCTAACACGAAAATGCAACGGTACCCGCATACGTAAAGCGCGGCGTGAGAGGCGAGGATCGTAAGGAGATCGTTTGAGTGCACGCGAGCGAGCTTTCGAGGATCAACCCTTTCGAAGCATCCAAGTATGTCTGCGGGGATGCGGATCACACGTGCGGGGCTTCGCCTTAACCTTTACGTTACAATTACGGCACCAGTGGCCCCCGAGACCATACGTGTCGCAAACGCGAATTTACCGCTAAAATGGCCAACGACTATAGACGGCATTAGTATTCACGCCTCATTGCACGAACGCCGGATATAGTCGCCATTAGTATCCACGATGCAGATTACGTTAGCACAGGCGATGGATCTGCGTTAGTTTACCAGTGAAAGGATTAACAGGCTCAAAACGAAGGGAGGCTGCCAGACATCGAGGCGAAGTTCGTACTCTCCGCTTTCCAAAGTGCGTCTACACGTGAACCGTTTGCGAACAGAATGGAAACTGAACTTCCTCGTTCGTGTAGTCTTCGTGAACTGTTCACGTGATACGCAGAAATTGAGTAATGATCTGAACGTAAACATAATGTAAAGTTAGGGAGAAATGGTGTTGGAAAAATTGAAGAACAGCTGTATTCACTCGGACAGTCGCGAGCAACAGACGGATAATCGACTCGTCTAGACGCTAAAAAAAAACACTCGAATAGAAATGGATTACAGCGACGTTGTAATACAAATGTTCGACCAGATACGTTCAATTTCACGCTCCTCTTGAGGCTCGACGGGGCGTAAAGAAATTCGTAATGGATTGCTCGACACGATTCCCTGCGAATTCGATATAATGCCAGGACTTAGAGCGTTCTCCACGGACTACACCGAGCGTTTTATACGAATGGAAAACGCGAGCAATGAACTGTCGACTTGAGGGCGATAGACTGACTGGCTGGGGCAATTCGCGCTGATTCTTTCGTGGGATTTCACGAGGGGACGCCTTCTGGGGTTAAAAATTATTTTCCTCCCGACTAAACGTTCCGTTATAAATTTTGTTGAAACGAGCTGAGGAGCACATTGTGCGCCGTATGAATTCTGGCTCGTTAATCGAACCATCAATCTCCAAAGTGAACCTTTTTTGGCACAGTTGAACTATTTACTCGGGTCTTATCGTTTCCAGTCGTGTTAAATAAACGACGAGGGTGACGCGTCGCAGAATATTGCGAAAACTTTTGCAGCAATCGCTTCTAGTTCGCCTCCACGTTTCCAAAAAAGGGCAGCCTTTTTGTGCACCCCTTCAAACTTTCCAGCGACAAATTAGAAGTTCTCAGACGCGTCGCCATTATTCTCGCGCAGAACCTTGGCCCTCCACGTAGACCTTTTCTTTCGCGTCGAGTTCTCTCGACGATTTCTTAATTGAGAGAGCCACGGGTTCTTTTAATTGTCGTTGAAATCCTGGTAAGGAGCGTTCACCTGACGGAAGCCAGAGAACCGTACGAGAAATAATCGAGGAGCATCCGCGATACCCTCCGCGCTCGCCTTTGATCGCGCCCAATAAAGGATAACGATGACGTAAACGGGGAATATTCCTCGAGAGTCCTCGACAAGGGGCGGACTACCTTCTCTGAGAAGCTTCGAACGGCCTTTTAAAGAGACCCGGATAACCCATCGAAGGCCTTGGGTTCGTTCGAACCCGATCATTTCGCTCGAAACTGAGTACTCGAGCGATTCCTCGCGAACCAAACTGTTCTCTGGTCCAATTTGAAAAGCATCGAAGACCATTCTTGTCGAAATTCTATCGTGCGTCTTACGGATGAAGCAACGATTCAGACTTTTTATATCCCATCTGCCCGTTCTCTCCTCGAAATTATTCTTACGATAGCTTCGTATATTAAAACATTTGTTGAACGAGTAGGTAGATAGTCGTAGTGGTAGCATCGAAGGTTCTACGCGAAATCAATTTTGAAAACCGACAAACCAACAATGCGGTGATGACACGTGAAACGTGACAAGCATCAATTTCCTTCGAACCAGATGGACGAAGGGTTGCCGGAAAGGCCAGCACGATCCACGTCCCAGATATCGCGCGGCCCTCCTAGTATAAACCTTGACTTCCGGGCGCGCAAAGCCACGTCTACGAGATATTTAACTACCTTTCGAATTTTCCACTCGAACCAATATTATTTCTCCAATTTCGTCGACCTCCCACTTAATCGGAGGACGGAAAGTTCTAATGAAAATTTATTACACTCGCGATCCTCGTCGAAGGGTGCCCGATGAGGAAGGAAATTTACGCGGAACGCGTCCACTCGAACAAAGTTTTTAAACAGTTTTTATCGACCAGTCCCTGAACGACATCAAATTTATCCGACAGAGGAGGCTATTACCCAACGATCGGGCTCACCTTCGTAACTTCTTATCGAGTGATTAGAGAAACTTTACTCCGATGGAAGCTGGATCCCGCTGACGACTTCCGACTGGTCGCGAAACGACACAGCTGGGAAAACGAATCATCCATGATCTAAATAATTTCTTAAATACATTCTCTCTCTACTCATCTCTTTTCTTTCTCTTTGATTCAATCGGATAATTCAAACAATCGATTCATCCGGCGTTTACAACAAGAAGCTTCGCTAACCCTCGTCCCTGAGCGATCATTCCCAAGACGTTATTTGTTACCTGTCCAGGGAAATCTGCCGAATAATCGAGGAACGATCGTGCACGTCGCGATGCGGAAAAATACGGGGTTGTCGATAAACGACGGAGTGTTCGGTTGAGAATCATCCTCGGTGAGTGGTTCGACGATTTCGTACATCTTGTGCGTGGTTTTCTACTGTCTGCTGGGCCTGTGCGGTCGAAGAGGGAGCACGGAAATGGCTGAGAACGAGAGGCACGCGAAACCGGAACCCATCGAGCTGCCATCGAACTCTGCGGAGCGACGGGTCTCTCTTTATCCCATTACGGTACGAGATCTTGGTTCGCAAAATAACATGTAGCTTAATTCTATGTCCCGATACCTCTCGCATGAATAAGACACGAAATCCATTTCGTAATGGTTCGTGGTAAGTACAAGTAGAGCTTTTTTCGAACCGTTCGGTCGAGAGACGCTTAAAAATCGATTACCAGATTCGGTTTGCAACTGCAAGATTTCCACGAGGTTACACCAATCAGAATCAAACGAAAGTTAATCGAACGAGAAGTATATCCCGGCACAGACAACATTCAATCACTCACCCCACCAGTACCAATTACCTTTACCCCTTGACTAGCAGCAATTTCCACGGTCCCGTTGCAGTAATTTGTTTCCGCGGAACAAGGAAACTTTAAAGAGAAATTCGCCGTCCCAGCGTAACTCGTAACCCGATCTGGACTTTAACGCCGGGACCATCGACGATCAATGGTACACCTTTACTCGAACCAAAGCGAAAATCCGCGAAACAGAACGAACTCGCGGCAGTGGCGAGCTTATAAAATTCGCAGGCAGTCCGATAAATCGATAGTTCCTCTGTTAAACTCTTTTTCGAGGCTGACGCTTGCTAGGCGGATGGAAATTTGCACGGTGATTGCTAGATTTCGGCGCGCAATCGGGCCAATCGGAAGCAAATCGAAATCAATCGAGCTCGCGCGGTCTGTTACCATGCCGCGCGATAACAATCAATCGGCAATTTCGCTAATCGTGATTACCGCGGCCGACCGACTAAAGGCAATTACCGCCGTTCTGCCGCAGATGGAGAACAAGAGGTGCGTCGAGGAGACGTTCGCCGAGACCGCGGCGAGGGAGGCGCGGAACAAGGAGACGCGCTGCACGGAGAACCAGGCCCAGAGATTACAGCAGACGCAGTCGCTGCCGCAACTGCAGCCGAGCGACACGCAAACGGACAGGTGAGAGACCACGCGATCCTCCTCCGCGTATCGCGGTTTCCCATTGCGATTTACAATTACGACCACGCCTAGTCGCGGCCGCGTCAGCGACGCTTTCCACGAGAGATCGCGCGAAGACACGGATCGGGCATTAAGCGCGGAAAAAGAATCGTCCGACCGTGATTAAGCTAATGGCGGACGATGGCCCCGACGCGATCGAGTTCACGACGCCTCGCACGGCATCTGCTTTCAGGGGAATTGAACGAACGGTTTGTAATTGCCGTTGTCGTTAACGAGGAGCCCCGCGGGTACGTCAGACTCGTGCTCTAGGTGCTAGCAGGTTACTGCACCTTGGAACCAGACCAGTTCCAGTCTATTTCTTCTTGTAGATTATTTTTGTAATTAAAGAAATTGAACTCGATTCGAAATGAACGCGACGACTCGCGTTAGTCTGGTTCTCAGACAGGGAATGAACGAACGAACGAGGTCTATGGGTATATATTGGTATCCGTTTCGTATCTACAATCGGCTACTTGTTGCAAGCGCAGTTGGAACGCATCGACACGATTCATTGATACAATCTCGCCATCGCATTTTGGAATACCAATTCTCTCGTTCTTCCATGTAATAACGATCACTTGATTAATCCTGTATATAATTGAAGTTTTGAAACAAATTTCTTTCTCTATTCGTTGTACGAGACGGTCAGAAACGAGTGCAATCACCGCAACAGTCGCGTCGCGTACGGTGCTAATCGGTAGCGACGATGAATCAGCGTGTCGAAAGAATAGCTCGAAGCGGTTCCTTAAAGATTTACGAGCGCGATCTGTCATCCCTGGACGAAGCGAACACAGCTACGAAAATCGCGGAGACAGCGAAACAACGAGCAATCATGGTGGTGACACAAGTTAACGCTGTCAATCTCATTCGCTGACTAAGATCGACCGTTTTGCGAGGAACAAACGAAGCATCGATCGGTCTGGATATCGTCGAACGAACAAAATCTTGCAACAGGGACGCAAATTCGATAATAGCTGACTCGCAACTCTGTTAACGCACAATTTCCACGTTACTGGCGACCTTTTACCTCGTTCCGAAATGCCACCATTGGCAACGGGTCAATTTATCGTGGATCACGAGTCGTAGTCTCGTTGTCAACCCATTCAGCCCTCCTCTCAAATGGCTCCGCAATCGAACGAGCCAAGAACGGGATTGCTGGAAGGAACGGCGACCGTTTAAGACGGTTCACCGGCTAAAAGAATATTCTCTACCGATCTCCCGTTACATTGGGGGTCTTGGGTGCTCGATTGCACGAACGAAACCCTATCGAGCTGATGGGGCACATCCGATGGCCCAACCTGGAAGATCCTTCGCTGAGATGACCCATAAACTGGCGGGCAGGTAGCAGACGGGAGTAGACGCGGGTAATGATCGATACGAGCCACTGTGCCCTTCTGTCCAATCGGCGTTTAGCTCGCTGGAGCGGAAAATTCGTGGAATTTCGAATTTGCATTTGAAAATACCACCCTCTGCCGCGTTAACAAACAATGGGACCGCGAGGTAGCTTCGACGAGGCGACCAATGGCTGGGTACATTCGATATTATCAAGAAAATTTGATCATCCTCGCGGTGGAATAACTCGAAGCCTTATTTACCATCGACGACACCCATCGAGGAGATAAATCTTCCGACCGTGAGACGTCACGAAGCGCGAGAACGTCTAATTAGGCCGGCTAATTGATTTGCGGTTCGTTCGTGCGCAAGAACCTACAGACGGCTCGCAAACGCAGCCAGCCCCTTTGAATACCGATGGATCGAAGTCCTAGGGAAAGATACGACTGACACGGCACCCGCGATTCGGTGATAATGGGACGCCGCTGCGAAAGGTGCGATTCAATTGAAAACGGAGCGCGTCAGATAGCGCGTTCTGTTCGAAAGTGTTCACTGGTAGATTCTGTTCGCGCCGTTTCGCGTGCCAAGTAAATTAATTCGAAACGATAGCCGACTTTTTTCACGAAAATAGTCGGGATCAGAATTTTTCGTGGGAGCACTGTAACTCTTTCGCAGGGTAAACTGTTTGGGCGAAATTGCGGAACAGTTATTTCGGCCACTTTAGTAATTCTAATAATAAATGAAAGAATTCGGCGCGAACAACGCCTCGTTCAGTCGCTTCGACGGCTATTTCGAACGGCACTCGCGAACGCTATCGAATGCCAGAGCGTGTAATCGAAGGTCTAAATATTTGAAAATCGCGACAAATTCAGAACGCAGCGGGACAGAGAAGCCCCGCGTGTCGACGTGTTTCGAGCATCAAAGCCGTGGCGGTTCGAAACGAACGAATCTCACGGTTTACAACGGTCGCCTGGTAATTTAATACCGCAAAACCAGCCAGCCATTTCGCGTCTAGTCAAAAACTGGCTTTTACGGGTCGCAGCCCGTCATCGAGAAAATATTTTGGCAACCACTGCCGCGGAATCGCGAACACGTTCACTGTTCTCGCGATTATTTCTGTTTCGACGCTCGAAAATGCGACGCCTGTAATGTTTTCCAATTTATTCCGCGGCCATTCGAGCAGAGATATTTCCATAGCTATTTTGTAAGCTAGTTCAACTCGTCGCGTTGTACCGGCGAGCGCTAATGAAAATTGAAGGTACCAGAAAAATCGGTCCTCGTTCGCGTCCGCCCCGTAATTGATATTAAATGCGAGGATCGAATATTCCTCCGCGAATCGTGTCCGTGACAATTGTGACTGTTGATTAATTGAGTCCGTGGTTGCAAAAGTAAATCATCCGCCGTTCTTTTTTTCCCTTTTTTTTTTTAGTAATTTATTTCGCGCTGCACTCTAACGCTCGCGCTCGTCTATTCAAAAACGAACCACAGGCTTAAATTTCAAACGGAGGGAGCGTATTTTTTGAATAAGTTCACGGGTGAGAACGTATTTCAATTTCGTCTCGTATGTATAATTTAAAAGCAGTTCGCGTTTTCTTTTTCGCGGCAGATTAAAAAGTCGCCGGTTACTGGAGATGAAATCCCTTGACACTTCGAAAATTATTCCTTGACCAAGCCAGAATACGTCGCGCTCCCGTTACGTTTGAGGAGCGCAGATGATCCGACCCCCGCAGTTTCCAATTAAAACTTTCCGTTAATTGCATCGCGTGTGTATCATTTTGCGCGCGCATCTACACGCGACTGCGGTGTATATACGTATACACTGCGTACTTATTATAAACATCAAAGCGATACGCGAATAACGGGCGATTATATCCCCCCCCCCCCTTCCGCCCTCTTGTTACTCGAACGACGATTAAGTGTAAATCAGTCAGGCTGGCGGTAATTCGAATTCAGCTGCATCCATTCAGCGTAATATCGTTTGTACGCGACCCGCATACCGAAACAAAGAGGAAACCGCGACTGATTATGAACACGTCCGCGAATTTCTATGCCGTAAACGCGATCCGTTCTTGCCGTCGCACTCGTGAAATCCAATAATTTTCACGAACGCGACTACGCGCGATGACCGTGGTTAGATCCCTGAGCGATCAAAGCCACGGGGGTTGAACCGAGTTCGCGTCGACGAGGGATCGAGCAATGCGTGAAAACGATACGCTTCTAAATGGTTTTTAACTCTGGGAAAGTTTAGTTTTGGCTAAGCGTATATAGTCGAGTTAATTGAAACTTGAATAGTGTAGAAATTAAACGCGGGACTCGATGAATAAATATCCGCGCGTATTTCGTAGTTCGCGCGGTTCTAACTTCTCGTTTCGATCGAGTTAACGCGAGGAAAAGCGATGCGAAATTCATAGCACGAGCGTAAAGCAGATAGCCTTTCGTTGTTCCTTTCGACGTATCGTTGAATCCCGACACGCACGAGGAACACTACGAATCGAATTGAGAGATACTGGTCAACCGAAATTCAATTTATGCGAGCACCGCCGCGTTCCGAGGATCAAAAAGCCCGTGCTCGAAGAGCATTCCTGCGCGTTACACGCAGAACCACGAAGGAAAATCCTTCTGCCAGCTGTCTTATCCGCAGATTCTGTTTCTCCTCCTTGAGGTATTTCCGCGTGTATACACCAGCCACTCTGTCGAGCTAAGGATATTTATGGCGTTGTGTGCTCGCAGCAAGAGATACATCTCGCGTGCAAGAGATACCATTTTTTATCGCTTCGACACACGGAAAGTTTGAAAGCTCCGTTATCCCGCGTGGATCTCTTCCGTCCTCTGTCGCGTCCCATCCGATGGGAAAAGTATGACGCAGAAGAAACCTCGCGACACGTTATTCGACTATTATCGCTAAAAGCTTCGAGCGTATAGGGTTTGACAAATTTAAATAGACACTCGACTGCATAATATCTACTTTAATTTCGATATTCTCGATATTTTTCGATGTTACACGCAGTCTGCACTTTTCGCAAATTTCAATTTCTTCTGGACGCATGAACATTCGCAGCCACAAGCTATAGCATTCGCGAAACCTTAGGCTAACTTTTGCGCGACGAGGCGAGACCACAATTGGAACGCTCTTCGATGGTGACAGAAGAGCTCGCAGTTTTCCACCGAAATCCAAGCAACGCGAGTTTCTCGCGGAAGTTCACCAAGGCGCCAGGCTGATCAACGAGCGATCCTACGACCGCGACGACGTGTCGGAAGTTAGCGGAGATGTCAGAGAGGGCACACGGGCAATGAAATGCAAATGAAGGCTGCATGGAGATTGGGAAATCTCCAACAGAGCCGAAACTCGCGCGGGGAAGTTAAACGTCAGCCGCTGCTGGTTGCGACATGGAGCGACGTGACGTCGGAATGGAATCGCACCGAGCGTTCCAATGAAATTAGCAACAAGTGCGCGGTAATCTTCCGGTTCCTATTTCTGCACGCGTCACATTCCTATAAGTGACGATCGCCTATCGTAGATCGCAAACGTTGCTTCCTTCGATCAGGATTCAAAAACTATCGACGAAGAATGGAAAGCGAGGGAAAAAGGGTTTGTCGAGCGACATTGAACGATGCTTCGCCGTGACACAAATTCCACGTCACGAAGGACTCCAGTGGGCTTTGCGCAACAGGAATTGTCTGTAGCATTTCACGTCTGGTCGAGTGGCCGTAGAACAGCGGACGCATCGCGACGCGACGCCGTGCATGACCGCCTAAATGAACCAGAACACACGCGAACCGCATAAAACGCGGTACGGAAGACTGGTTCACCCTTGACCACGAAACGTCCAGCGTAGTTAACGTCGGGAAATTGAACGGATCCGTTTCGCGATCCTTTTCCATCGCTCCTGCCCTGGAAAATGTTCGACGTTCTTCTGAAACGGTTACACGCGTTCCATTACACAAAATAATTCCTAACCAAGATGGAAAGTGAAATTCAAGGGTAGGTCGAGAACAGACGGCTGTCGGTTACGATTCCGCAGTCGCGTGGAACTTACGGCACGAAATCCTCTTGCGGTTAGGTCACGAGTCGATTTCGCTGGACTTTGAACTGATGCCTCGCGAATTCCTTCCCTCGTGGCATTTACGTTTCGTATTCGGTGGATACCAGACGTGATACCAGTCGCGGAGCTATGCATTTGGTTTCTTTAATTAACTCGATACGCTGGAGATTAATCGGTCGGTATCCGATGACTAACTCGACCAAAGCAACTTCAAACTAATATTATTATCGTACTAACTTGGCAAACACGTATCTCAGGCGAAACTTTAGAAAGACGAGGAACACCGACCACTTTACCTGGCGCGTATTCTATACGCCAAAACGCGAAACTCCGTGGGAACGGAAGTAACAGTCTCGAAACGAAATTACACAATTTCAACCGCGTCAGACGACAACCTTGAGTCCTCGCGACACTAGGATCTTCTTTCTCAGCGAAGAGAAAAACCGTGTCCGCGTGGAAAACATGCACAAGCCGCGGGACACCTCGAATGCCTTCACCCACGTCGTTCTCAGTTCGCTGCGAGCAACCAGACGTAAATCAGCTGGTGCGCTTGCTCGCGGTAGGAAGAACGGGAATTCCAAGGCGACCTCGTTCGCATTGTTCCCGCGTATCATCATATTTTCCCCGCGAATCCGTCTCGAGCGGCTCGCATAGTTTCGTTGGTTTTATTAGGATAGGTACGGAAAAGACTCGCGCTCCTGTTGCTCGAGCTTTACTGGTCGAACGGCGAAGGAGGAGAGGCGGAAAATTGAAGTTTTTATAGCGGTTGATACCGGTTGAACACGACGGAACCTACTTTTTTACTTGGAGCCGGCTACGAATGGGATTCGATTTCAAGGAATTGGAAATTTTACTGTTTGCGTTCCCGCGACGCCTCCGCGTCTCCCAGTCCTTTCGCGCAATCACGCGTTCGTGTTTAAAAGGCGTTCACGTGGCTAATACTAACCTTTAACTTGTATTTTCTATAATAACAGAAAACAAGTTGATAGATAAACGAAAAAGTTTACATCGAAATTGATTTGGTACACGTAGAAAAAAAATCGAGACCGAGGCAACCCTCGAGCGAAGCCAATGCATAAATTACGTCGAAGATAAAGTATGGCGCGTGTCGTTTTAATTCCCCGTGGCGTTGCTCAGTCTCGAACACGTGAAAGGACTCGGTTGGTTAAACACAATGAACGAGAAGTTTCTACAAACGGATGGAAAGTAACCGAGCGAATTTGTGTGTTTCAGGAAAACGGAGAATCCCAGCGAGAACGCCTCGGAGTCCGTCAGCGATCAAAGGTAAGATGTTCAATGAACGGATCGCGCAACGAAACCTGGAATAGTAGAAACCACGTCGGAGGAACTCGTTCAACCGGAAAATCGAAAGTAATCCCGGTGCGAGGGAGCGAAACTTAGTTCCACGCGGCAACCTCCGAAGAAAGTCTCCGGGGGGTGGTGTGGATAGAGGGGTGAACGACGTTGCAGAGGAGCGATCTCGTTACAACGATCCTCGTTAGATAAACAGACGAGTGTATCGAGCAAACGAGGGTGTCGTCGCAACGAGGTGACGTTGCAAAAGTTTAGCAGAACGGAAACAACGGGTGCACTTTCGACATCCCTTTAAAACGGAGAGAAACCGAGACGCCACCCCCAACGGTATCTCTTTCCGCGGCAGCTCGCGTAATTACATCGCGGTGAACGTAGAACGACGCGTCGAGCCTTCCCGATAAGGGAACAGCCGTAGATAATTTCTAACAAACAGAAGCTCGAAGCTAGCCGAGATAGCGTATCCGAGCAAGATTTATCGTCGTACGAATATTCGAGCTTCTTCCCCAAGTATCCGCGGAATTCGAAATTCTCCACCGTGTACGCGGCTCTCTCTTTTATCTGAAATTTTAATACAGCACAGGGGGAAGAAGTTCTCCAACCTTGTTTCTTCTTCAACGTATAAATCTTCGATGGAATCTCAAAGTCGGAAATCGATGGATCATACCGCCGACGGATAAATCTTTCCACGCGCGATGGATATTTAAAAAGCAGGAAGGTCGAAGGTTAACGAATGCGCTCCAATTAGAAGAGCCACCGCGATTGGCGAAGAACGGTCTCCTCTATTAGAAGGAGGGTCGTGTGACCCGCCATGGGACATTATGTCCGAGACCACGCGAAAACTAATTAACAACGGACGCGGTTTTTTTTTACGTTGGATTAAAAACGGGACCAAAAAGGAGCAGGGGGTGACTCGCGTCAAACTAGCCGCCCTCGCATCTGTCCGTCAGTTTAATTAAAGCATGTTTAAAAAGCTTGTTCCTCCACCTACCGAGAGTGCATTATTAACTGCTCGGACAAAATGATACCGTCGCAACTTTAATCAATTCCTCGGTAGCCGGAGTCCTGACCTTACCGCTCGACGCCAACTTTTTCCCATCCGCCCCGTGATCGCTTATTTTTCGAAAGCTGTCGACGATACTCCGCGTGGCTTGCGTACCCCGCGAAACTTGAAGTTAAGAATAGAATAACGTGGGTCGCAATTTCTTACCGCCCACAAGATCGAACCGGGAAGCATTTGCGCGGGTATTAAGGTTCAAGGGAATGGACGCGCGAGAAAACGGAATTCACACGCCCCCGCGAATAATCCATCGACGGATGGGCTCGGTTCAGTCCCCCAACTTCGATCGAAACGCGGCACGGAGCAATTCAAACGACGTGGTTTTCGATTAGATCGTTGAATAAATATCCCGTGACGCGTCAATCAGCTGCGTCGTGATTGCTCGGGTCAGAGGAATCCCTGGGACCATCAACAATGTCGTTTCAATCTATTAATGCCAGGAATGCGTTCCATTCGACGGTGATCGACGAAGTATGATTAATGCTTCGAGATGTTCTTCTGATGTTGTTTGATGAAATATAAATTGTAATTTGCATCCACGTGAAATATGATCAGTATCGTATAGGTAGCTATAGTCGCGTATTCCATTTGAAAAATGAAGAGGGTTGTAACTGTATTTTAATCATTTGATTATCTCCGAGACTGATCAATTATACCGCGTAGCACAACAAAAGGAGAATTAAAAAACTTTCAGCCACCCCGTCGCAGCGAACAACGCGCCGCTAGATAAAATGTTTCGCGTAATTTCGTAACAGGATATTCCTGTTTCGCGTAGAAAAAAAAACCAACTCCGTGCTCCGTTGCTTCGTTTACGCATAATTATGTAACACGAGCCCATAAACCGTGGATACAGGGGAGATTATAATAAAAATATTATTTCAAGAAAAGTTGGAACGAGAATTGGAGACGCTTTGGGACGCCTCGGGGGAAATATTTTCGTCTTCGATCGAGGGGGTTGGACGCGGATGAGGAATCGATGCTCGAAGGACTCGTACGAAACGATCGATCGGATGCTCGCCATTGATAACACGGCTGATAACCTATAAACGCGACGATATCCGTTCGAACGCGAAATCCCAATGGAATTATCAATTACCGGGGTAACTGTTGATGCGAGTGGAAATTGCGAGCAAACAATGGCGAATAAAAATTAACGATCGTTCGTATACGGTACGCGTGTTAAACTCGGAATTACCCTTCGGCGAAATAAATCGAACCTTATATTCCTCCGCTTTGTTTCCGCGTCGAGATAACACGCGCCATGAAGTTTGATGGCGCAACGGAATAAGCGCAGTGATTGCAACAAGTATTTGCAAGCCCATTGTGTTTGCTTAAGCATTTACGTTCTTTCGTTCGGCTGAAACAATTCGCGGCTGAACGACGAATGGGATTCAGCAATTCGGATATAAGCAATACTCTGTGCGACCACTACGAATTAAGTGTTTGGCGGTTTCATAAGGGGTAGCACGCAGCAGCGCGTCTAATAAAGAGAAATGTAGTTTCCTCCGCCACTTCGCACCGAATCTCTGTAGGATCGATAAACGAGCTTGTTCCTCTGTCCCACAGGGTATACAAGAAGTCGTCACCGAACAACAAGCTCGTTCTGTATTTGGCAAGCAGAGAACTGGTCGTGAGCGAGGCGAAAATCGACAAACTGCAGGGCGTGTTATTGGTCGATCCGGAGTTCTTGCAGGAAAAAAGGGTGAGTGTCCCACTTTCGTCCACCTTAATTGAAACGCTCTGATCGTTATCCTTATTATTCTCATTCTTCTCGTACAACCTCCATCGTTCGAGTCATGGCGATGTATAACGAAATTGTTGAAGAAACCGATGAGGTTGAAGCGAGCCACGAAACAATTCCCCAGGTGGCCGTGTTGCGTAAATATTTTTCAGCCACCTGCGAAATGTATTTACGTATGAATAATCGCGCGGTGACACGATAAACTTTATCAGAGATTCCCGCTGGGATAATCGCCTGGCGGATACAACGTTGAAGAGAGGGAGAGAGAGAGAGAGAGAGTTGACCCTCGAGACGCTAACGAAGATAGCCGCGATTATTTGCTTCTCTATTTACTAATTAGCCTTCTGTCGGACGTTTCAGGTGTACGGGCAAATTACGTTGACTTTCCGGTACGGAAGGGAGGACGAGGAAGTGATGGGACTGAAATTCTGCAACGAGGCGGTTATGTGTCTGGCGCAACTCTACCCACCTTACTCCGGGGCTGATCAACAGGAAACAACGCCGTTGCAGGTCTGTAGAAGGATAAATTAAACGCAACCTTGCCTCGCGAGGTTTACGGAAGCTTCGCTGAAAGAAAGTAGCGCCGTTCTGCTTCCGCTCCCCATCGATCTGCTCGGTTGTTGCTCAACTAAAGTGTCTCATTAAAATTCTCTGCCTCTCTGCTAAGATACTCCGCTAAACTTCCATCTGTCCAAGGATATCGAAGATTTAAAAAGTTCTGTGTTTTTCAATTTCTTTCGATTCTAGAAACGAACGTTTCTCATTTTTTTCGTGATCAAGCTATTATTAGTGTTTCCCTTGTACGTCGTTGGCGAGCGATTCTTCGCAAAGGGATGTTAAAAAAAAGAAAAAATTGGAAAACGCAAACAGAGTCGAGCAAAATTGAAGGCGAAGGTGAACGCGAGTTCATGAAATTTTGTCTGACGGGCTGACGCGCAGTACGCCGGGGCTTGCGATCAATGAAAATTTAATAAAGACCCCGATCTTGCACGCGTCCCGCATCTCTGCCCGGCACAACAACTGAAATTGTTTTCCCAACGTATCATTAAATATCGGGAAATTGAAAATGGTACGCGATCCGCGCGTAGCTTAATTTCAGTAGCGATAGTCAATAATGTAACCGACCCCCTCGAATTTCAGGGAAAAACGGACAGTTGAGAAATGGAGGGACGCGTTCTCGAGACTGATAAGACGTAATCGTCGACTAACCGACGAGAAGAGAGCGTGGGATCGCGCGGCGGTCCTGAATTTCACAGTCAATTAATTAAGCTTGCACGGGATCGCGTTATTCGAGGTGGCGACGCGGTAGCGTAAGTTCGTAATCAATTACCGGAATAAGCCACTCGGCTTAGCGATCGATTTCGTGGTTCGGTAATTAGGAACTTACGTACGCAACGTCGATTCGAATCGCTGAACCCATTCAACTCGCTGAAGCGTGCGATTCGTATTGAAAAAACGCGTCGACCATGTTGTTCGACCGCGAACAAATGGCTGCCAATTCCACGGGGTACAATAGAACCGCCTATAACTACTCGTATCGCGTTTTTATTGTTTTCGAATCAAATTGGGCGCACGCTGTTTCCAGTTATATCGAAAACTACGTTTTTTGACTTAAATCAAACGTTTTGCGTTCTTGCTTTTGTACAAATCGAGACACGATGGAAATTCCACTGTAACAACGTTTTAATTTGAGTATGTTGAGGAGTTAACGTGATACTTTAATTTGCAAATTCAAAGAAAAAATATTTCGAGTCTGTATTTAAAACATTTGTCTTGGAATCGCAATGCTGGTGTGTTTATGCCAATCGCAAGCACTGATCGCGTTCTCCGCTGGTTTAACCGGAGAATCGTGTGTACACGTGAATTCTTGATCCTCGATTCGTGAGCTAGTAATCCTACGATCTGTTCCTAAACCAGATGCGACTCGACAAGATTCTCGAATAGAACGAAACATCGATCGATCCGGCGAGCATACTCCCCCAACTTTCGAAGACACGAAGCAGAAGACAGGGTGACGAAGGGTGAGCCAGTCTTTAACGAGAAAAGTAAGCAAGGAGCATTGTTTCGCTCTATCGAACACTGGCGAAGGTAGCCAGCAACTTGTCTCGAAGATGCTCCTGAGAAGTGGCTGTGGCTAAAAATATAAGGGTTCGATGCTCCCTTTTGTTACGATATCTTCGCTATAGGGAATATTGCGGCGTAGAATAAAGGTGCCTTCGTAAAAAGCTCATCTATGAATCAAGAAACATCACACGTGAAGAGGAGAAGGATACTTTGATCAAAGAGACAAAAAAACGAAAGACGTAAGGGATGAAGTTCGATCGAGACGGCAGAGAATTAATAGCGGCATGTATCAGTTTCGTTTCCGCGGCGAACCAATAGCGCGGCAGGCTCGTTGCGGTGGTCAGCTAACCGTGGAAGGTTTTAAACGAACAAGGCGTTAAAGGACCTAATAGATCGTTGATCCGCTCGGAAATGAGCCGTTAAGCTTATGAAGTAGGTACGGGATGCGCGTTATATGGGTCGTAAGCCTTGTAACTGATACGCGCGACGTCACCGAACAACGTGCACCGAACCGTTCTGAAACAACCCTCCTCTCGGCCGCCGCTCGCCGAAGAAGATCCATTCAACGGCGCTAAAAGGTCACCCCACCGAGACTGCTCTTTGAAATCTTCCTATCGAGCCGAGAAAAGGTTGCGCCTCGTGTGCTGCACGCGTCGTGGAAATGCAGAATTTTCACAAGCTCGAAATAATTATCGATCTTCGTCGGTCTACCCTACGAAATTCGCGAGAGGATGCCTCGACGAAGGTCCAGTCGACGGAGACGAAGAAACGAGTGCTACTACCAGAGCATTCGTCGGTTTACGAGATATTAAGCAAGCGCGATCGCGGTGCACCTACGTACATCTTTATTGCCACTCAGAGCAACATAATAGTTCTGGATTCGTAGTCGCGTGACCTGAATTCGAACTTTATAACGGCGATTAAAGATAATTAATAATAAACAAGACATTCCCCGTTCCACGCGAACGATCTTCCGATGCATCGAGTGGAGACCATAAACGAGTGCACTGGATACCAAAATGGCGCCCACGTGGCTTTAAGAGTCTTCCTCCCCATTGCTATACGTATCTTCTGCTGCGTATTCGAAATATTTTTAAAATCACTTATATTCGTTGTTTATCGAGGGAGAAGAGAGAACTGAAGAGAGGATATGGATTACCTATATGAAATGAGGTGGAAGGAATCGCGAGGCACGAAGAGAGAGGCACGCGCAACGCGCGCGAATTAAGCCGGTTTTTCAGCTCGTACGGTTTCGAGAGGGCCGGCTACGGGAAAAACGAGCGAGAAAATACGTACATCGACGTTCGACGTTAACAAAACGACGCGAATGTTTCGGCGAAACGCAGCCTCGACCCGGTTCCACGGTAATTGCGAGCTCACCGACTTTATTGCCTGCGTATTTTCTTGCCCTCCAGCGTTTGTTTAACCGACGAAGGGAAGCAGACTAGAAGACGATCGCTGCCGGGAAATCGTAAACAGCTGGTTGGATGCGACGCGGGAACCACGTTGATTTCACCTGGCTTTAATTGATGATCGCTTCAATTCTCCTTGGAAAACAGCAGCTCCATCGACGAAGAACAAATCGCTTCGTTGCTCGCAATTATCGTTTGAAAATTTAAAAATCACCTTTCACGTTCTCTTGCATTCGGATTCGATTCTCTCCAGGGGGTTCAACGTTGTTTGTACAGCGTTCATAACTGTACAACCCTCTTTAAACTTATAAAACATATCCACGCATATGCCCAAATTTATTTCGAACTTCAAACAAACAAATTCGAGTACTTCTAGAGACGAATTTGGACCGCAGAACCTCCGCGTTCTTCCAGAAATATATCGCACGAAACACTCGGAACAAGCAGCGTATACTACAACGTTTCATCGAACGAAGCGTTAATCTATTAATAGTAATTTTGTCCATTAATTGCGCTACGTAGCAGCGGGACAAAAAGCATCGTTACTTATAAGACGATCCAACGTCCACCGTCCGCTATCAATTAACGCGAGGAGATGGTGGAAGAGTAATTGCGCGAGCAAATACGGAACGCAATAGCATCAGCAACGGTAAGTACCGCGCGAGCGGAGGAGCTGGTCTTTACACAAAGGGGATGCGCGCTAATTGAAATAGATGGAAGGTGAAGTTCTAGCGGGGGTTGCTCCTCCGTTGGACACCAAACAGGGAAAGAAACGCGGAAGAGGAACGTCTCGAGAACCGTGTCGCAGGAGCACGATAGAACGAATTTAGATGTCTGCCAGTGACTAGCGTAAACAGCAACCGCGGCTGGTTCTCTCGGAAACGCAAACAGCTCGTAAAACCGTAGCCACTGGACCATCACCGTTCTTCGTCGGTGGCAAATGCGCGAGACATAAATGGGATCTTTGCTAGAGAAAGGCTTAATCCTGTGTACGTTGGAACGGAATTAAATTCGATGGAGATAAAAAGAGGTTCGTAATCCAATAATATGGAGGAGCGCGATAAGTTGTCCACGAAGGGTTCGTCCTTGTACGGAGTCTGAGATAAAACGTTCGGTTCCAACGGTGGAAGGAAGAATTCTTTGCCAGACTCCATTCCTAAGGACCGTCCGTTGTTTTTCGCTCGGAGTCCCTCAAGTTTACCACGTTGAGGTCAGTTTCGAATGGTTGTCGTTCCGTCCCGATACGCCCACTGTTTCGCGGATTTACGTAACGTCGAGGGGAGCGCTTACGAAACAGCGGATTCCTGCAGCGGATACTTTAAATTAACCGAAGAGGAACGATTGTTGCGGACAAAACGTGCAGAAGCGATTTGAAAGGCAATTAAAACCGTGAACAGCGCGGTTGGTATTTGCTTTTGCGATCGAAAGGATAGCGACGGATTACGACTCGGACAGGGGTGCTCGATGCCAGGTGGCAGCGCCGGAGGACCGTAAAGTCGAGCAAAAAATTAATTTTCCGTCGAATATTCGTGGAAACAAGCGGCGGTGCACGTTTTATACTCGTCGAACGAGATCCTGCGGTCGTAAGAGCAGCATGGCTGCGATAGGCCGACCTTCACTGGCTGCGGCCTTGACCTGCGGCCAGGTTACTCCAGCTGGACGCGAAAATTATTTATCAAGCTCCTCCCTCCACTTTTTCCCCGGTATTTCTTGCCGCCTACGTCGCGCGATGCATTATTTATTCGATAAATGAATTAGACACGAGCGATACGAAAGCTGCTTTCGCCGGCAATCGAAGGATAACCAGTTTTGTCGCGACATTTTTATTCACGTCCACATCCTTCGAACCTGGTTAACAACACCGTGCGACCTACATTTTTTATCTCGCCTAATTTATTACTCCCCTTCGTGGATTATGCTTTACTCGCGCCAGCAGAGAACTCGGTTCTCGTAGTCGTCAAAGAAACCAGAGCGTAAGGCTCTTCGAAGCTGTAAACGCGCCCACCACGCGACACCGGCAAATACTTTATTCGATTTTAACCGAGCGATGAGCAACCTTTTACATCGCGTCCCAGTTTCGAACCCGTGGGAACCCGTATGCCAGTCGCGGATACCCGATATCCGGCGTCGTTTCACAATTCCTTCGATGGAAGAAGGCGATCCATCGCCCTCGCAACGTGATCTTTCGCGTGCACGACCGGAGAAATGCAATTCCATCGCGATACGTTTCACCGTGCACTGGCTGCGCTGTTATCGTCGTTCACGGATACGTAGGGATCGATATACCAGTCTGATCGAGGACTTCCCAAGAGGAAGTTTTTAACCATTTTTTGAATATCACTCGAGACGACGACGGTGCTCTCGATACCATTCGCAGCGCGTCGTGACGCAACGTTCG
Organism: Xylocopa sonorina; assembly: GCF_050948175.1. Classification (NCBI taxonomy): domain Eukaryota; kingdom Metazoa; phylum Arthropoda; class Insecta; order Hymenoptera; family Apidae; genus Xylocopa; species Xylocopa sonorina. The sequence goes on from NC_135200.1 coordinate 12,250,466, forward strand.
ATCCTTGGCCAACGGCTGACCCTGGCCCGCATCCTGCCGACGCTCGCTCCAGGAAACATTCTTCCGCTCGCAACTTTTTCCCAAGGAATGCTCCCGTGAAAGTATCGCACGATTTTACGAGATATTGAAGAAGATAGCGTAATGGTAATAATATTTAGCGAGATAAAAAGAAGCTGTTCCGCTGATGAGAAATATTTTCCTGCGAGATTCAGCCTCGAGGAGCGAGCCGAGGTGGAGATCGGTAATCCATAATTCGCAGTACTCGCTCACGGACAAAATTACCGAGTGTCCACTCTTCGGGGACCGAGGGAAATTATTCTAAGGCAGGAATGTAAACGAGCGGAAACTGGTAACCTCGGCAATGGCCGCCACTGCTCCCCGAGGACGCTCTAATCGGAAAATATATTTCGCGCGAGCGTAAGAAACGAAAGGCTACTAAAATAACTAATTTAACAAGTTCGCGTTTAGCGAGCTTTTAACCGCGATCGATACTACTCAGCCGGCGTTAAGAGCAAAGTTAATCGAAGCCTCCGATACCGCAGTTTAACGAGAATTCGAGCATTAAATATTTCACGCGATTTTAACTCTGGAAACGGACCTCTCATCGAATCCTCCAACACGATTCCTATATTTGAACTTGATACTCTTTGATCGTCAAACAATTCTATATAAAATTGATAAATAAACAATCATGAACCGTTATTTCAACAACTATGGTTTTTTTACTATTCGCAATGAATACTTGAAGAAGAGGAACTGCGAATGAATTGGCGAAAGCGGGCTGATAACAAAATGGAAGGGGATATAACTGGAGAAGCATTGTCAAGAATGTAGAAAATGGACTGCGCGAATGGAGGAAACCGACGCTTTTAGTGGACTATCAGACTGATGAAAAGAGGAATGCTTTTGCATCTCAGCTGCAGCTAAAATAATTCCACTCGACAAAGTGCTGTTAGCGTAAGAAAGATATCAGCAGCATTCCGGAGTTAAGAGGTTCCAAGTTCCTCGAGTTCTCCAGCGGCGCTGAAAGCTAAGGTCGGCCAGATTCCGTGGTGGAAGGCAAGAACTTCCGAGCGGAACTTTCGTTTCGACCGGCGTTCGATCAGCTTTTTCTTAGAGCGTTCCTCTCGCCCGGGGCTAAAGTTTACGCGGTAATAATTTGTGTCGACGAGAGAAGGGTGGACGGAAAACGAAATAACCAGCTGTCCAACCAGCCACGAGGCAAGGTAAATTTGGCAAAGTAATTGGTTCTGCTGGACGAAATGTCCGCGTGACTTCTGACGGTTTCAAGAGACCTCCGCGTAACTCGAAGAGATCCAAACGAGCGCTCGGTTTTTCCACTTACGAGAGACACAGCTGGTGAAATTACTGAAAAAATGAGGGACAGACAGCGTTTACGTGCTTACACGGGAATCATTTGTTAGAGGGCAGCTTTCATTATTCACCATTTTTCTCTGGCCGACGAAGGACACGTATTCCTAACGATTCGAGTGGGATTTTTTATTTCCGTCAGCATCGCGCGAACCTGAATAGTAGCGCGATGTATAAATGTTTAATAACGGCCGTCCCGTCGAAAATTACGGTTACAGACGTGAGAGGGAAAAAAATGACTAGGACGCAGCGTAATAACTACAATTTATGAGGAAGAAAAGGTAGAAACAGCAAGATAAATGGGCTCGTTCGAACGCCATGAAATACCGAGGTTAAACACGAGATGAGAGTGAAATATATATGTAGTTGTCACAAGAACGATCTGTAATCGAAATTCTCGCTAACGAACTAATATCGAAAGAATTTCAGGCTCGCCTGGCGTATGAAAACGAGCGAAAAAGAAGGGAGAAGAAATATTTTACTCGTAGCCATCGTTACGCGATGTTAATGTCTCCAACGGGAATTAAATTACACGGGGACCAGTTTCACGAGTGGTGCTTGGTGTTTCTCAGTTAGCACGGGTCGTTAACCAGTGAAAAATAAAATTTGGAGCAACTCGCGCGAGGGAGGTGGTCGAGAATTCCACGAATATACACGATGCTCGCTGGTTCGAGAAGGAAATCAATTTCGAGATTAATTACAAGGGGAGGCGAGCCAAAATTTCCCAGCGATCGTGTCGAAAACATCGCTCGCGATCGATGAAACTGTTTTTCTTTAACAGGGAGAACCAGCGATAACAACCGCGAAAGCTGGACCGAATGGAAAGTCATTATGACTAGACACAGTTTTAGGGCTGGTGATCAATCATAATTTGGTTCCGCCTGGCGAACACTCCCCCCGGATTGTCTCTCGAAAGTCAAACAAAAAGCAACCGATATCGCCTTCCAGCGAAACGAAACTCTTTGCTCGATGAAAAACCACCAATCCAGGATTACAGCGCGGCGTTGTTCGCGAAACGGTGGAACATCGATGGTTTTCGCAGCGAACGCATCGGCGAGTCTCGCGTTGCAAAAATAACAGCCTAAAAAAAAGAAAGAAAACCGTATAAAAACCGTTTAACGTTTAACCGTCGAACGAGGAGGGAATTCTCAAGCAGTAAGTGCTGTTCCAACAAACAACACTGGCGAAAAACAGAATTCGAAATAAAAATTGCAGGGTTACACAAAATTCGCCACGAATAAGAAACATCGAAAGCAATGATTTGCGATACTCGTTTCAACCCCTGATGAACCAACTTCAATGTTGGCGAAACATTTCGAGATTATTCCTTCTGGACAGAGAACGTTGCACAACCCCGTGGATGTGACGCAACGTGAATCAAAGCGGATACCGCCTCGTAACGCGAGACGATGTAATATTTGCGCAAGGATCTCGGAGACGGCTGTTGGAGGGTGAAAGGGCCGAGGTGAAAATCTGGATCCACCGTTTCCAGGCCATCGTCGCGGCTCGCCATTGTCGCGGATAGTGGATTACTCACGGTGGATGGGCCGCGCAACACGGATGCACTCAAAACGGCCGGATAATGTCGCTTCACGGTGGACTACGAATGTTACGATTCCACGGCCGACGGATCTCAAAGGGGGCAAATGCAGTAGAGCTGAAAGGCGCTACGTAGCTCATCAATCATGCATACAGAGCGCGAGCCGGCTTCACGGCGAACCGGACAAAAAAAAAAAACGAGGCGGGAAGGAAATACGGCAACTACTTCCGTGGTGGGAAACGGAGGGAGCTGAACGGAGGAAGATCCGATTCGAAAGTCCGTACACGAGGTATTACAAGACCGGAAACATTTATTACTCGTGCCGCCGTCGTCGTGGTTTTTAATGCCCTTTTTTAATACCCCGTCTTTCCATTTTCGTGATTTTTTTATGCTCGATGCGCCCTTCTATTTTCCTCTCTCGATCATTCGCTTGCTCTTTTCTTGAGAATTTAGCTTCTCTCCAGAAACGCAGAAATTTGTCTTACTCCCAATTCCATCAGCGTAGAGCGAAAGTAGTCGCAGCGAAGCCTGTGGAGCGATAGATCTTGCTCACCGCTAATCCAACACGAACACTGTCCACGATGCTAGTTGGGAATAAAAGGAAAACTCGAGGATTGCTTTCCTTTCATTAAAAAATCAGCTGCCCCGATAGCAGATTCTGGCCGTGGCGAACAGCAACGCATGAAAAATTCCCGGCGAACGTTCCTTCGAGTAACTCGATTACGCGGGAGAGTGTAAAAGAATGGTAAAAAGCGTGGAACGGTGCGAGCGGAAAAAGAATGTTAAAAATAAATTTCACAGATTGCTGCAATTGATATAACGAGCGATTTACGAGGCAAAACGAGCAGGCTCGCTTTTTAAATTCTCCGCCGCTCTTCTTCATTTAATCACTTTGACTCGCGAACGGGCGCACATTATCCCATTATGCCCGACAAAGAAACGAGTGTCCATCCTTTCGCTGGTTATCGATTTAACGGGTCTTTGTCTTCGACCACGGTCGATCGTAAAACACCTCGTCTATCGACGCTTTAAATGGACGCGTCGTCGGGAACACGTCGGACGCGAAACTGTACAAGCTCCGAGCTGGCAATCGGCGCATACAACCACCGTGAATGCGGGTCTTTCACGCAGACACGTCCATTGAAACTTTTTTCGTCGCGTGACGATTTCGCTCGCTGAAATGACATACGCAACAATACCGCGCCGCGACAATGGCTGACACTTAGCCGTCGTAAGTCGTGGACGCGACGATTCACGCGACAGAGGCGTCGAATTTATTCATACCACGCGAAATAAGCGACGCGTCTCGTCGCGAAGCGAACCGATTAATGCGACATGCCGGACGATTTGCAGGATCGAGTGGTTCGAGTGGGAAAATCGAGACGCGAAAAGAGAAATAAAGAGTAGGAGGCGATCGAAGCGTTCTTTTCAAGCTTCCCGTTCGTTCTTTAAAAGCTTCGAGGCGTTCGCCGCTCTTTATCGGGCAGAGGCCGTTCTCGAGGGACGCGCGAAGGCTATTGGATCTCGTTTGCGAAACGACGTGCCCGAAAGCGGAAGTTTAAACCGAGTTTTCCGCTGGAGACCGCTGTGTCCGACTGGAGCAACGCGAGCTGAAGAACATTGGGCTTTGCGTCGGTCTCGAGGCTGCGTTTGTTACCAAGCAACAAGTACAGAGCGAAGTGACACCTCGTTTCTCTTTCGAAACGCCTAGCGAGAGGTGGTGATGTAAAAAAAATTTGCGAACGACGGAACGATTACGCTATACATGGAAATTCTAACGCCCACGAGCGATGCGATTCTCCGCGTCTCTGTTAATTAATGCGAATAATTACTCGACAAATACCAGCGCGATCTATCGCGCGTCGGTGATTAGTTCGTAAGTCCTTTATCGATGGCCGACTGGCAAAATTTCGAGGGATCAATTTGTAATCACATAACGAAGCATTCGACGGTATTGCTCTGGGCAAAGCCGTTGAATCTTTCTAAATGGGAACGAAATGATCGGTGGCGTTTCTGTACAAGTGCACATAACGTAAAGCTTCCAAGAGGAGCGGATTTGAAAGCCCCAGAAATTGGCGTTTCGTTTATAACCCATGTGCCATTTATGCCCGTTTATTTACGGTTTTCTCCATTCAATCTTGTAGAATCTATTCAGTTCGAGGGGTCCAAGTTATCTCCCAAGGAAATATTAAAACGTCTTTCTCAACGATTTTCCAAGTTTTAATAACTCGAACCGTCCCTCATCCTCGTCTCGCAACAGCCAACTCGTAACGAAGCAGCGAAGAATCTTTTCACTAACGACGTAGGAGAGAAAAATGATTCGATTGGTCGTTACAGGAGGCGTTGGTGAAGAGACTGGGTCCCAACGCTCACGCGTTTACCATGGAAATTACCCCGTTAGCACCCCCATCGGTGCAATTGGTGCCAGCGAAGAAATACAACGGGGCGCCGATCGGGACCAGTTACGACGTCAGAGCTTACGTAGGTGAGTAAATCGAGTCGGCGTTGATTTACCCGGAACGAAGCTGGAAATTGCGACGGAAAAGCGCGGAGAATAAAAAGAGAAAAAAAAAAGTGAAAGATTGCGAACTTTCCCAACCAACAAGTTTCGAAGCTCGATAGATTTCTACGTCCACGATGGCGCTGCTCGATTCGCGCTCTTTTCAACGACGAAGTTTTCACGAAAAAACGAGAAATCGTTCGGTCGTGTTCAGCGCGCGCACGCAAACGAGATCGATGAAATTTGTTGCGCCGATATTCGGGCAAATAAAAGCGTGGGAGGGTGGAGAACGAACGAGCGTAGGGACGGAGTAAAAATGGCTGTTGGAATTCCGTCAATGGGTTCGCTCTTTTGTCGAGCGAATTTCAACATTGATTTTTCGAACTCGCTCGAAGAATACCGCGTACCGATCGCATCGAGATTTTCAACTAGCGACCGCGATCTCGCGTTTTACGCTCTGGATGCATAAAGGATCAATTCAAGGCTCGAACAATCGAGCTCCAGAAATGACATTCGAAATTCTTGGCTTTCGCAAGCCTCTTCTTCCCTCTCGAACGTATATTTTAAGATAAAACATCGCAAATTTAAACTTACTGGGCTTGCGAATTCGGGGAACCCTCCACCTACTAGCATTTCTGCGCGGTTGTACGCCCACAGAAAAAAAAGTATTTCATAAATAACGCTGCGCGTCTGTTGAACGTCGAATGTAACGAAATTTAGCTGATCGAGCAGACGAGGAGCTGCACCGGAAGACGACCGTCCGTATGGGCATCCGCGTGATCCAGCGGACCACGAAGCCGATATTGCCAGCGACCAGCGTGTGCAGCGTGCCGGTGTCGTCCAGTCCGTCTGTCGGCTCCAGGAACCAAACATGCGTGAACAGAGTCTCGTTCGCGGAGATCACAGAGGACGTCGGTGAGCCTTCCTATTTTTACCTAGGCTCGTGTCCAAAAACGAAAGACACCGATCGATTCGTTTCGCCAGTGAATCGCGTCACTGTTCGTCCCTCTGGTTTCAGAGAGCGCGGGACCACACGCAGCGGTGGAGAAGCCGTTCTTGCTCAGCGACGGTCGTGTCGGTTTGGAAGCCAGGCTCGACCGCGCGATCTACGCGCACGGCGACTCGATCACCGTGCACGTCAATGTGAACAACAAGAGCAGCAAAACCGTGAGGAGGATCAAGGTAAGACGCGATGCGATGCATCGAAACGCTTGCTTCGAGGGGTGATTCCTTGATTTCCAATCGCGAGAACCTCACGCTCGCTAATATTATTCCCCCTAAGCACGCGAGAGGGAATTTATCGGTGGTTCCTTCTCGAGGCTGAAATTCACCTACACTATTCTCGTATCACGCGCGTGGCTGAACCTCGTTCTGGAGCGCAGCTCGCGACGGTTTTATACACGCTGGAACGAACGTCCTAGAAGCACGATGCGATAAGAGACTTAATATTTCGGGAGGCAACGGTGGCTGTCGTAAAATCGCGTTATCCATTCCGGAACCAAGGACGACCTTGGCGCTAGTGAACACGAGAGGAGCGGGTGGGAAGGGTCGCCTTGAACTCGTTAAACCGGTGAACTCGAGAATAGCACGGGAATAAACGGTGAGGGGGGTTACAGTGGAACAAGTCAGCGTGGATCAGACGTCTGATCGCGCGTCGAGCCACGCTACTGAGCACGACCACGACACGCGAACCGTTCATCCGTCGACGTTACCAAGCTTGCATTCGAGTTTAGAAGCTCGCGGTTGCAAAAGAATGGTGTAATCGGTTTTATTACGCCCGCGTAAGCGGAATTACGCGGGACACTAATGAGTGTCGCAGAGGTACGGTACGCGCGAGTGATCCGACTGCGTATCACATTTGAAGGAGAAACGGAAACGTTCCCGACTCGACCCTCGCCACTGGGACGCGCTTTAATGCCAAAGGGTTGGGCGTACAGCATACGTATACGCGAGGCAACTCCTGGTTTACCTACGTTAGAATAGTTAAACTTGCGTGAGGAAAACAACGATGCAATCTCTGGAAAATACCTATGTATGTGTACGCGGGTAAATACTTTAACTAGGATAAATAAACGAACGCGCAGACGCTGAGAATTTCGTCTATTAGAGATATATCTCAATTTTAGGGGCAAAGCTATAATTTGAAATCGAGGAACACTCGGTGATGATTCGAATGCAAGCATCGTTTACATTTCTAATACGTAGACGCATTAAACATTCAAATACGGAGGAAGGTATGCAAAGCCTTGTAATACCCGTCTTAAACCGAAGTGCGCTATACGCAAACCTACGTGTTGGTCTAGTAAAAACAGTAAAATTATAACAAAAAGCGTGCGAGAATAAACATTTAATTTTACGGTGAAAAAGTTAAACCAGGCCATTCGAACAAAGTTCTTATTTTAAACTGGGATACTTTATTTATCTCGATGCGTCGGGATGACACCGTAAGTGATCGTATAAAGCCCGCGCGAGTATTATATTTTATATCTGCAAGGGATGGCGTACCTCGGAAGAGCGTGGGTGAAATATTCATTCCTAAACTTACGTTGAAAAGAAACCAATTTCCAGGTATTTTCCTGCTCTTTTAGTTTCACGTTTCAAAAGGCTTCTCTTAATTAAAAAACGGGGAGAAGAAGGAAAATAGCATCAACAAAGGAGAAGTCTTAACGGGTGGTAATTTAAACCAACTAGAGGATTTCTTTTAAGCAGAAATGATAAAAGGGAACCGAGGATATGCCCGTCGAATTTCCTCGGGTGACAGAAGGACTCGGATAGCTAGGTAAAGGGATCGCGTTCGCGTCAATTGCCTTTGCGCCGGTTCATTAGCGAACGCCGGTTGAAAACGAGAACGGACGGGGATTCGATATCGCCGTGACTGGCCTACGAGTTCTGCACACATTTCCGTTAACTTTGTCCCGACAGTTTGGCGAACGGACTGACACACGGTAGAGCCGGCCAGTCTCGACTGGTTACAGCGGCTGCGGAATGAGTAATCGCATTTGTTCTCTTGCCAACGAACGCCAGTCTCTCTCCATTAAATTCTAATTAACCCCTCCCTTGTTTGAAAAAAAGAGGTACAGCTGTACTCGATCAACGTAACGTACACATGCAAATTGCGAAAAGCTCGTTTCCTCGCGCGATTCATCCGACCGTATTTCACGGGACGACTTCCCCGAAATCTCTATTATGGGATTTACTTTTTTGAATCCCCTCGAATACACGCTTCTCGCGTGCCGGTTTCCACAGAGCTGACAAATCCTTTTGAAGCTGGTCGAAGCTGCGAGCAGAGTAGGACAAAGGGACGTTTCCGCACGGTTGCCTTATCATCCGTCCCTCTCCACGGAAAAATTTCACGATTCCTTTCGTCTTTGTGTCGCAGGTTTTCATCGTGCAACACGTGGACGTGTGCATGTTCAGCAACGGCAAGTTCAAGAACGTGGTCGCCCTGCTCTCGTCGCAGGAGTGTTGCCCTTTGGGGCCTGGAGCGTCGCTGAAGAAGAGCTACACGCTGAAACCCACCAAGGGCTCGACGAAAAACTGGATCGCTCTGGAAGACAGTTACACGAAGGCGGGGGCCACTCTGGCCTCCACTGTTGTTTGTCCTGGAAACGGTCCAGAGGACAGGAACGTTTTTGCCATTGACGTTTCGTATTACGTGAAGGTAAATCATGTTTGTTTAAGCGTACGCAATTATGCGTCCTCTCTATCGATGAATCGGGTAAGCTGGACAAATTTCAAATATGAATTAACGGTGAAAATTAAAAGTGATTCGAGAATTACTTATCCAGGTAAAGCTACTGCTCTCAGCAATGGGCGGCGAGGTGTCCCTCAAGCTACCGTTCACGTTGATGCATAGTAGCACGGATCCAGACTTGGTCGGGTTTCCATCCCCCATCAGAGACCCGAAAGTATCGAGGAAGACGAGCGAAGAGGTGACGGAGAGCCACGAGAGGAAAGAGGAGAGCAACGCGCACAAATACAAAGGGAGCAAACTGGAACCGATCAAGGAGAAGCTGAAAGAGTCCAAGGACGTCGATGTGGATCTGATAGAGCACTACGAAGAGAGTGACAGTACCTGAGAGCAGGTGCAGACGACCGACGTATCGTCGCGACCATCGACGAAGAACAACAACAGCGGGAGAAACGTGAAGACCTCGAACCACAAGAACTGCAAATTGGGATTCGATATACAGAGGGCTTGGTGTTGCTTTAGAAGGGCTTCTTAGTAACGGGAAAGAAAAGGATACGTTCACGAACGTTCACAGCAGTTTTCTTTCTATCCACCAAAAAGGAAAACGAGACGACGGTGAAGGAGTATATTTGATAGCAACGCGGAAATCTGAACGAGTCGCGTCCTTGGACACCGCGAGTTTTTATTCAATTCTGAAATTTTCGAATATAATGTTATCTTCTTTTATCGATACTATGTGTATGGTAAATAAAATTCGTAAGAGCCGTATTCTTAACGAAACAAACGATGTGCGACAAATGTTACGTAATAATTTTCCGATCGGAACGATTCAGAGACGATTTTTTTTATCGAGAATACACTACGATTTGTGCAGTTCCTACTCGAGCTATACCTACGAATGAAAGTCGTACTGCCCTTTTGATTATGCGCAAACTGACATCGTATTCAACGACACATTGTAAAATCCATTCGAATCGATCACCAGCCATCAATCGACAAAAATCGAGAACCTCAAGTCTATTTTTTTAGGCGGAAAATGTCTTGTATAGTCGAGCTTCGTTCTTATTTATTATGAAATAAATGTTCTATGTTATCTGACGAAATAGTACAGAAGTCGTTGTACCTTATTAGGATAAGTTAAGTAATCGAAGGCATATTTTACGACAGCCGATGCCTGCATTGTGAACTTTATCGTACATGTATACACATACATACACATGAACACACTCACGCAATGTTTATGTAAAGCTGTACAGACTACCTTTATTATTGTAAATAGCAAATTTTATTTAAATATGACTGTATAAGAATATGCGCGTAAAATTCTTGCCTAAGAATATATAAAGAATGAAATAAAATTTTTTGTGTAAAGTTTTTACGCGACAATGAAAGCCCCCTTTCATTTCCGTATAAAAGACGCATCGTATAAAACTTATTCCACGGAGCAGAAAAGGTATTTCAGGTGAGACACTAATATTTTTTAATCCAAAAGATTGACAAACAATAGCTACCCAGACAACGGAGCAAATCACATAAAACTTCAAAAAACACCAGCGTATTACGGCACCCCCAGGTTCCGTAACGTCACAAGGCTATCACCAGGATTACACGCATTTAAATGCACCAGGACAGCTCGCGGTGCTGTTCCACTGCTTTCCAATGCCGTTCATTCTTTAATTTTGTATATTTCAGTAGTTTTATTGCAATTTACTTGATATTTGCCGCTTTAAAGGTAAGAGAGAGAAAGATATATAAGAAAGCTATAAGAGAGAGTGAGACGGATGCTACCCACCCTACTCGAGAACCCGTGGCGCCATCTCTGTAAAAAGTGCTCAAACTGGTCGTACAGCGTTATCGACAGCGAAGTGAACTACTGCTACGCTGGCGCCATCTCTGTGGAAAGTGCTGAAACTACTCGATAATTAGTTCCAGTATTCCGTCAAGAGATGGCGCCACCAGTCTTTCAGTAGTTCACTTCACTGTTGATAACGCTGAGCGACCAGTTTGAGCACTTTTTACAGAGATGGCGCCACGGGTTCTAGTGGAGGGTCCCCAGCATCTGTCTCACTCTTTCCTATAGCTTTCTTATATATCTCTCTCCCTCTTACCTCTAAAGCGGAAAATATAAAATAAATTACAATAAAACTATTGAAATATACATCTCGACAACACAACTTTGTCAAAATAAGGCACTGCGATGTCTCTTGCGCCGCGTGTGATTATATATTTATTATATATTGTGCAATTTTAATAGTAAAAGAGCTTTTAAACCTCTATTGTATATCATCATATTATAACAACTTAGAAAGAAATATATGGCTTTCAATGTTGACTAATAACCAAAATGTCTGTCAATACTCAATATGTTACACATCTGCTGAGATCTGACGGTTTTAATTTGTACGGAAACACAGTTCCTCCATTAACAAGCGTGATCCTATGCCACTGGTTAAAAAAATTCATGAATGAATATATGATAGGCGTGATATGCTAGTGATACTGTGGTGCTGCACCTCTTCATACACTGGTGCCCCAGAACGTGCTGTTACCATGTGCCATCACAACCATCAATGAGTACAGAAGTAGATGACTACGGAAGTGATGTCACGTGGCACAAATAACATCACAGTGCTCTTACCGTGACAATGTTGTGTTGTCAGGGTAAGGAGCACTTAATGCGTACTTACCATGCCACTGAGCTCTTGCATAACCCCTGACGATAGATTTGCTGACATTATTAGTTTCGTCTTGCACATTGATCAAGATATATTTAAATCTCCCATGACCATCGATATCCACATCAGGCACCTTATTCAACGATTCAGACATCGCGACGAACCGTTTATTGCTTGAGTGTACCGCTGAAAAAAATACACAATCACTTGCAACGTAACCTATCACTGAATGATATTAACTATATTCTATCAATACAAATCGCAGGATTAGAAAAATATTTGACAGCAATACGTTTAGATCGTTCCTCAAATATCACATCAGAATATCATTAAATAAATGTTGTTACGTAGTTTCCATGAATTACCTTTAAAAATAATACGCCGGGTGTTTAACGCTCCGATTCCAAAATTCTTCAAACTTACAGCCATGTATAAGAGTCAACGCCAGGTGTCCTCGTGATATTTAAAGGACTAAACAGAGACAGACACACAATCAGCTGTTCAACGAAGCACAACTCGCGTGTGTATATCTCGTAATAGACCGATACGTTTAAACTTTAAAAATAGAATATTAACATGAAACGAAAACCGAGAAACTGTGAAGTTTAATTCGTATATAAATATATACGAGCGTACACTTGTGTCGAACGTTTTTTAAATGTGTTTCATGAAGATTAATGATAAGAATCATCCTAACCATAACCTGACCGATAATACGATTCAGTATGTTAACAGAAACGGTGTCCAAATTTGTGGATGACGCCAGACTTGTATACAAGGCACTAAATGGTGTATTTCTTGTTTACAAACCACCACTCATGAACTATAATGCAATGAGAGAAACAATAATTAGAAATTTATGCAGAGGTTATAATATATGTGTTGTTCACGTTTCTCCAACAAACTGTATCAATGTACGAATTTGATAACGATTTAATAACTTTTAGATCTAAATGATATGAAAGTGCGGCCGCAGATGAAATACATAGGTATAGAAGGTCCAACAAACAAAGAAAGAAGAATTATTGTCCGAAACAGTTTCGCGGACCATCCATTAGTAGTAGGACCTCGTTATCAACCAAATGACTTTAGATTAGCAGCTACAAAAATTATGCAGCCAGATGTGTCCGGCGTTTTAGTTTGTGGGATCAATGACGGTAATAGATGGATACATCGAATAAGGGAATCTCAAGATTTAAGATTTTACAAAGTAAAAGGACAGCTAGGGCAAGCTACGGATAATTACTTTCATACTGGAAAAATAGTAGAGAAAGCTACTTATGCTCATGTAAGGCGTGGTCATATTGATAAGTTATGTAGCTCGATGCAATCCTCTCATCAAAGAAAAATGTTTGAGTATGTTGAGACTCTTAATATGTAGTTACAAGCAATCGAACGATGGCAAAATCTTGATAGAACTGAAAAAAAAATGTTTCTTTGATTTTTATGTGCTTGCAGGCTCTCTGGAGTGGATATTCAAAGTCAAGCTGCATATGAACTAGCTCTTAAAGGTCCAATTAGACCAGCAAATCGTAATATTCCTATGATATATACTATTAAATGCATAGACTTTTCGCCTCCAGAATTTACATTGGGTAAAAATGTATACTTTATCAAAGAAGTGCTAGGGAATGAATAGCAGTAAATAGATTGTATTTCTATTATTTTACAGAGATTGTTTGCACAAACGAATACGACATGTATCTGAAAAGTATAGTTCATGAACTAGGATTGCAACTTCGTAGTTGTGCTACTTGTACTCAGATACACTGTGCACAAGATGGTTTATTTAATATAAAGTATGCGTTGCTATCAAAGCATTGGACTTTAGAAGAAATTGTGAATTGCATGAAAATATGTCGACGTCTGATTGAACAAAATCCGGATATATTGCATCAAGAAGATCCTGAGTTAAAAGAACCTACTGGCGACACTAGAAATGTCCCTATTAGTAGCATTGAATAAATGTATTTGTTGTTATACTTGTAATACCATTTATTTTAACATTCTTGTTCAATATTTATTATATACATAGCCATTATTATAGTACCTGTGATACGTTTTTTATCAAAACAGATGCATTTCTATCTTATGCTTCGCTGCGACTCCTTTTAGATCGTTGAGTGGAATCAGAATCATCGTGCTTGTCCGTTGGTTTCATAGATCTTCCTCTTGTTTTATGTTTGTTTGGCCACTGTTGCATTTTCATGCTTTTCGCTATTACACGTTTTTGATGATCTAATTGCGGGAACAAATCTACAAAAGGAAATAGATAAAATAAAAATTATGCTTCCAAATTTTTCGCTCACAAAAAACATTTGATTTTATACCCTGAGATTTTTCCAAAGCTTCTTTCGCTGAATTCATCTCTGCTTCTTGAATACTATGACCTGATGCTTTCGCTAATCGTTTTCCTTGAAAGTATACGGCGACTGTATAAACTCTTGTATTTGTTGGTCCTTTACATTCAATTACTCTAGAAAAAATAAACAATTGCTTTATAGTAATCTACGCAAAATCATAATAATAACTATTACACAAATTATAACAAGCTTACTTGTACACGGGAATATCAGGTTCTCCACCATCCATTGTTCTTAGCGTCAAACAACATTGTTGTAATTTACTCTTCGGATCGTTCCAATCTTGATTCATGATGAAGTCCTGTAAACGTGGGAAGAAACATACATCACAGAATACACGACAATATTCTAAGCCTTTATCAACATAAAGAGCTCCTAAAAATGCTTCCAATAAATCTGCTCTGTCCTTTGTCTTCAACTCAGCCTTCGGATTACCATAAAGCGCATACTGCGTCATCCCTAAGTCGTCGCATACGACAGCTTGAGTTTTATTATTTACAAGTGAACTTCGTAATAGCTGTAAAAATATAAGAATATATTTCTTCATGTTCATGGAAATGATTGATTACGATGCTGAAACTTACGGATAAATGTCCTTCGTGATGCTCTGGGAAATATTTGTACAAATATTCAGAGACTATAAGTTGTAACACAGTGTCTCCCAAGAATTCTAAACGTTGATTAGAACCCAAAGTTAAATTTGTGTATCCTATACTGCGATCGGTAAATGCTCTAGCCAAAAGACGGATGTGTGTAAACTCAATACCAATGGATTCTTCGAACTTTGTTAATTTCTAGATATAAAATGAGAATGTTAACGTTACATTCGAGATGCAAGGTAATTTCTACGTGTGCTTACCTGTAATAGTTCGAAACTTGGTATCCATTGCCTGTCACCAGTCGGTTCCTGTTCTTGCAAAGGATGTTTCGGATAATTTACCCAAACTTTCCCAAGGTCTTCTTCATCTTTAAACAACGTTTCTCCGAAAACCCTATCGGCAACCTCTATACCTCCGTCGAGAAACAACGAACCCATCAAGGCCTCGAAACAATTCGCCATTGCGTGCCGCAGTTCTAAATCGTGGCAAAGATCACTACCGTGCGCGTAGAGCATGTATTCTTCCAAATTCAACTTTTTTGCTAAAACAGCGAGATGCTGATTCTGAACGATAGCCGCTCTATAAGTAGCTAAGCCGCCTTCCTCTAAATCGGGGAACATGTGAAACAAGTGAATCGACGTAAGAAACTCGACCACCGCGTCTCCTAAGAATTCCAATCTTTCATTGTGCGCTATTGAAGATTCCGTTTCGGTTCTTGCCCCGAATCTCGACATTATGTTAATTAATGTATTAATACCACGTTTACGAGTATTCATATAATGTATTCGACGATCACCATATTCAGGCTGTCTTATTCCGCAGTTGGTTAAAGAGTTCCGTGCATGATCCGGATTTGTACCAAAGTTTTCACGATAACTGGGATGCGTAAGTGCCAATTGAAGAAGGTACCTATTTTTAAATTCATAGCCTAATGTGCGCTCCAAATTGTCTAATGACTTATGAAATCGTAGATGACACACAAGTACTGGAATTAGCATAGCATGTTGTACTATATCGCACATTATTCCAGTCCTGTGAAATCCTTCGGAACTAACGTCCACGGTAACATCGCGTTTCATTTTGCTCTGGGTCCTCAATTCTTGAAGCTTATTTTCTTTCGCTTCTAACTTTCTCTTATCTTCGAACGATGGTTTTGGCATGTTTGCCAATAAATGACGAAATTTCACGTAATCTCTCCATGCTTTCTGATAGCTGAAGTAAATAAAAACAATCTTAATGAGCCTTACATTTCATCGAAAAAATAATTTTACAGTAAAGGAAGAATGATTTACTCTGCGTTTCCTGCGTAACTAAGCTGCGGTGGTCTGATTCCAAAATGTACAATTTCAGGATAAGCGATTATCCCAGATGGTTGATCAGTTTGATTCCTATCCAACTGATCTACGCGAACACTGCACGGTTTCTTCGCGGGATATGTAACGATCATACCCTTTACTTCGTCGGCAAAATTTTGCCATTTATACTGCGGCATATCTACCAACCTAGGTAGATCATCCGGATCTATCAACAACTTGCTGCTCTTTATTAAGTAATTTAAAACCTCGTTCATTGATAATATCTCCTGACCATTGTCGGCTAAATCACGCACGAATCTTGGCATAAAGTGGAATTGTCCACAACCGGATTTATTTTGTGCGGCTTGTAAATCGAAGTCTACGAGTTCTAAAATTTCCTTGAACAAATACGTTTCTGTAAAGAATAAATTGTTACAAATATGTAGTATATCCACGTATATAGAACGGTATATTAAATATCAAATTAAACTTACGAAAATAATCTAATTCTCGAATAGTGAAATTTTCCGGTAACTTTTCGTCGATATAAAGAATTGTATACTCTATGTTGAATCGTATCACTTTACAGGTTGGCAATTTTACAAGAGGGAAATGTGAAAGCATAGAAAATCCTTCGAATATAAATTCATGCTCATCGTGCTTAATAATTGTCGGCGTCTTAGTAAGAAAATTAGTTGGCGGACTGATTGTTATTCGATAATGATACAACTTGTCGGCATTATTCGAATTTACATCACACTTATTTATTGCACCTTCTCCGGCATATATCCCATGTCTAATACCAGATCTTCTCGATTTTGCACTACACCTACACAACGGCCCATCATTCATCTGTAATACCGAAAAATAATTTTCAAGACCGTTCACCCAAGCTTACTCAATCTTAAAACCAAAGATGCATACTTCTCCAGGATCATTAAACCACATTTCAGGATGTAATCTCTGGGGATGTTGCTTTTTCGCCATTAATTCTTCCATTGTCCTATCGTCTTCGTCCATCGAGCTATCACTATCGGAAGACGAACTACTGCATGCTTCAGATTTATGTCTACATAAACGAGCTCTAGTTTTTCTTGGAGGTGGCTCATATGGAGGCTTTAAAATGAAAAATATAATTTTTGTAAACCTGCAACATTTTTTATGGTATACCATTAAATAAAAATTATACCTGCAATGCTCTTGCACCTGCAGCTCTGTCCAGTAAAATTTTCTTGAATAATTCACACAATTCGTGCAATTTAAGTGTACCTCTCATTATTTTTGGATTACTTTCATCCCTAGTATAATACAAATCTGCTGGTGCAGTGCGTGTCCAAACTTTTCTCGCATTTTCCATAATACCTTCAGGTCCCATCGCAGAGAGTTCATCCATTTTACGTTCCATATCTTTGCTTGTTGCACAATAGTCTTGCCTACAAAATAAATATAATTAAAATATTTAGAATTCCAGAACATAGTCTAATTTATTTGTCCCAACTATTTCACGGATGTTTCAAAAATATATGTAACCTGTATTTTTCTAATAACAGTTCTCTCTCAGTTGGATCCCTTTTAGGAATAGAAGTACTATTGGGACTGGTAGTTCTAGACGAATAAGATTCTTGAGATCTTGATCTTTTCCTGCCTCTATAGTTCATATATGATCTCTGAGAACGCGACTGGGAATGTAAATTACTTTTTCTGTACAACGATCTCCTTTCTGAGTCTTCCTCACTGTGCATATGTTCTCTAGAAGTTGATCTAATTTTAAGATACTTTGAGTATCGATCTCTCTGAGAATCGTGTCTTGATCTATATGGCGATCTGCTCGATCTACACTCTCTTGATCTGCTCTCAGGGCTCCTGGAACGTTTCTTACTAAATGAATGACTATTAGAAGATTCTCTGTCCCTGTATCTCCATTCGGATCTTCTACTTTTCGGAGAGTCGTTATATTTTTTATACCCAGATTTGGTATTATCTTCTTGTGCTTTATTTGTCTCATACCAAGAAGCTTTACTATCTTGTGGTTTATTCCAATCAGAGGAATAGTTACTAGAATTCCATTCGGTACTATTATTACTATGATATCCATTTCTATCATCCCAAGTTGAGTTAAAGTTTCCTGGTACAGGTTGAGAATAATTGGATATCCCATAACTTTGATTGTTACACTGTAACTCTGTTTGATTCTGATAAGGAACGTCATGGTAAGAATTTGAAACTTCGGTTTGATAGCAATTTCCCATCGAATGATACGGCTGAACAAAATTGGCAGGCTTGTTCTCGGGCAAAGCAGGAACAGGCATGTTGTAAGACGGCGGTGGTTGTCTGAAATTTGGCGGTGGAAAATTTGGAGGTGGTACAGAATAATATCCCATGTTTTGTGGTTGAGAAACTCCAGAACCCCAAAAATAGGGCTGCCCGACGTTTGGTGGAAGGTTTGCCATTTCTAACGATATATCTCACCTGAAAAATAAATTATGCCTAATAAACGAACAATAATTTTTTATTGTTGACGAATAAAAAGTATCTTATCTAATATATGAGAGTTATATAGTATAATAATAAAGATGCAGACATGTTCTTACAATTTTCAATCTTTTTTAATGCAGGAGAATTTCGACATCGCACGTTCAATTATAGAGATTGATAAAGTGAAATATGAAAGATATTTCTCACATAATTCTTTCGAATTAATTTATATGAACTACGCATATATTAAAACTACATTTACCAGCTCTCACTACTATACCCGTACCAACTTGTACGGCAACTAACAGTAAATGTATGGCATTATACAAGCAAGAGTTCTTCGAGCCTTGTAACGCCACCTTCTGGTCGCGTGGTAAATATAATTTAAATTACGTATAGAAATAAACTCTACAAATGCTCGTAATAATGACTTATAGTTGTATTCGCTCAATGTTACATATTTTTGTTAATAACACTAACAAATGTTAGACTACAAAATTGTACGTTTCATAGTAGGAGGTTAGGATTAATGAAAGAATCAAAAGGGAGGGAGGAGTAGACTAATGTCTAAAAAGAATTACAATTTTAAAACATCTTTAGCACACGATACATATATCGAAATGATTCAAATGATATAGGTATGTATTGTGTGCAAGTATAATACCGTGTAAATATATACATATATCATACTCATATTTCGATGTTTCGTATAAATTATTATGATATATATATGGCTACATTATAGAAATTCTTTCATAAATGATTAATCGATCATTTTGTCTGTAATAAAAGACCGTTCGAGAAATATGGGGATTAATATTATTTATAATTTCTGGGTAGCCATATTCGACCTGTAACATCCAACATGGGCGTTTCTTTTGTCGTCTGCAAAGTGTCAAATGCTTTGCGTACAACAAAAATGTTGGAAGGCAGTGATACCTTTTAGCTGTTCATAAACGTTGAAGGGACGTTTATGTTTCTCACCATTGCCAGATGCTTTCGAGTGAGCGCACGATATATATTTATTCGGGAAAATCGGAATTTTACTCGGTGATGGCTATGATTCAGTACCAAAGGACATCTTTTCAAGGTATCGCGACTACATTCGAATAATTAAGTTATTAACCGAAGGAGACGAAAGTAGACGACCACTGTAAAATTGTAAATAACATTCTCGTCCGTCGAAGTAATATGAAACTAATTTAAATTGATGTTAAAATTCCTACGGTAAAATGAGAAGGTTATACTTTATCGGGAAATGAAAATTGCGATACTAAAGTGTTTTAAGTAATACTATTGTTTAACACACGAATTATACGAAGTTACGAGCCGTGAGTGAGAATATATTGTTATTAGAAAGTATATTTGATATAAGAAAAGTGGATTATTTAATATTCAGAATCAGCTGATTCCTACCATCGACAAGGAATCGCTAATACGATCGATGTTAAACGAGTGAAGAATTTAATTAACCGGTCTTGAAAACAGTGATATGTGAAAAACAGTAATATATATACATATACAGAAGTACATCATATTTTTGAACGTATTATTTCACGCTTATTCTGAGGAGATAATAAATTAAAAGATGTCAGGAAGCAATTCGACCACAGTAGGTACACTTAGAGGTAATAATTTACAAAATCGGAATTCTCAAAGATCAACACTTTTAAAAGTGGTGATTCTGGGTGACGGTGGTGTTGGCAAGTCTTGTCTTATGAACAGATTTGTGTCAAATCATTTTGACGAACATAGTTTCCACACAATTGGAGTAGAATTTTTAAATAAGGACATTGAAATTAACGGGGAGGCATATACGCTGCAAATATGGGATACAGCTGGACAAGAAAGATTTAAGACTCTTAGAACCCCATTTTACAGAGGTTCTGATATTTGCCTATTAACTTATGCTGTGGATGATAGAACAAGCTTTAAAAATTTAGCACTTTGGAGATCTGAATTTCTTTATTATGCCGATGTTCAAGAAGGATCATCATTTCCATTTATAGTAGTTGGAAATAAAGTAAGCAGAAGCTAATAATTGTAAAGGGAAGAAGCAGGGGATACACAACGTTAACAATACCAATGGAAATAATTTCTATAGGTAGACGTTCCGGATCCAGAGAAGCAAGTTTCTACGGAAGAAGCTCAAGCTTGGTGCGCGGAAAATGGAGATCCTCCGCTAGTAGAAACATCTGCAAAGGATGCAACCAACGTTGAGGCAGCTTTTGGTGCAGCTGTTGCTGCTTGGGCACAACTCGAAGCTAGGCTAGAAAGACCGTTAGTGGAAGATACCGTTGACCTTTCTAAGCAACAATCTCCTCATCGTTCGAGTTGTTGTATGCCTGTGTCTGGTGCTGAGTAGGTTACAGATATATATACAAGATATTTTAAATAATTTTTTATGTTTTCACAACATAATGCATGAAACATATTTGTCAAGACTCACAATCATGATCTAATTGAAGCGAGTGACAAGGAAGTAATTTTGTGATGCACACTGATATTCATGGAGTGGATACAAATTTTGTTTATACTTGAAAAAGAGTATACTATGTTGCAAATTGTACCAACACATGCAAGTGATGATCACTGTATTTAGGATATATAAGGACATATAAGGACATTACATTATATAAGCATACGGATTTTACTCTGTTTTTGTTGACCTGAGCAATGCTTATCTCTCTTTGAACAAATTGAACGTGATTTTTCAACACTAAGAACATAACCATTGGCAACATGATTATAAGAAAAGTTTGAATACATGATTATGTACTGAATTGATGCAAAGGATAGAAATATTTTTAGAATCATCATTGTTAGTGACAATTTTGCTCGTAACATACTTTTTCTTCTAGGTCTAACAAAATTATTTGAAGAGATTTCTTGCCTGTCTGCAATATTTTCTTCGTAATGAGGTGAATTTTAATGCTAAAAGTAGTTTTTTCTGTATTACGTTCGTTTCTTTAATGACATTGACTGTTTTTTTTTCTGTTGCCAATGAACATATTTATATATTCTTTTATAAACTGGAATTATATCTAATTTTATTGGTTTTTACAAATATTTTTCAGTTTCATTAAGCTAAGAATATTAAAATTATATATTTACGGAGAAAAAATAATATTTTATGGTTGATATTTCCAGAATACAACTGTAAAGTGTAAGGTCAAATTGAACGTCCTACTTGTATCACGCTTTGTGCAGCTCGCGAGCTACAGACAGTATTTTAAGTGTTTCGTACACCATTGGCTTGTGATAAAATAATAATAGTAATAATCATTTTCATCAACTGCTTTATACATAAGGAATATAGATATAAAATGTAATTTAGCTTTGTAATCTAAATTTGCCTTATATTTGCAGCACAAACTAAGGGCAGCGGCGGTAATGTATATTTATCGCGGAATCTTCCGATTCATCTTTACACAAACATATATATACATGTATATGTATGTACATATATGATTTTGAAATATCTACACTATAAAACATACTCTGCTGCTCTTAGAATGCCCTGCAGTCGGTGTTTAAAGATTTTTCCTACAAAATGAATATAGTATTATATAAACAGGTCAAATAAAGCTTTTTGTACAACCTTGTACGTATGAAACGTATGAACGCATTTCTAAAGCACTGTAACTTACTTAAAAGCTACTTAACACTTTAGTAATGCTTTGCATACAAGATAATAAATAGTATATATAATATTATTGTAACTTAAAAAATATTTTCAACAACAAAGCTCGCATTAATTATAAATGTGACATGCATGTTGGTGCTTTTTGTATAGCTACATGTGGAATATATATGAATTTCTGGCATCCTATTCAATAATCTGTTGGTTCTGGTGCAAACTACATATAAAATTTAATCATATCAAAATGGGAACGTCTCATCGAACATCTTGTATAATACATACAAGTATTAGTTGAATAATGTTTCACAAGGTTAATCTTACATGAGTTTCATTAATAATTATATAAAAATCATCTCTGTACAATGTGTACGTTCAATTTATTGTACAATACTTTATTTATTATTTCATATTTGTCGAAATAACAATCAAGCTTTTTGTTGTATGTCCTTACATATTAATTTGTATTTACACTTTATAAATTTTATTATCTTGAAAATCGATTTTGCAACAAACACAAAAAAATAAAGGTACTTTATGCTTGTTTAAAAATGATAAAAATATATTGTTAAAGTGTTCTTCTTATATTTCATGTGATCTTTCTTTTTTCATATTTTACAAATAATAGCTTCTAGATTAATTCTTAATGATACAATTCATTGAATATAACATTACTGATGTTATATGTGTTACAACAGTACATCATCATGTATGCAATGCTTAAGACCATACTGCACACTTCTTTTCAAACATTGGAGTCGATTATGGACTAAATATTTATAAAACATTACGCTAAAAAAAATTAAAGGAACTATGATGAAAGTTTGGAGAAAAGTGTGCACGCAACTTACGATACTTTTCTCGTTTATAAAGTTCTTAATGATATTTACAAATTAAGTCTGCTATAGTTATCCAAATCAAAGATTGAACCTCCCAGTATTTTTATATGAAAAAAATTTCCTTTCTGTAGATATTTTTTATTCGAAAGTAATAAAACCATATTATATTTCGCAACGAGCAACTGGGAATTCCATTCTATATGCATAAAATAATTATGCATAAGAATAAATTTTAAAGTCAAAATATTTTCTTTATATATACTTCTGTAAATTTAAATTTCGGATAATTATATTTTCATGTCTACCATATATAATTATTTCGAAGTTCCTTTGATCAGAACAAACTTTTTCGGCAATGTACACTTATGTACATTATTGTCGTAAAAACACAATGTATTGTAAAATATATAAACTAATGACAATGTTCTGTAACATCCACAATGACAGATTTTTTCCATCCGAATAAAAAGTAACCGATTGCTGCACCAAACACTACAGCAAAACATAACCAGACATTGTAAGTCATGAAGATCAGCATAAGGAAATACGACAGCACGATTTGCACAATGTGTAAGAACGTTTGAAATGTATGCATCCATGACAACATTGTGGGCCTGCACAAATTTATAGGAAATGGATTAATTGTAAATTGTAAAAGAAAAGTAATATTTATTACCATTAAACTATCATGCTAGAGCAACATGTAAACACGGAATTGGATGAAATTGCAATCGAGCAGCACGAGAAAATGTGGCTAATGAGAATAGAAGTGCAAAAATGGAATTTTAAAAATGCAAATTGATAGTAAAACAAGTTCGAAACAAAAAAAAAGAAAAAGATACACCAAACCAAGAAACTCATTCCTCGTTTACTTACGGCTGTTTGTGAATTACTTCGCCAACCATACTAAAAAAAAAATTCCAATTGGACAATCAATAGCAATTCCTTGTGCATTTAAAGTATAAACTAGTCGCAAATTCATAAACTATACTATACTACACGCGTAAAATATGTGAAACTTACTGCACGACTCTGTTATCCTCTGTTATGACATTCTTTTCTTGAGGCATCGTGACGCTTCCATATTGAAGGGAATTGTACATTTTCCAAAACAAATATTCTCGATAATACTTCAAGCCCTCATAAAGCGCAGCCATAATCATGATCCCGATCATCGATCCTATTAAACCGCTGACCGATGTGACTTTCCACGATGCGAACAACACGTTTTCACAGTATCCTCCATGGAATACCATCTGAAAATTACGATTATTCTTTTATAATGAGCACAAAAGTTTTACTTGTGAATGATACATACCGACATACCGTGCATCCCCATGTTAGCACAGGCGTTCTCGGAGGAAGCCATAGAGTGACCAGAGTGGTCCATACCACTATGATCCATGCCACTATGATCCATGCTACTATGATCCATGCCACTATGATCCATCGAGCTGGGCATGGTCGCGTGCATATTCGAATGGTCCATATCATGGTGGGATGCATGAGCGTCGTGAGCTCCGTGCCCACCTGACATATTCATCATATGTGCCATATGATCGTGAGACATCTATAAAACGGGAACAGAATTTTTGTTCATATTTATTTCGATCGAGTGACGCTGCGTTCGGCAGCTACAATGAAAAGTACCAATTTTCCAAACGCTTTCCAAAGTCCCAACATTTAACTTCACGAATGTATAACTTCGAAAAGAAAACTAAGCACCGTTACGATGGAAAGCAAGTAATTGTTTCTACGTCACATAATAACTACTTTTCCCGTATTAAAAGGAAACCACTGTCGTTAAAGGCAATAATCATTTTTCTTATTCTTAACTCGAGAAGGTGACATATCGTTCGCACAGAGGTCGAAGCGATTATTATTGACTGTCGGAGCCAGGTGACTCTTGAATTCTACAAGCCCATCTATCTACATGTACATGTATAATATGCGACTACTACAAACGTCTGTCAACTATCATTGGCGCGGTAAGAATTCGGTTGGAGAACGGTGTTGGACCCGCTGCGGTTTTAAGTGCGATAAAAAGCGAATAGCGTGTCAAATTTTTAACGGTAAACGTTCTTTTCCTTTATCATCATGAAAGTGTTCGAAAGGTGGGATAAACTGCTACGTGTAAAGGTACACCTGTTGCTCGAACGCTCGCTTCGTTCATTTTCCAAGCAGAACATTTGTAGCGTATACGCGGTGAAATCGATACACATAAGACGGTAAATCCGATATTAGCTGCAATTAAACCGTAACTGTGCGTAAGAGTGACGAAATATCAAGGCCTCGTATCTACAATAGTCTTCGAGTATCGCTAGGTATAGATTTGAAAAACCAAGAAAACGCAATATGATAATGCTAAAGTCATTTATTCAGGTACCTATCGCATCGAGTTGATAAATGTTGAAACAATAACTTCAGTGATATTTACGTTGGCCATTATATAAACCTAATTTTCTATTATGTTCCAGTCACTTAACTTACTACATAAATTTTTTCTGACTAACAGATATTTGCACCGACAACACCCGCGAAGGGTTAAAATAACATTATTCTTGCCAAAGACGCAGCGTTAGGTAATCAACCGATGAAATCGAGAAAAAAAAGGCTGTTACCGCGTTCGATCGTGAACTTTTTGATCGATCAGCGGCGAATTTTTCTTAATTAATACCGTGATC
Source organism: Xylocopa sonorina (assembly GCF_050948175.1). Taxonomy (NCBI): domain Eukaryota; kingdom Metazoa; phylum Arthropoda; class Insecta; order Hymenoptera; family Apidae; genus Xylocopa; species Xylocopa sonorina. The sequence continues at coordinate 12,276,138 of NC_135200.1, forward strand.
TTCGTAAAATCATCCGTTCCCCTTCGGCAGTCTGCCAGGCTAGCCGTGAACAAATTTGGAACAGAAGTAGAAGAAGAAACGAGTTCATGACTGGCAATCGTGCAGCGCGAACAAAGGGACGGGATAAAAACCGAAGTCGGGCGTACTTTCTAAAGCGGATTTCTTTGAGACAGTTTCAATGGTTCAACGTAGAACAGCTAACATTCCGTTCTAGGTGGCTGTGCATCGTGATCACAAGATTTAGTGGTAACCATAACGTTCTTTATCTCAAACTAAAAACCGCTAATAAAGTAAGTTTAAAGTTTAATTGCAGCCTCCTAAGTAGAAAATTTCGTATTAGAATTGTTGTCTCTGGCTAAGACCCTTCGTATAATAAAAGTTTCAGTACAATTATTTGGATAAAGTTTCCATGTTTACAAAATAGACTGTACATATTAAAAAAGATATCTGTATTTAACAACACTGATACGAATAACTTCTACGAGCGATGCGAATTGTAGAGATAAAAATAGGCATAGAATCTGTGGATTTATCGCTGCAGGTGTGGTAATGAATTGATGACTAACTACGGGACTATACACTTCGTGAAATTGCAGTAGCACGCATGAAGCACAAACAGCTTGAAACGTGATGCTGCGGGGAGTGTATACCTCCTGTTGCAAAATTCGATATGCTTTGCACTGAAAGCGATAATCCACGAAAACGCGTTACGATTCGTTATTCTAAAATCTAAATCGACCATACACTCATTTATTTCCGCTAAACAATATTTTATACGTGAGTAGTCAGGTTTGGTCGAATGACGAATATTACATACATAAATCCCCAAAGTAAATTGGTTATATAAGAAAATGCATTATTACACGATTCTCTCTTGCTTTAGAACATTACCGTAAAGATAAGTCGTACTATTTATGTATCGATGATATAAATCATTCATTTATTATATTAGTAGGGAGTTCTTTGTCATAGTCTGGCATTTGTTAATAAATACATTAGTAAAGCAAATATTGTTTGAGAGTCGACAATAGAGTACAGAAAATAAAACAATGTAAAGCAAGGAAAAAATGATTTTACATTGAGAATTACGACGCTAATTTTCTCGATACCTGTTTACCTTCGTTATATTTGTATATTTTGTATACCTTATTATTTTATCAATCGTCTAAGGCTAAACTTATCTATCCACTTTTAAATAAATATGTACATAGAGTGTAGCGAAATGTCTACAAACAGACTTTACAAGTTTTATTGATAAAAATGCATTCAGCGTATCTTTTGTACGTGGATTTACGCGGTAACGGGGATTTTGTTTAGTGCACTTACAAGATACGTAATATCTCAGTTAACTATACCTTAAACTTCGTTATATCCTTGAATAAGTTAGCCAAGCGCGCTTATCTTTGTCTCTGTCTGTAGTAGGAAAAAAACGGAAATTCCGTATTGCTAAAAGTAATACTATTGGTCATATTATCGGGAACAGATTTGAGTTCTCTTTATTTTTGCTGGGAATGCCGTGATAAAATGACACACTATTAGTCGACGTTAATTTCGCCGCAGAAACCACGTGCGGTCGAATTAGAGATAAGGATGGGCAATGACGTTGTAAACAGGAAGTCCATTAAAAAAATAAAATAAGAAAAACAATTTGTGAATGTAATTTTTACCGAGGCAATGTATTGTTCACTATACGATGCTCCGTCGGAATTCTTATATTGAAATACCAAGATTCCAATGGAGAGATATGCATTATAATTTTCCCGGAATAGGGTGTTTCGATTATCGATTAATTCCGCCACAAGCGGAGCTGAGGCACATTGGTTCGATAGAGACACGAAGGAAGCAAAAGATTTTCAACGACATCGTAATGTTTTATAAGGTTATTCACTCGAATATATTGCTTCAACTATGTTCTACATTTGAATATCGCGCTTCGCATAGGAGTGCAGTAGTTAATGCAAAATTGAAGGGAAGTGGGACCCCACAATATTGGTTTCAATTGGATCGATGACACTTAATTGCGATTAGCTAACGCACGCCACTTCGATGCAAAGATTTTTGAACGAAAATTATATAGTTCAGGCAATAACGATTGACTGCTTTATTATCTTATCAAGTGAAATGTTTATACTCTGAAAATAAATTAGGTGAAATGCAAGTTGCACGAATGAGAATGTTCTCAGAGAGACTGGACGATTTCACGTTACATTCACTTTTTATCTGTCCGAATTATCACTTTACCGTACGAGCGTAACATATGTACGTCGTTTATATAAACTTTAAAAAAAAGAAATTGAGAAATACTTTTAGTTTTCGATAGAAAGCTAGAAAAAAGAAGTGGAAAGAGAGAAATCAACTGGAAACTTTGGAAAGCGTTCAAAAATTACATCAACAAGAATGTTTAATTAAGTGATACTTTCTTTCTCACATAGTTGTCAACGAAAATTGTTTATATTAATTTATACCGTGCGATTAAAAAACGGTCACGCGTATAAAAAGACAACTTTTTAGCGAAATAGAATTGGGAAAAGGACCATACTGTTTTATATTAATTACATTTAAGGTTGTCCCAGTTTGACATGTTATTAGTGAACCCTTCAACGTACCTTTGTTTAATGGCCGAGGTTATGTCACACAAAATACTTTTTTTCTGTGAAAATATTTGACCGTAATTAGAATCAGACAGACAGACACTTTCGCAGATTTCTCTGCGTTAACTTTTGAGCAACCTCTCAGAGATCCATGAATAAACTGCACACAACTTTCACGGTTTCCTCCATCGCCGTAGATGTAGCGTAACGAAGACTCTGCGTAATGGTTTTCCGCGGGTAAACACGTGACATTAGAAAGGAGACGATATAATTTTCGTTCTACAGATGGCGCAGTAAGAAGTGCGCGCCATGCGTGTCCTATGTTTCAAATATACGTATGTTCCTAAGAAAAATGTACGGTGTTAAAACGAACTGCAATTAATGAATATTAGATAAACAGTAGAGAAACTGGGATATTCAGGGTATAGAACTGATTATCGTTGCATCGCTACGCGAACGAATATATTATTTGGCAAAGTGTCGAAGAGCATTTGAATAGAAATGGGAAAGCGCCATAATTCAGGCGCATGGCTACTGTGTACGAATTCTGCGCACGCGTAAATGATTTGTGTATTTGTATCAATTTGACAGGGCAAACATTTGGATACGCGATTAAAAGTACTCTACATTTTATCATGTCGATTATGCCATTATGGCCCAACTTACAACCCAGAGCAACGGATCCTCTGTGGTTTAACGCTGATAGACCTTGCGACGATGAGAGCGAGGTAGCTGCACTCGAAGCAGAACATCAAGCGTGGGTAAGTACACAACGTCCAAGTTGCCAGGCTACATTATAAATATGAAATTATTCGTTTATTAATTAGCCGTGTCTTTTCCATTTTATTTCAGAGAGAACACGTTCGAGTACAAGGATACGATCACATACCAATTGGAAAAACAGTCAGCGACGTAAGTTAACCTCACTTTTCTTCTTACTGAATGCAGCACAATTTATTCCATCACTTAATGTTTTTATGAACATTTAACTTTTGCAATCCTGAATGTCATTTTACATGTATATCGAAATTCTTAAATTGTATAATATATGCGATTATTAACTCCTCCCATGTAACATCATTACCGACTGGACAATAAAACGCGATAAATTAGTTCCCTATATTAAGTTTTTATTAACTGACGTCAAAATAGAGAATATTATACGTGATATGACTGTAATTATGTACAGTTCAGAGGATCGGAAGAAGAAGAGGAGGAGGAAGAGGAAGAAGAGGGTGAAGGAGAAGAAGAGGAGGAATCGGATACCCATGAGGACGAGGAAGAAGAATTAGATGAAATTGATATGGAAGTGAGCTACTCCCATCAACAGCACACGTCCAGTCCAACCGATACAGTGACAGATCCAGTGTCCATCAGAATGGTCACCACACGTACTGGTCATTATACTTAATTAAAAATACTGTAGCCTTTGTTCAACTTTAAATCGCATCTTGTTTTCCCGCTCATAAACATTACGCGCCCTGTCTTTGCCTCATAAGGATTGGCAACGGAAGAACATAAACCACTTTTTATTTACATATAACTGGTAAATTAAGACCGTTTAAAAATGAATAAAGGATCGTGAGCTTTTTTCGCATACGAAATAATACAATATCATAATCCTTAAATACCATCGCGCGAGGCCGAAACGCGATAAACTTAGCTATTCCTTCCATAAAGACGTATCATTATTATGAATAGTCAGCGTTTTGGAATCACCGCTTGTTAGGTCAAGAACCTCCCGACCATCCGAACAACGCAAATCGTGCAAAATCGGTAAAACGAACGAGAAGAATAAAAGAAAAAAAGAAAGCGTACGATATCTCTTTAAATAAATTTTTATCCGAACATCACTCGGTATGATCTTAGGTACATATCGACTTTTGAAATTAAAATAGAACCGCTGAAAATGTTGAGCGACGAATAAATTGAATCCGAGTTCGTCCCTATCATAATGTCTATATCAGGGTATAAAATTTTTTTCGAACTACGATCCGTGGCTCTCGTCGAAAGCGATCGAACAGAAGGGCTTGCCCCCTGTCCCTTTCTCTCGCGAGCGTGTTCCATCTTTCTCTTTGGAGAACGGGGCAGCGAGTCGGTACCCCGCCTCGCTCGTAAAGGGCCGTGGAACCGCATCATGCTCGACCGGGACACTCTCTGTACACTCCGTATACCTACCTATACTAGGTGTAAGTACACGCGAGAATGTATTATATATACCTATATACACCGCGCCGGCTCTCTCGGCGTGTAACTGAAGTAAAGCCAGGTTGGTGCCCCCGCTAGGGTGAACGAACGGGTACGCTCAGGCAAAAGCGAACCCGTGTGCCTCCTCCACCTCCTCTTTCTCTTTCTCCGCCACCTCCTCCTCTAGCAACGACCTCCATCTCCTCCTCCAGTCGAAGATCTTCGCCTCTGATGTCACACACAGTGGTGGAATTGCAAATTTTCTTCTTTTTCGTCGAATGTATATACACCGGTCCGTTAGAGAACCGAGCGGGAACGCGCGCGCGAGACTGGCCAAAAAATTTTAATCGAACGCACAGAGCACAGAGTACAGAGTTCTCTCTCTCCCTTCTCCCTCTACCTCTCTCTCCTTTTTTCTCTCTCGTACACGGCGACTTCGAAGTAACCGCGAGGAGAAGAGTAAATCGTTTTCGCGATTTCACGCGCACCCGGTGTCCACGGCGCGGCGTTGCTGCCGCCGCAGTTCTCTGCGAACACGAGGAATATTTAATAACGAGCAACGCTTAAAAGGGAGTAGCAAAGATTTGCAATTTTATTCGAGCAATTGAATCGCTTCAAGGTTAATTTAACTACACACATCGCGAGCGCGCGGGCGAACGAGCGTTTCCATCTCGCGCTTAGTATTGCGCGCATAAATCTCGGGATTTATGAATCGCGAGTTTCGTAGATGGTAATACCCTTTGGATTTATGAATTAATACCGGTCATATTAGACGCATAAATCTTAACGTTCAGGTAGATGGAATCGTCTATGGAGATTATCCCACCGCTTCGGTGATTCTGTTGCGGCACATCCGCAGATTGCCGCTATCAATCTTTATCGTTTCCAACCTGGACAGGGAGAGAAAAAAAGCGGAAGATCTCGTTCATTTGTATCGCGGACGTCTGCTCGTGTACGAATTTTAAAAGGCTGCGCCGCAGTATTGATCCCGGAGATCCTCCGCTCGCGTAACATCGATCCTCCCTTATCCAACTGTGCGACCGTACATTCGATGAATATGTATATTTGCAGCAACCGATCGACCCAATACGATAACGATCTTGCTGCAATGAAAAAAAAAATCTAATCTCCATGTCCCCGACTTTATCGACCGATAACGCAACCTTCGAAATCGACGGAGCCTTATCGGATTTAATTGACGCGAGGAGCGCGTTGTCTATCTGTATCTATCGTGTCGCGAACGAAGCGCGAAACAATTTCGACACATTTCGACTACGTATTCCGTTGCATACTAATGTTGACTTGACCTACCGACCTACATGTGTCGCATTTCAAACTTCCATTCGTCCTTGAAGCGATATCGCAACTGCTTTTCTACCCTTTTCTCGTGATTTCTCTATCGTTCACCCGTGGCTCTCTGCGCGAACTGTACCTCGCCGCTACGTGGACTCGGCTAGCGAGGCGTCAACTTAATCGTCGCGCGTTCGACGCGAATACCTCATAAAACGTTCTACCGTTCGAAAGGGCTGATGCTCGGTTAGTGATTTACTGCTACCGCGGTGGTTGATCGCGCGTCAACCGATTTCACCAAGCCCGGGAATGCAGAAGAGCGTCCGCCGTAGGGGGTAGACCTCAACGGCTAATGCCGAGTTAAGCACCTTAACCTGCCTCAAAAGACATTACACGACGTAACAGATAATAAATCCTCTGTTTCAGTGTACCGAGATAGCGCGGGCTGGAAGAAAATGAGAGTGTCGAGAACGAAGATGGACGAGACGCAACTCTTTCGACGATTACGAGCCGCTGGCCTCTCGTATGATTTCCTTCTCCGTAGTTGGCGAGAAAAAGAGGGAAACAGAGAGGGAGAGAGAGAGAGAGAGAGAGGGAGGACGAGGACCTCGAGAAAATCGCGTGGAGCACGATGAATTTTCAAGCGTATAAGAGAAGCTAGGTTAACGTCATGCCGTGATGTACCAGGCTCTAAAGAAGTGGTAACCGTGGAATAGGACGCGGCGATCAATCGAAAACGGCTAAGTAAACGGGCGAGACAGTGGCGTAATACGTGCGCGTCGGGAAAGAAAGCAGGGAAAGTATTCAAATGAAGCGTAAACAGACGCGAACGACGACGAAGAGGCACGACCGTTCATAGGAGTAGCCAACGCTAATGGGCACGTTTGATGCAACGATCGGTTGCTATCGATTAAAATTCTAACGACCGCGAGTATCGAGCACCGTTTAAACTAAAATACTCGAAATCGTAATATCTGCGAAAACGTGCGTTCTTCGTGCAATGGAGTGCATTTATTGCAAAAGAAAAGAGAAGAGTTAAAATGCAAGAGAGAAAAAGAGAGAGAGAGAGAGAGAGAGAGAGAATGGCAGAGAGTGATAACGGAGAAGGAGTATCGTGAGAGCAAGAGCGACAGAGAGCGATACATTAGAGAGAAACGCAGGAAGAAGGCCGTTGGAGCGACAAGGGAAGATCGCGGAGGCGCACGATAGAAGGAGATGACGCATCGAAGGCGGCACGCGGTAGAAAGAGAGGGGAGCAGTCGATCGCGAGCAGGAAGAGCGGCACGAGCGAGAGCCGGGGAGTTCGGGAGTACTCGGCCGCTCAGTCGAACGCGCGATTACAAGCACACGAGACGCGTGGGCTCTCTCTCTCTCGACGGCCTGGCTGAAAGTGTTTCGTACGCGACCACGTGCCGGCTAAACCGCCGGAACGTAACACAGAACGATACACCGTTTCGAACGCGCGTCAACGTGTGACAATCGCAAAGGGACCACGGCGCCGGTTGCACGCCCGCCATCACCGCCGCCATCGATTTCCGTTACGATTCTCGCTATATATCGAATATATCGAACCCTCTCACGAACCCTGCTGGATGCACAGAGAACAACGTTGGCAACGGGCACCGCGTAACACCGCGACTTTCAGTAGATTCTTTTCGACGTGGACGGTGCGCGTTACGGTGTGTGTGGGTGCTTTCTCAGAGTTGGTGACTTGAAGTGAACGAAACACCACCGTACCAGAAGAAGGAGCGAAGCTGATCTTCTGCTGACGATCGGGAAGGAGGAAGCTCACCGAGCCGGCTGGATCCAGATGTCACGAGCGCGTCCTCGATCGGTGAGCGACAATTATTACGTCTATCGTTACGTTTGCGAGAACACGATCCGTCTCGTATCTATCGCCGCGGTGGACCGTTTGAGGTTAGGCTCGAAGCTTCGCCGTTACGAGCTTTTAATTTAATTAGACGTACGTGGCGAGAACACCGTCTTAAGGCGGTTTAATATCGTACTTCTTACGGACGTACGTAACGGGTTTCCATAGGGGTTGTTAATCGCTCGTGCTCGCGAATTATTATCAACCGGAAGCGCGGAAATGTAGCTCTGGGAATACTAATAGCGCAAGGAGACGGAATTTTTTTCAACGAAATTGGTGAAATCGGAGCAGAGAGGGATCATTGACCGTAGAATTTCAGACGGACTAGGACGTCGTCGAAAGTTTCGGCACAGTCGTGTAAAAAAAGAAAAAAGTGTCGGCTCCTTTCGTATACGAGTAGCTACGACCCGATTCTTTTTCTGAAACTTTTCCAGACGTTTCCGCGTGGATCGCGCCGCGGTGGCCATCGGAACGCATTATCGTTCGAATTCTGCGTGCGTCTGTATTCTTGGTACATTGTTTATGTTCGTAGCAAAACACCTTCGGGCGAACAGCCTATTCCTTTACTTGGAACTAAAATAGACGCGTAAGATTCCGTGTTTAAGTTAAACCTAGCCGCGCCAGTCAATATTTAACTTTTCCTTCGGATATCTTTCACACCATCTATCCGCTATAAAATTCAGCCACGCAGATTCTATAATCCCGTTTTATTAACAATAAGCTGGATACTTTTTATTTTAACGTTCCGCAACTTTCGGTTCGTTTCTATTTCGACCTACATAGCAACGTTACAGTTGCTTCCAACAACAATAAGAATGACAATAACTAACATCTGGATGTTGTCCCGCGTTACCGTTGCATCATAATGCATTGCGTTTTTATCGATAACAGCCGGTCACATCGACTTTGTAATTTTTCTTCACGCTCAGCCGACCTCCCGAACGCTTTCTTTCTTTCCCAGACGGTATCGGTTTCTATTAAAAATTTTAATGACCGCGAAGCTCCGCATTCGTTAATTACACCGGAACGGAAAAAAAGAGTGGCTCATCGAGAGGGGGAGAAAGTGGCGATGAAATTAAGAACAGTGCGCGCGGTTGTTGATTACACAGAAAGTTAGCGTAAAACGGGCAAGCGTTATGACTATGTTAGCGTCACGTTCAACGTATTTATAACGAATCGCGGAAATCATCATTCCGAGGAGACGTAAAGCCGAGAATGCCGCGAATTACAGAGAAAGTTCCGTGTGTACACACACGCGAGCGTCGCTCGTTCCTGTACGCTCGATGGTAACAAGTAAAAATCCTCGTTCGATGAAAAGTGAAATTCACGAAATCGTTGTCGAATCCATCGGGTTACGTTCTTCTGCTTTTTGCTGCTCCTTTTTTTTCTCACCTATTCGCTCGCCATTTCACGACGAGAGAAAAGACAACGCGATGCACGTACTCTTTTTACAAACCATCCGAAACCGTATCCGGTTTACCAGTAATCATATTTTGGAGAATGTTAAAAACCGTCCGGTGAGGAGCATTAAAGCACGGCCGATCAGCGTATGTTTCTCTGCTGTCTCGGTGTCGGTATTTTTGCGGACCGTAAAAAAAGAAAAAGGGGGCGAAACCGGTGGAAAAAGAGTAGACGATTTTTCCAGGTTGCCGGTTAAAAGGTGGCGCGATCACAGGGACGATTATTGAGCATTGTTGGGTCCAGGTTTGCGATAGAACGAGCGAGTGGGTAATGCTGTACTGTTTGCGCCGGCCCTGCGGGGTCTCTGACCGCCCGTCCGCGCCTCTCAACTCGACTTGCTTGTCCATGCTCTGTGCGGCCTACCTACGGCTTATGGCTAAAGTCACGTCTCTCTTTTCGTCTCTCCTGGCCGAGGAGAGACTCTCTTTGGACGAATTTCGCGAAAAGCACTCTTCGCGTACGACAAAAGGGGAAACGAGTAGCGCGACTCTGCTCGCCTCCTGTCTCGCCTCTGTTCGATTTTCTTCCCCGTGGATCAACCTCTCTCGCGTTCCTCGCGTTCACCTGAACCGCGGCTGTCCCGAAATCGGTTTGGAAATCTCGTTCGGACCGACGAAATTCACGTTCGTCTCCGACGGGCCAGGCGTCGGCATTTTTTTCGATGGCGGTCAGGATCTCGCGGTTCCTGAAATAAAGCGGTAGCGTTGTTTCGTTCCTCGTGAGTACGCTCGCGAGGTGTACGGTTTTAAAAACGATGCGAACGTTAACGAGCCGCGTATCGAAGTGAATACGATTTCTAGAAAGCACGAAGACAACCGTGTCCATCGTTTGTTCACACGGTAACAGAAGTTCCTTCGGTTTCGACGGTTGTATTAGTGCCGGCGCGGTCTGGTAATAATTGTTGAGGATTAATAGTCCACAATGGGTTTTTTGCTCTTATGCAATATTGTTACACCTCCTTTCGCTACATGCTTTCTAGACACACCGTTGCATGATTTTTCGACAAGACAAGAATCGACGAAAGGCATCGTTCTTGCACGAAATTCCATGAATCTTGATAAGATACGGTTAAACGAGAGGAAACCATTACGCCTTGTTTGAAGACAGCGTTAAAAGTAAAACCGTTCGGGTTACATAACAGATTTGTTCTGCTGGATTCTCGAGCCTCTCTTTGTCTTTATCGTAGACCCCTGCCTCGCGTACAATCGACAGTCGAATTGGAGAGCAAACAAACGATCCCTCATTTTCATTTCCCGTCCATCTCCTTTTTCCTTTCATAACAACGACAACAACAACAACTCGCAACGCAAATTGCTATCCGAACGTTTCTAAGCACGTAGAGCCTGTCTTACGCACGTAGCACGATGCGCCGCGATTTTCCTTTGCCTTCTTCTCACTTCGTAAACAATTCCCGTATCCGGTACACGCGTTCACGATCATCGATTATCGGAACTTGGCCGACTATACTGCGGACCATTCTACTTGCCCGATAACTCGCGTCACCTACTACTGCTCCGATCTGCGCCTATAGCGTCGGTTAAACGTAGGCGTAGGCGTCGCACGTGGGTGCGTTTTTTTCACGGCGATACTAAACGATCGGACAACAATGAGTAGCGAAAAAAAAAGGCGCAACTTGTCCGTAATTAGGCCATTGTCTGGCGGGAGGAAAAATTGTGCTCATCCCGCGGAGCAACGGAAAAGTTCGCTCGAGCCGTTTCAGTCCTCGATGCGCCCGGCCGTTACAGCGATCCCGAGGTATTTACGGAATCTGTTGATCGCAAATATAGAAATACATGCGACGGGGGAAATGTTAAGGCGCACTATCATTAAACGGGAATATAGGGTAACAGCGTCAACGACGTGCATGAATTTTTGATGCCGCCCATAAGCGTACCCGCGCTGCAGGCATTTCGAGCGACACCCACCGATGTCTTGCGTGAATTTTTAACGCAGTCACTCCGCTCCAGCCCGTTCGTTTGTTCGCGAGCGAGCAAGCGAGCGAGCGAGCGACTGATCGTTCCTTCGATAACTCGAAAGGTAACCTCTCGAATGTGTATATTATCGAACGAAGCGGCGAGGGTGTATCGACTTAATCCATTTCCGTAAAAAGGCACGAGACAACGATGGAGGAAGATTTTATGAACACCCGATATTTTGCGGTGTAACGCGCGTGTACATGCACCGCGGTGCCGGCCTCTGTATACGTGAACAAACGCGCACAAGCACGATGCCAGTGAACCGAGCATTATAGTGCCCTGCAAGAAACGTCGGCTTGGTGCATTGACCGCGGTTGACCACACGTCATCGAATGAGTGACGTCACAGGGTTTCCAGTATGAAAGCTACGTCACGGTTGGTCGCATCCGAAGAGATGCGTCCACGAAAATATTTACCCCGCCTCTGTCCATCCCCGTTCGGGAACTATCTCGGGAAAAATCGAATCGCGTTCTTCCACGCCGACCACCGATACCGAGCGACAAGTTGTTTCTTGCCGCTCGCGAAACATTCTCGCGCGCACCACCGACTTACTACCACTCGCGGATACGGGCCGCGATATTTATTTGCGCCCCGATGATAAATAACGAGCGAGCCACGAATTCGATTCGCGAACGAGAGGAGGGAGAAGGATCATCGACGGGACGCAACCCCTTGGTCCTCCGGTTAGCGTTTTCTCATTATCATCGAGCGAAACCGAGTCCAGAGCGCGGTTTATCGCAAACAGAACGCTCGAAACGGATGACTTATCGCGCTGGCGGCTGGCTAAATGATTTTTTCCACCGCGTGTAACTTCCAATTCATCACGGTCGACCGCGGGCTATACGGGTACGCGCATGAATAGTTAACGAACGGGCGTAGGAGGGCCAAGATTTTCCTTCGACGACGACTATGCGCACGATGTACCTGCGAGTATAATAGCTCGGTTATACATAGAGCCACGGCTATGCCTTTCTGTAAGTATATGTAAGCGCGGGCGAGTTCGTTCCCTCGAACGAGTAAATCAAGTCGCTGGCCCGCGAAGCGGCTGAATGCCTTCAGCTCTCGTAAGACTGGCCAAGAATGGTTCGACATTTTTGCCAGTACCCTGATCCATTCTTGCCGCGCATCCGCGCTATTCATCCTGATATTACTGGTAGCGTTTCTACGCGAACGGGACTGGCCGGCTTGTATTCCGGCCACGACGCCAACAGGAATCCGTATTTCAGTCTCCTCGCTCTTTTCTAATTCCACAATTAATCCTATCTTAGAGCCAGAATTTCCGTTGCTCGCATACGGGGGATTTGATAAAGTGTAACGAGTAGAAAGAGTAAAATGTAACAAATTTGATCGGATGGGTGTGCAACGTTCGAATCAATAGCGAAAACTTTCTATAATAGCGAGTGATTTTTCCAAGTAAAGTACAAGAGTTATACTCTATATACTCGACACCTATGAGATTCTGTCGAGATAGGCGTTCTAATTTTTCCTCGCACAACGGTGCGCTTGTTTTAACGGAGAAACCGCAAAGTTTCTATCCTGCTTTATTTCTGTCCCGTTTTCCTTTCGCTCGTTCCTCCGTAAACGTTATGAGTTTGACGCGTCGATTTCGAACGCTCGTATCGATACGGGGGACCATTTAAGCGACTGCATCGACCGGCGTGCAAGGAGGCAGCGGAGCTACGAGAAAGTATCAAGTAACTTTCTCCGGTGGGTTTAGTTTGCACCACGGGTCACCAGGCACGGACATTTAAGAGCGAACGAACGCGAGCCACTCTTGTCCGCGCGAGCGTATTCCCGAGAGAGTCTAACTTTGCAGTCGCCGTACGGGTACGCGGTACAGGTTCTTCGAGACGCCGACGCCCCGAGTCGTCCCGCAAGGGTTTCCCACAGCGAGACACTAAACTCGCGTCGCGCGAACCAGACATGAATTGGCCAAAATCGCCTTTCAGAGAGCACGAAGTGACGCGCGAATTTCAAGGACCGCCGGTTACGAGCCATTGAGCAGGTAGATCGAGTGCCAAGAACAAGATTTTGAAAGTCCCACCGCGACGCGCCGGAACGATTCGGTTAGATAATGGCTTCCGAATGCCAACCGGCGCGAGGCATCCATCTTCTTCCGCTAGCGAAACGAGCAGTTCGCTCGAATCGAATCAAGTTTGCTCGCAAATTCATCTAATCCGACGCTAACACGCTTTCATCTCGCCTTAATCGCACGCTTGGACGTTAGATGGTTCCGTTTTTCACTTGTACCGCGCGATGTAGCAAGATCGAACACTCGATCGTGAAAGAATGGCTGTCGAAAGATCGTCACGTGGTCGAGTCATCGATATTTCTAAGGTCGTGTACACGTGTACACGAAACACCGATCGTTACGTAGAAGGTTGAATAACGCGTTTCGTGTACGAGAGTTCCTTCTCGTCGCTCTCATTATCAGGTGTGTTATGGCTCGAGTCGGTATTAGGCAATCGGTATATAGAGGCTAGCGTTAACATTGGCCCAAATATTGGCCAGTGGCCCCGGCGTACGCGGTTCATCGTCTACGCTCGTGATCGCCAGCCTCCATTTCTGGCTTGGAATCTGTCGATGACCACCACCCAAAACGATGTCGTTGACTGACACTGGCCCACTAATCGTGCGTTAACACCGGTCAGAGGCCGGTCGAATCGCGCGAGCCAATCGCTGGTAGGGGTACACCTCGAGTTTCGGGAAGGTAAAAAGTGAGAGTGACGCACCGCGTCACCTCTGTCGACGAGCTCTCGGTTCCGTCTGTTCGGTTTGCAACACGATTTTGGTGTTGCTCGCCGTTGGAAGAGCGTTTCTCGCGGAGATACGGAAACAGCAACCGGGGTACCTCGTAGTTCTTCGACCGTTTCAACTTTCTCCTGAACGGCGTACAAAACCCGGCGATTTAACTCCGCGACGACGACGGTTTAGAAACGATTAACCGCTCGCGGACAGTCAGCGTACTTGGCAGAGGTAAATAACGCGGAGTACTACGATTCCGAGTACTCGTTTAAACTAATCTAGGGAGGGATCTTTGTCAGCTGGCCAGGTGAAAAGCGAGAGTGATCGGGCGCGGCGCGGTACGCAAGTTGTTTTACGCAAAAGCGTGCGGTCGCTGCCAGTCTCGGGGAAGCCGTACGCGGACCTCCGCCGTCAGGAACGGGCGAGAGAGGATATTTTTTTTTTTTTTTTAACCTCGTTAAATTGACTACGTTCTCTCTCGCAAGCACTTATATCTGCTTTGCTAATGGGGCAACGTCCCACGCGTGAGAGCGCGGGTGAGAGGAGCGGGAGAAAGAGGAACGGAAGTGGGGACGCGGACTCTTTGAGGTGCATTTATTTATATGTTAGAATCCATTACTTCTTTTCCCGATGCACGGGCCGTGGCAAATTTTGCCGCTCGTATGCTGCACCCCGCGGAAACACGGCGTGGAGGGAACTCCGTGAGGAGGCGGCAGCGGCGGAGGTTACCGAATTTACGGCTTGGATGTCGAGCAGAGGGAGCGAGAGAAAGAACGCCGTGAGAGGCCAGTGAAAGTTTATTAAGTCTAGTACGAAGCATACGGATGACGAGACGCCGCGAACGTGCGACGCTTTAATGCGTGCGCGAATCGTGCTATCGGACCAGCTTCGATTCTTTATGCGTCGAGTTTCGACGTTACCGAGTAAGGGCCAACCGGAACCGCGGCTAGAAACGGGAATTTAATCAACCGTTCGCGGAAATTATTTTAATTAATTTAGCATTTTACGTTCTTAACATGCGACACGGCGTGACTGGTATCTGCATATAAATGAATGGGTTCATAAATAGAATTTATTAACTCATGTGTATTTATGGAAACGCGACGGAAAAAAAGAGTGTTCGATTGCTTCGAATAGAATTGCTGCCGTTTCAAAAATAGTCGAGAGGCGAAGGTTTCGATTTGAGAATGATGGCTTAATCTTTGAGCTCTCCTACTCAGGGCCGTTCGTTCCCCAGTGGAGATGATTACAAGCAAGGTTCCTCCGTCTCTTTTTCTCGCGAGCAATTCCCCCCTCTTTCTTTCGTTCAGCCGACAAGTTCAGGCCTCTCGCAGGAGAAGTCAACGTGGGCCCGAAAAGGCCCCCGAATATTTATGTCACGGCAAAGTCGAGGAGAGCCGAGACCTTGACTGTGTGTGCCGCAGGCGGGCTCTTCGGTACGTTCGAATGTTAGAAATTTTACCCGCAAATTCATGAATCGATGCGATGACTCGACAAGACTTCCCAAATTCGACCTTCTCGTTTTATACATACATTCATATCGATTCCTTGCATTCTCGAATCATCTTTACATTTTTAATAGTTGCGTTATTTGGATTCAAGGATTCCACGAATGATACCGTCATGCGAAAGAACGTGCGTTAATTAAAAGGATCGCTTTGTTGTTTTTTCCGTTTTCTTTTTTTTTTAATTAAGAGACCATCGAGATATATCTTACGAGAGAGACACGGTGAGTCAGCCCGGAAGCGTTGGACGTTTTCGTCCTCGGCGGGAAACCGCGGAAAACGCGCGAAAGTAGCGTCGAGGACGGTTGCGCGGCATGGTAGCCGGTTAGAAGAAAAGACTTGCACTTTCGTTAGAAAGTCTCGGGAATCGACTCCGCCATCCGTGGCAGCCGTCGAGTGAACGTGGATTAAACGCTGCCTGTCTGACCAAACTCGGAGTCCCACTACTCAGTTTACCCTTAGCCCTACATACGCTCGATTCCGCGTTCGCCTTTTTGTTGCGAACAGCCGTAACGTGTGGAAAAAACGTGATAATTTTTCAATGTTGCACAAAGAAACGTTCGTACGTACGACTTTTACATTGCTATAAAGATAACGGATAGAGGACGGTCGTTTCGCAAAAATTTGACCCGCCTACCATCCCAATATTAATTACAGCAATTTGTCGAGCGTAATAATAAACGCGTTTGAAGAACCGACTCTTTCGCATCGTATCGGTGCTTACGGCCATTAAATAGCACCTTAATCTGGCATTCACACGCGCATCGTGTCTACAGGCGATAACAAGACGATCGCGTCCAATGGATCGCGTTTCCGTTACGTACAAATTCACCGACAGGGAAAAGCAACATTTATTCTAGTTTTGCGTGCGAATTACGCTTCAGCGGAGCTGTCGAACGAAAGCTACGGCTCGTTTCCGTGTGAACACCCTGGCTCGTACGTCGCGCGCGTTACATCCCGCCGCGTGGTTTCATCGCGCGAGAGCACAATTCACCGATTCGTCTGATTTTAAACGAATTTCGATAAAGCGAGCGGTTCGCGTTACGTTCCGTTCGTCGCAATAACAAGACGTGTAAATAGTCATTCGAATGCCAACGCGCGTTCTGAACATGCTTAGAGAGAACGGACGCCGGTGGAGGAAGACATTGTGCGCCTTGTTAGATTCAGTCGCACGGTGGTTACATTCCCGTACACCCTCGCGTCCATGAAGACATATACATTCCTCGTACATATATGCGATAGGCACACGAGTGCTAGAGTGCCCCTTGAATATAGAACAAATTACATACGGAGCGTATATTCTCTCTCTCTCTCTCTTATAGCTTGGCTAAACTTCTCGCGTGTACACGTGCGGGTCTATGTATATTCGTAGCACGGAGCTGCTCTCGCGTTTACAGTTGACCGTGTCGCGCCAAGTCTCGTCAAAACGACTTGTGCACTATCCCTACTGCGAATCTCATTTTCTTTCTCCCCTGAATTCGGTATTTTCGTCTTCCGTAAAAAAAGATTCGCGCGAGCAGAGCTCGGGGAACAAAGAGCGAGTGGTAAAAGAAAAAAGTACACGCGATTCTACTTTCTCGTTAGCTCGGGTTCGTTATTCCGGTTATAAAATAGTCCCGCGAAACGCTTCCGTGCGACAACGATCCACGGACGATACACGAGATCGACGAAGCGCTCTAGAGAGCCTAGAGAATCGTGGAGCGCGCGCTCGCGGGCTCGCACACGCGAGAAACTGAGCGACAACGGTCGCCCTGTCCGTGTGTGTACGCGCGGTTCGCAACATGTATGTACATGCGTGCATGCGGCTGCTACTCTGCGAGAGTATGCGACTTGGTGGCCGTGGCTATGGCCTTACGAACCCCCACCAGCCGGCCCGCTCCGAATCCGCACGGCGTGTGTACCCCCCGTACTCTATGTACATAGATCCGTAGAGTCCGAGAAAGACGCGAGATCGGCGTGGCGATAGAGCAAGACAGCCGACGGGTGAGAGAAAAGGACGGCGGTAGGGAGAGCACATTAGCGCGAAAGAGGAAGAAGAAGCGCGAGCTAGAAGGAGTGGAATGGAAGGGAGGGAGAGTGTCGCGAGCGTGTCTAACCTAGGATAGTGGCGTTTAGTGGCGGCTAGGCTAGGCAAACCGAGGCTCGCCGCTCGCGCGTTACGTTCAGTGTTCCTTCGCGCTTACGGCCAAAGACTCGTACGCCTCGTGCGTCACGCAAACAACCCGTCTTCTCTCCCCGTTCGCCACGAAACCCCTGCCCGGGAACGGGAGAAAGGATTCCGAGGGAGAGAGGAAAAGAGACCACCGTGAAACGCGAAGCATCGCGAGCGCATAATCGGTACGGCAACCATTAAGCGGGCACACGAGAGCTTCCTGAATTTCCCGCGGACCGTCGACGGTGCATCACGGCTGCGCGTCACTCTGCGCTGTACGAACGATTTCGAATCGAGCCGTCGCGCGGCCAAACGTGCTGATTGGACGCTAAATATCGGTACTCCGCGCGCTTTCGGTGAACCGCCAGAACTATGGCTGCCTCCTCCTCGATCGGTCGAGAAAGGACGGTTACCATTTCCGCGCGCCTCTACAAATAACAGAAACTTTTCTTTTCGCCGATACGTATCGATGCGCTGCGCGCGCTTTTCCATCCGAGTATCGTGAATCGTGCGCGACGCGAGTTCGATTCGAGCTGGGCACTTCTTGCTCTTCTCTTTTTTTTTCCTTGTTTTACTTTCGATTGACCGCTCAAAGGTGGCTGACGGTCATCGTGCGCGCGCGCGCGTGCCCGAACCAGAAGTTTGTTTACGTTTTCGGTTACTCGGAAGAAGCGGAGTATCCATCGAGTGGAAGCGAAAAGCGGGAAACAAACAGACTAAGGGGATACCGTCTGCCAGTAGTAGAGTGAGTGCGGAAGAAACCAGTGTGCGTCAGGAGTCAGGAGTACCGTCCGCTCTGTGTTGTCTCTGATTTCCTTGAGCGTCGTGCGCCTCGAATCGGTCTAGAAAAGGTAAGGGGAATCACGATCGATTGTTTAAAAACAATTAGCCGAATATATAATCGGGGCGCGTAACGAGATACGATAAGACCGGCACGAACGACCATTCAAAGGGCATGCTCGTGATTGGTGACAGTTAGCGGTGGCGGTAAAGTCGAACGCGTTTGAATGCCACCTACTCGAGCCCGTTCGAGAAACGCGGAGTGTGACACGCAGAGCAATAATAGTGATTTAATGAAAGCGCCGCGATCGAATGTCTCTCGACGGGATTACCTAACAGAATCTTTTCTCCGCGTAAAAGCGAATCTCGCGCGGCGGTGCTGTTGGCGGTGATGGCGGCTCGCTCCGCCGGGGTGAAAATGAGCAACCGGACGGTAATCGCATACGATCAAGGAAGTGATCACGCATTATGGTTCGGTGTACCACGAGATATCGGTTTACATAAAAACGATTAAATTCTATGGTGTATGCTCGGTTTTCTGCGTCACTTTGCGAACGCAATTATAAGTAGCGTTTTGCGAATCGATACAGCTCTCTCTCTCTCTTTCTTTCTTTCGTACGCTTCTGTTACTCTCTCCGTTTCTTCGCGACCGCATCGCGGTTCGTCTTTACCATTGTACCGATTACATAAAGTTATCGTAATCGTCCGTGATAACTCGAGCAAAAATAGATCGTCCATCTTTATTTTCGTAGAAAGCATAGGTTCGTATATAGATACTGGAACGGATTAATTTATTTTTAACACGTATGCGGTTTCAATTAGAAGAATTTCAACGGAACGCGGAGAAGTGAACCGATTCAGATCGATTCCAGTGGGAATGAATAAAAGATGCGATACACTTGTCGGAAAATAGAGCGGAATTGATCGGTTAGGTTTTCGTAATTCCTCGTGAACGCACGTATGTATACGCGGATGATCCATGTAAACAGCCGAAGTGCCGAATGTACACGGAACGCATACATGCACTTGTGCACGTGCTCATGCGCGCAGAAATAAGACGCAACTATATTTTGTCCAAGTATTTTCAGTCTAGGCCAACCTTCGGCCCTCGAGCTGTCCATCTCCGTCTTTCTTTTCTTCCATCTCTCTGCACTGCCTTTTTCACGATACCTCCTCCCACCCTCCCATTCTCTCCGCTTGGCTACAACTCAGAAGACTTCAGGACTCCTTCAATATAGTTAAGAGAGGTTTATAGTTGCGCGCGAGTTTCGCATCCCTCCCTCCCTCCTCTCGCGCGTTCTCTAATTCTCTTAGCGCGACCGGTTACGTGGCGACCTTCGACGTTATACCCAGGGCCGAGGGCCAAAACCGTCTGGTGTGTTTAGTATCGCGCCTACGGTATACGTTCGATAAATATTGAGATGCCGGCGCGCGGTATAAGGGCCCCGTAGCCTCGCGCCTCATATATAAACCAGCGTCCCTGAATTTTGGTACCACGTGGAGGTTTCCGTAACCTCCGCCCGCCTTCCACACCGTCTCGGTTCAACCGCGTTTCTTCATCTTAATTCCTCTTCTACGGTATGCCCGCGACCGGAACGTTTTTCCTTTTCCTTTCTATTTCTCTCATCGAACCGTATCCTTCTCGCTACCGAACGATTAGACTGGAGCAGTATATTCGCAAAGATTCCAAGCAATATTGCTGTACAGCCAGACGAAAATAACAATGTTACATATTTTATTTATTCCCATTTCACTCGTTTAATTCATTCTCTTACGAGGTGGTATATATCGTACGATGCAGCGGTGGTATATGAATATAGCGCAACAGTCAATGACCGTCGCCCAATATTGTAAATCAGCTCGCGAAAATGCAGAAATTTAGTACGCATCGTTAAGTTACCGGGTAGACGAGAAGTTAATTGAACGCGTTGCTCTTTGAAATATCTCGCGATTTACATTATGCTGCTTCTTATCACTCGATCCATCCATCGTTTCTTGTTTCCATAATTTTTTTGTCTTCGTATGACAGCAATTACACTCGGTTCGATAAGACCGCAACCCGTACGTAACGACTGGCTTTCAAGAACGAAGCCTGCATCTGTGTTTACGTTGCCTCGCGTAACCAGCTCCAGTTTGTTTCTTGCATACACGCGTTACACACCTAGACGCGAACGATATCCAAAAATAATGATTCGGCCGTAGGCGGCGACGCGTGTCGTCAGCGATGCGATTACTTGTTACCGGCTAAGGAAAGCAACCGCTGATGAGAGCGGACCCCGTGTCCACGTCAATTATTGCGGCACGCATTTGTTTAACGAATTGTCTGCGCGCGTGCACGCGTGTGTCCGCTCGAAGGGCAGAAGTGGAATGTCGAAATATAGGTCGCCGCGTTCCCGTCTCGATCACGCAGGACGCGACTCGCCGTTGCTTATTTATTTGCTTAACGTTCTCGTGGCTCCGCGTCCAGAAAACAATAAACGTAAAACATAAAACACGAAACGTACGTATGAACAAAAGATGCAGATACAATCGGCTTGTGTAGCAAATTATAGTGTAACAAAAAAGAAGGACGGAGATATCGAAGAAGGTCATAAATGACGAAAGATGTAACGATGCGTTTAAAGAATGAGTCGAAAGGTCACGGATATTGTAAAGGAAAGGTGTTGAAATAGACGGAAGATGTACGTAGATTTGGTTGCACGTTTCTACGTATACCGTGCCGGGAGAGAACCCTAGCTTAAGGACAAGGAGACCCGAGGCATCTTTCAAGGTGGCGCGGTAAAAGTAAATGACCTTAGGCAGAGAGACGAAGCTGAAGTGAAAAAAGAATCGGCCGGTACGTGTGACCTATCGCGGTAGCCTAGGTCTACGAACTCAAATTGGGCCAGAACCTTGACTCTCTCGATGTATATTGGCAAGTTCGGCGAGGCAGCAGGGTGGGGGAGTAGACGGAGGCTGGGGGTCCCACCCGTGGGCCCGCTCCTACCACGGACTCCCTCCACGTTTTTCGAATATCCGTTCCTGGTTCGTTCATACGTACCAACGACCTTCGAGGCGTCTCGCGAAACACGCCGTGGCCCGTGGATCGTGGACCTAACCTTTCTCGAGCAGGGTACGAGGGTCCCTGCGCTCGCTTGACGTAACACCCGAGTACGATCGCCCTGTATAGGTCGTCGCCTAACCGAGAGACCATGAAAAACGCGGTCATGGTCAAGGATAGATCGCGCAACCTACGGGAAAACGAAAATTCCCAAGCGTTTCTCACCGATGCGTTCGACGTCGCCGAGATCGCGAAAGTGGATTAATCGTTCGAAGGGAAGGTGACCCGGGGATCGTGCCCCCGCGATCGCGGGATGGAGAGAATCGTGAGTCATTCGCTGGTAATATACGCGTACGTCCGCGAACGGACGCGCTCGTTCTCGCAAAGGACGGATGCGAAACGATCGGTTTTCGGTTTAACAAACATTCGATGTACGCGCTGTTGCTTCAGGCGTCCAATTAAGAAACCGTCCCCGATGTTCGCTGCCGGTGTCCGCGACCGCCGCGAAACAAGAATAATGCCGAATCAAATGTTATTGCTGCGTCGATTAAACAATTATACGTCGGCTGTATTTAGCTCACCTTGGAACGGTTTACCTTCAAAACAGCAGAGTGCACGATTAAGTACATGCCCGTTAAAACCGAGTGGCTTGCATTTATTGCAAGTCGCGTGCGAGTTTGCGCGGGGCGCAACGAAAATAAAGATTTGTCAATTCCCGATGGAATAACACATGTAACGCGCACGGGGAAACAATCGTGGCCCGACGTGCAAACAGCCATTTGTTAATAAACTGCGCTACCCTTGACGGATACGCGAAACATAAATTTCCGCCACGATACAGTCCCTCGCGCGATAAAAAGTCGATTTCACTGCTCTAATCGTTAGACAAGAAGCCTGGCGTACCACGTGGACAACTGTCGCGACGTACCCTCGTTATCTTGGAACCACTATGTGAACGGACTAGGCTTGTTTGCTGGGATCCGCTTTATTTGAGGAATCTCACCGCGCGATTTTATTTCCCGCCGTCCGTTACATAACCCTCGAGCAGAAATTATTTTCGTCGCGAAGAATCTTGCCAAAAGGGTAGGCAAATCGACGAGCGCGCAACACCGCGCGTCTCTGCGCCGAGTTGTGCGATCAGCGAGCTTTCTTCATTCACCGCGAATCGTGGACAACCCTCGCGATGCGCCACCCGTTGCGCATGAACGGCGTCGTTCGTTCGCGGTCTACGGAAAGCGCGGAAAAGCGCCGGTTATTATCGGCCGGTTAGAGTCCGGGTCACCGTCCAAATAACCGAAGGTGGAAATAGACTGTCGCGATGCGTGCATGGAATTCTAGCGGGCGATTCTGCACCGCGAAGCAACGTCACAGCTTGTCCATCGGTGAGAGATCGTTTAACTTGGCACTCGGGCAGCTAGTAGCCGCGGCGGTACCGCGACAACTCTCGCAGCGCAATAAAAGCGGAAGGCCGGTTGTGCAGCCGCGGACTATCTATACCCTATTCGAGTTAACTCGCCGGCGATTCTTTTGCCACCGCCATTCTTCTTTCCCTTCCCTTTGCCAGATTCCTAGTCCATCCACGATCAGGATCGTACGTAGCGTCTACGTGACACCGATCGGGACGTCCAACTGACCGTTTTTCGTGCACGTAACCTTCCCCTTTGCTTCTTCTTCTTCTTCTTCTTCTTCTTCTTCGTCTTCTTCTCATTTGAGAGGGAGGAGGAGGAGGAGGAGGAAGAGGAGGAGGAGGAGGCGGAGGCTTCCTCTTCCAATTTCTTCGCGCTCGATCAACGCAGTCGCGAATTAGAATCGCTGATCAGCGTTCACCGTGATCCGCGCGTATGAAAGCTGCGCGATGGAATCGTCGTCCGGGTGATGTTTAACTTAAACCGGTTTCACGGTGTAGGAAACAGGCACCGAACAACAAAGTATCGGGTTGGTAATGAAAAAGTTATATCGGAAGGCAAGCCGAAGCTATTTTTAAGTATAACTGGGATCAGGATCGTTCCACCGTTTACGAGTCCTATTTATTTCCGTTATAAATACACGTGTTTCGCTTCTTTTCGCTTGTTCGTCGTTACCCTTAGTACCTCGTAATTTCCTCCCCTAGCCGTTCCGCAACCGCCGCCACGATTCCCCGCGAACGTCATCGCTAATGAAACGCTCGTTATACAGAGCCTAGTATTCCTGCCTTAATCAAAGTAAAATAGACACAATATTGCACGGTCGATCGTAAACCGCCTGGTCTGATTATGCATAAAACAACGAAACCCTCCCGTATCAAGTTTCAAAAACTGGTATGAAATGAAATTCCGTTCGTATGAAAACACCGTACGCGATCCCCCCAGCTGCAACGATCTGTTTCGTATTAGTAAAATCGTTCGGTTAATGCGCGCGCCTCTAATGAATGTCCGTGGAGCCCTCGATACTTCTCCGGCGATCCCCATCTACGCTTTAAATGCGCGTTTGTCCATTTTTACGTTCAAACGGATTAAAATGTTCCAACCAGAATGCATTGATTTACCAAAAGCTGGTTATCCTTGTCGTAATACGAACGATCGAACTTTAGCGAACTAATCTTCCGAAGCGCTCGTTCGACTCGCGCGATTCAACGCAGCGTCGCGTACCGACCTCTGTACCGGCTGTACACGATTCCGAGGCGCGAGCGAAACGAATAATTGAAGTGCCTCTCAATTTAATGTCGGCTGTCGCGAATTTCCATAATCGTATGAAAAACTGCTCCTCTGGGCATCGCCGAATAGTTATGCAAACACGGCAATTATCACTGCGCAGGCAACAAGGCACCCAGCGATCTCGACGGCATGCGCTAGACACAAATGATGATGCAGTTTTTTTTTTCTGTATCGATTAGCTTCTCGTCTTTGCGCGAAACAAAAATAAATCGCCGTTCCGTCTGGTCCGCGGGATTTAAACGATCGCGTTGCGCGACACCGCTGACACGTCAACGACCTTCTCTTCGGTTGGATCCCCGACGCGGCACACGTTCCAGCGGATTTACCAAAAGCTCGCGGAAGAAAGGGGTTCGTTCGAATTCGAAGATCGATCGAACGCACGATTGTCGGCCAGTCAACGCTGGTGACGGCGTTTAGCGCGTGGGATTGTCAGCCGTTGTTCCAGCGCGCGCGGATTATAAAACGCGTCTTTTATAGTTTATCCAGCGTTGATCGAGGTCCATCGAGCGCGGTGAAGAGCGTCCGTCGCCTTCGAGGAAGTTGTCCGGCTTGCCAATAACCGCACTCGGCTCTGTTCGCCGGACGAGTGATCGCGCCGAATGTTTCGCCAGATTTCGTTGCTTCCGCGCTGTTTTACCACGAGCTGTCGTCGATGTCGAGGAAAGAACGCGCGAACGACAATTAGCTCGTTACCAGGTGCTCGTACAAAGAACTATGATCACGCTCGCGGTAATGATCCGTTGGAGGCAAAAAAGAACAGGCATACTCTAGAATCACGGGAAGGAATTGAATTCGATATTCGTCATCATACGATTCCGCGACAAGGGATTTAACGGCTAATGCTTAATCGAATACGTGGCCTCTTCGAACGCGCGTCGATTCTCTCGGATCGACGTCAATCGCCGCG
This sequence comes from Xylocopa sonorina, assembly GCF_050948175.1. NCBI lineage: Eukaryota > Metazoa > Arthropoda > Insecta > Hymenoptera > Apidae > Xylocopa > Xylocopa sonorina. Next base: position 12,301,335 of record NC_135200.1, read on the forward strand.
CGGATTTTACGATCCGCTTGCCCTCGAGTTCGTTTCTATGTGACGTAGAAATCCCCGAGATCAGCCGAGGAGCTCCAAAAAAGCACGTCGAATCGAAGAAGGAGAGAAACGATTGGCTGACGGCGAGACAGAGATCTTTGCCTTGCCCGGGGCACAAATCAAGGCCCTTCTTTTGCTCTCGAAGGCCCCACATGACTCAACCTTATTATTATTGTTAGTTTTACACCGTCGACAGCCGTTCTCTCCTCGTCTGACGTACGAGGAACACGCGCGCGCCGTACCTGCGCGTGTGTGCGCGTTGCGTAGAGGGAACGCGCGCGCGGCCCGTTGTGTGTCGGTGCGTACGAGCCTCGACTAGGAAGTGCAAATCACCGGCTAACACAGTATTCGCCGCGGACTCAACATTCCCACCTCGTCAGGGACGTTTAAGAGGTTATTTTCAACGCTTTGGACACGTGTGCGCGTTTTTTTGCACGCGCATGGATGACTGGTAGCCCACGCGGCGGGTTCCTTCGAAAAACTCCATTTTCGTTGACTTTGGCTTCGATCACCGCGGCAACCGGAGGAAGCGAACCACGCATTTCTTTAGACTAGACTTAGACTTCGTGTTCTTGTTTTTATCGAAAGGATCAATTATGTAGTCCCCGAGTCCGTGGTAGAGGACAGAGGCCGTTATTCGGTCGAATCGTTCTTTACCAATTCGATCGTTCGATAATACGGATGAACGTAAGAGAAGTACGTCAGGAAATGGATCGCGAGCCACTCTCGATACGCCAGATACGTATGAAATAGGGGTAAACCGATACGCGTTACAAAGTAGAAGATTGAAATTACAACGGAAGCTAGATTATACGCCGCGATCCTAAGGTTTTATTAGAAATTCACCGCGATGAATGTATTTTTTTTTTCATCTTCCATGAAATTAGAGGCTATCCGGTAATTTCTGAACGGGAGTGGAAATTAATTATTCGAAGATACATTTCGTCAAGGTGAGCCGAGCTCTGGCATCGAGGAAGGTGCAATTACGCTCGTAGGGAGCCGGCAGATTTGCGTAGCGCGGTCGCGTGTTAGATAAGGATCGATGGTACGTTTAAGAATGAAACTCGTTGCTGGTTCATAGTACGCGGCAATCTCCTATTCCCCGCTCATTATCGTTTAAATTCGAGGACACCGCGCGCGATCTGGAATTTTCCGCGAGGTCTCGCCGTTTCGTATGATTTTGCCACGCGGCCTCGCTTTGTTTATAGACCGCGAATCGTTTTGCAATCGCGCTCAAACATTCGAGTATCGACATCGTTTTGTTTTTTCGGTAAATATTTTGGGAACGGCCGCTGGTGGACGCGGGCCGACGCGTTACGAAATATCGCAACAGCGGCTCCGATCGGAACGAAATTAACCGTCGCCGCGACGAATTCCGCGTTCGGAATTATCGGCAGGCGAGACGCGAACGCGTCGAACATTTCGACCCACCGTGGATCGATATCGCTTCTATCATTTCTCTAAATTTAGAGCCAGTCGTAGCCACTGTCTTGTACTCTATTTATCTGTCGTCTCGTTTTTCCGCTTTCCTTCCTTTATACGTGCACGAGTTATAGATTATAACAACCTACAACCGTACCACGCCCTCGCATGCCTGTTCCTCCACTGTATTACTATTCGTCCGCTCTTTTCTGGACACCTAACGCAAGAATGACTGGATCGAAGAACGATGCGAGTCCAATGTCACCGATTTTCTCATTATTGAAACGATTGAGAACGAAGACATCGAAATACAATCCTGAAACTCGCGCCGTTTTTCAACCAACCGATTCAAAGGGACGTAAATAAATGGCAATGGTTAGGATCGAACGTACCAAAAGTTCCGGGCGAATTTATCCGGTAGATTGACGTTATCACAGCTCAACTCGTCGGATCGCGTACGCAACGGCGGTAGCATAAAACCCGATACCTGCGCGATATCGATGCGTGTTTGTTTTCGTTTGAGTCTTCTATCACGTTCGCGCATTCATAAAACTGTCGGCCCTCGTGGACCGGCCTCGAGAGTTTCTACGATCGTCATTACGCCTCCAAGGCGGTCGCCTGTCGGCCCTGGACCGTCGTGTGCCTCCTATACTCTATCGTCTAGCTAGCGAACGAGCGAGACGGACTGATAGACGAACGAGGAACGCGGCTATGTACGCTCCATCGAGTGCGGCCTGCACATATCGCCGCGAAACTGTAGCCAAGTACATCCAATTATCGCTCGTAGACAATGAGTCCCAAGGTTTCGCGTCCACGAATCTCGATGACCGTCGTCCGTGCATTTTTGTCCGCCGCGTATCTCCTAAGAGCAGCGTTTCATCGATTTTGTCCGACGCGAGGAAGCTAGCTCGTTGTCGAAATACCGATCGCTGTTCGCGACGATGAGTAAGCTGTTAATCGTTAGGTCGATACTTTAACCGAAGAAAGCGAAGCTAAATATACGTACCGAACGTATTCTATCTAGCCAATTTTCCATATATACATTTTAACGCGTGCTTCCTTTCTTTTTTTATCTATCGGTACGGTGTTATTAGCGTATTCCAATTTTCCATAAATAACTCGGAATAATTGACAGCGATTGTCGGTTCGCGCACGGATAAGGCGACGGAACGAGACCCAACGAATGTAATGTCCCGAGAGCAGAAGCAAAGCGATCGCCGCGTCCGAGTCGAAGAATTCCGTGTCGCGGTAATTCGAGCGGGCTCGCGCGCGCTCCGCCCGGCTCCGTTCACGCTCGCGGGTAATACGTCGCGCGTCGAACGTCCGCAGAGAAGGCAGGCCCCCGTTCTTGGCGTTACATAAAAGCGTTACGGTGGACCGTGTCTTCTCCAGCAGCGGCGCAATTATCGAGCGTATACCTCAGATTCCGTAAACACGGCGCGCTCGGAGCGCCCGGTGCGTCCGACGACGGCAAGATTCCCGCGCTTCTCCAGGGCCCCGGCTAAGGTTATGGCTTGCTCTAGGAGTGCATTAACCCCCGTCGGCTCGAGAGCACACCGTAGAAGAAGTGCACAAGTGGCGCGAAGGGGAACGGAGAGAAGAATCTACTCTGGTCTCTCTCTCTCTCTCTCTCTCTCTCTCTCGGTTCTCGTTCCGCGTCAGACTCGGCCTCTCTATCGTGCTTACAGCAGCGAAGCTAGGCAGTCGCGCTCGCTTTGCGCCGAGTGCAATGTAAGCGCTTTTGCGAAGTCAGGGGCGGCCTAGGAAGGGCGGTGTTAGGGGGGCGACGGTAGGAGACGGGACGCAGAAGGTGGTGGTCAGGCGTTGCTTTGCCGCGCGCAAGGGGCCAGGGGGGTGGCCGACCAGCGGCGACGCCGGCCAGACTTTCTCCGGAGAGCGAAAGTGAGAGGGCCTCCCGGGATTGCGCGCCCCCCCGGTAGATCTAGGGGACAAGGGGGGACAGGGTTCTTGCTTTCACCGTGGCCCGACCAACGCCACGATGCACTTTTCCGCGACGTAGAAACGAAGAAGGCGTGCGATATCGTGCCCGTGTTCCGTGAGAAGAGGAAAAATCTCGCGATCCGGAGTAATTATTAGCCCCGCAGGAAAGGAAACTCGCGTGGGACGTCGATCGTGTCGGCCTTTTCAAGAATCGCCCCTCTCGATGCCCTCGAATAGAGAAAATTTCTTCTCGATCGATCGAAATCTCTTCTGCGCCGAGAACCGATGACCAGTGATTTCGCTCTACGCGAACGTCGCGGGCTGGGCTCGGATTCGAAATCGCTGTTCGAGTCCTCCGAACCGTCGTTGCATCGCCTATCGGCGTAATCCACCGAAACTTTCTTATTTCCCAAGATGCGCATTCCGCGAGCACGCGGCAACGAGGAAGAGAGGAAGAGGGACGGACGGTCGAGCGTGCAACGAGCGTCGACGCGGAGAAAAAGCGATCGTTCGCGGCAGCGGCAACTTAGTTACAACAGCGACAACGCGCAGCCGAACAATTACGAATTTACTTTCTTCTTGTACAACTTCCTCGTCGATGGTCACGCTGTGGATTAGCGAGACCCATCAACGCGGCACCAATCGCGCTTTTTCTACCCTTCCTCCTCCTCCCACCCCCCCCCCCCCCTGCCCCTCTCTCACTTTTTCCCTTCTACATCTCGGCTGTTTCTCTATTCGCTTCTCTCGCGTACCCTCGCTCTCTTTGACTAAACGTCGCCGCGAAGGCCGAACGAAGATGTGGATTAACGCAGTTTTTCGAGCCAGTCCTTGCGTTTTCACCGCGAGAAAGTCACAGTCTGTCGGTTTCCAGGTTCCGACTTTTCGCGGTGTGTTAAGGATATTTCCGTATCTGAGAGCTAGGAGGCTGGCCCAAGTCCATATTTTTCTACATTACGTTATATATGTACGTCGTCTTACTACTCTCTCTCTCTCTCTCACTTTATTTTGTACCATTGACTTGGCTCGTTTCGGTTCCTTTTACTTTAAGAAAATAAATATCTTTCTGAGAGAAGTACGGTCCGGTTTGTTACAAAATAGCGAAACTGAGTTCAGATTTTCAAACAAAAGGAACAATTTGTTTTCCGGCCATTGAACGCAATTAAAGTTTCTTTC